>NC_142000.1:13006044-13321044 GCF_049901715.1 Pseudonaja textilis
TCTGCTCAAAAAGACCCCAAAAGGGGGAGACTCTGCAGCAAGACAAACATTCATTGCACATGTCTAGCCCAGGGGCCGTAGTTTGAGTATCCCTGATTTAGTGTAATATTAAAAAAAATGCAAATATTTTTTCTGCAGACCACCAAAATTTTCTTGCGGACCACCAGTGGTCCACCGACCACCAGTTGGTGACCCCTGCTCCAAAGCACCAGAGGGCGGGACAAGAAGCAACGGGTGGAAGTTTGTTCAAAAGAAATCCAACCTAGAACTAAGGAGAAAATTTCTCACGGTGAGAAGAACTGGTGATGGGACCGCTTATCTCCCAGCGTTCTGGGTGCTCCATTGCTGGACGTTTTCAAGGAAAAATTAGACAACCATTTATCCAGGATGGTATAATATCTCCTGCCTTAGGCAGGGGGTTGGACTAGACTATCTCCAAGGTGCCTTTGATTCTAAGGAGACCCTTCTCTCCCTCACCTGTAGGGTGTTCCCGCTGCTGATCCATCCTGTTGAGGCTTTCCAGCAAGTTGTCCACCTGTGCTTTGATCTGGCTTAATTCCCCTTTGATGGAGTGCAACTCTTCAGCCCGCACTGCAGGGAGGAGAGGAGGAAAGAGAGACGGAATAATGAGCTACCTTCCTTTTAAACAGACCCTCTGCAGAAATTGAATCGGGAAACGTGGGCTGGGGAAGGAATTCGTTCTAGCTTTTATTGCCGGCAGCCGTTTGCATCCGTGCTAATGAACGGGATAATTTCCCAGCTTTTACAAACAACTAAATCTGAAAAACAGCTGCTGCAAAAAAGACACGGCAATAAAGATCAGGAGAATTGTTTCCCTGTGCACATCTGCTAGCCCAGCCACACACAAATTGGTGCCTATTGAGTGTCGTTTGTTTAAACCCAGAAATCCTGTCCTTCCAAAGAAGCAGAATTGCATAGGAACAGCTTGTAGATTATTCCTGGTTTTTCTGGCTTTTTGTTGGATTAGCTAGCTAGATGGTTTCAGATCAATCTGAAATGCTGATTTAGTTTCTAAATTTCCACCCTCGTTTCTCTAGGTTATGTTTCCTGTTTTGTCTTTTCCCTTACAGCAACCAAAATTCTGCTTTCTCTATCTTCTTTGTTTCTGCCATATTTGAAGACCTCCTTCTGACTTCTACTTGGCCACAAATGCTTTTTTCCTAATTTCCTTTTTGTGTGTGTGTTCCCTAAAAAATGATGAACTGCAAGCAGGTCACCAGCCCTGCTGAGCATCCTAAAGATTTTGCTCTGTGCTCCACACAGCTGCTCAGCCAACCAGAATCGACTGCTTGACAACAGATGCGCAAAGGAATATTTAACCTGGACTAGCTGTCCAAGTCTCTGCATCTGATGTAATGAGCTATAATTCATGAAAGCTTTTGCCTTTGAATAAAACAGGTTAGTTGGAAAAGATGCTACCAGAGCCCTGATTTTTGCCACCCGAAACCAGTGCTGCTCGATCTTGGCAACTTGAAGATATGTGGACTTCAACTCTCAGAATTTCTGGCTGGAGAAACCTGTAAGTAGAAGTCCACAGGTATTCAAATTGCCAAGGTTGAGAAACCCTGCCCTAAACTAACATGGTTCTTATACTACAAGATGGCTCAATAGACCCTCTTGCCACCGAAGCGTCTCTCCAAAACCAAACACTCACATTTTGTACGGCCTGTTGTGGGATTGCTGTTGCTTCTCGAGTCTGTCTGTGGGCTCAGCCTGGTTTTGCTTTCTGCGCCTAGATGGCTTCTTCTGATCTTGATAGGAATGTGTCCAATAAGAGGAGGGATCTTCTGGTATTCATAGATCCTGCAAGAGAAGTTGATTTACTAAGGTAAAAGTAAAGGTTTCCTAACATACGTGCTAGTTGTTTCTGGCTCTAGGGGGCCAGAACTTTTCTTCCTTCTCTCTTTCTCTTTCTTTTCTCTCTCTCTCTCTCTTTCCCTCTCTCAGGCTCACCCCATTGACTTGGTGCACCGCTTCTCTCGGACTTGCTTGGGCAGGTCCCTCTGGTGCAGCGGGCTCAATGGGATGGACCTGCGGGCCCAGCACCTAGAACGCGGCAGTGGTGGCACGTTTGAAAAGTAGAGCAAAGAATCACAAAACTTCCGGGCTGTGCACAAGAAGGGACACACATGCCAGTGCAATTCAGCAACATAAAATAAAGAAATACAAATAAAACAAATCAACAAGAATCAGCAAAGCATCTCTGATTCTATTCTATTCACTACTAGAATCTAATCAGAGATGCTTTGCCGATTCTAGTGCAACGACCTGCTCCAGCAGGGTTAGAAGGGTGTGTGTGTGTGTGCATGGCTAGCAAAACTCCCAAAACAGGTCAAGTAGCTCTGGGGAGGCCACGCCCACCCAGTCACATGACCACCAAACCATACCTACCCGGTCATGTGACCAGCAAGCCATGCCCAGCTAGTCACATGACCAGCAAGCTCATCTCCGTTACAAAGCTGAGGAGCCAGCGCTATCTGAAGACACCCATGACTAATTGCTGAAGGCGCTGGAACACTGTTACCTTCCCAACAAAGTGGTCCCTATTTTTCTACTTGCATTTTTAACATGCTTTCAAACTGCTAGGTTGGCAGATGCTGGGACAAGTAACGGGAGCTCACTCCGTTACGCGGTGCTAGGGATTCGAACCGCCGAACTGCCGACCTTTCTGACCGACAAGCTCAGTGTCTTAGGCACTGAACTACCGCGTCCCTAGTTGATTTACTAGTTCCTTTTTAAAGCCTACATTCAAGATAGAGTAGTGTAGAAATTTAGATCACAATAAAAGCTAAGGAAGCCGCCCTCTCTATGGTTGAAACACAAAGCAAAGAGATGAGATTAAAGCACTAAACTCACCTGTATGGCAAATCATCTTTGTAAAGCTCATAGTCCAGATCACAGTTGCTCCTGCAAAGGAGAAGAAAGGCTTAGAAATGTATATATTCAAGAGCGGATAACCGACCACGTCCTCAGCAGAGTTGAACCAGCATCTCCTTAATCTTGATTCCATTCTCCATCTTTTGTTTTTTAGCCAGTCTAATTATCATCCCCAAAAATCCAAGAAGGACTTTGCTAAAAAAAAAAAAAAAAAACCACTGGAAAATCATTCATATCCATGCACGTTTGAACGAAGGGAGACTGGAACGCGTTAAAGGATAAATCTGCTCTTTTAACCAACAGATACCGCAAAATGGCAGACATGATAAGCTTTTAATATGGTTCCACTTTGGAATTTAGGCTGTTCTATCTTCCTTTGCTTTCAAGGCGTAAAACGCCTTTAAGAGGAAGAGGAGAAAAACGATCCATTTCTTCAAAATTGAATCGAGAAGACCCCTCCCAATATTTTGCTGTTCTTCGAGACTGTTGATATCTCAACTGTTAACCACAACTGTGGAATTACGCTTCCAATTTTCCACTTCTTCCTTTTGGTTTTTCTCTTCCTAGAAGCGGGAGAGAAAATTGCCTTGCCGTTCTGGGAAGGAGCCCTGTCATGAATATGCATGTTTCAGTCTTGATACGCCAATATTTCCCTCGTTTTTCCTGTTCTTTCGCTTGTTTTCTGCATGGCCCTAGAGAGCAACAGCGATTGAAGGGCCCTTTAGAGATCCTATTTGAACAGAAGAAACCTCCGTGCTTACGCAGAGCAGGCAGACTTTTGCAAACAGTGGCTTTTAGAGCCGTTCACTCGGGCACTCTGCTAGAAACTAAGAGGAAGCACGCTGAGCAAGTGGAACTAATATTCTACTTCAGGATGTATTATTGCCAGCGCTATACGCTGTGATTGCACCAGGGAATGGATGCAGAATGGGAATATTGCTATGATAATAATAATGTACTAAGCGTACATGCTACCTGACGCTCAATAATGTGCATAGTTCAGTGGAACAATACAAAAATAGGTTTCTAGCCTTAAAATTGAAAGTGGAAGTGGAAAGTACTCGATGAAAGCACAAAAGCTTAATTTGCAACTCTTGTACTAATAGGCAACACTTGAAATAACTCACAGAGGCATTGAAACCATCAGGATAGAGCTGGAAGGGACCTTGGAGGTCTTCTAGTCCAGCCCCCTGCTCAAGCAACCTATACCATTCCAGACCAAGGGTTATCCAGTCTCTTCTTCAAAGCCTCCAGTGATGGAGCAACCACAACTTCTGAAGGCAAGCTGTCCCACTGCTTAATTTTCTTCACTGTTAGGAAGTTTCTCCTTAATTCCTGGGAAGGGGGTGCTTTTTTCCCACAGCTCCACTCTTCTGGCTCGGCTCAGAGATCTCCAAGTTATTCCAGCTGCAGAACAGCTGCATCAGGTTTTCAGCGTTGCAAACAAGCAGAAAAGCCAGCACAAGGGCTTTGGAGCAGAAGAGGCTGATCAACAGGACCTCTAAACCAGAAGAAGACATCCGCTGGGCCAGGCTTTGGTTTGGAGATGCTGGTTGCCATATTAAATGATGACATAATAAATTAAGACACGATCGCAGGCTGCTAATAGAGTGGTACCTTGGACTCCTTGTGAATTGGTTCTGGAAGGCGTGTTGTATACCAAACCAATTGTCCCCATAAAGAACAATGTTGTGAGTCGCAAAGCAGCTGACATCGGCAAGTTCTAGCTTGTTCATTGAGTACCAAACAAACAACAAGTACCTGGACAAAATGTTTGCATCACAAACCAATCAAGGAGAGAAGCAATCTAGAACTTGTTCTGACCAAGGCTTCCGAGACCGTAATTACGCACACGCTTGTTTTAAAAACAAGCCTTGTTTTATTGCAATGCTGGGAATTATTTTTACTCCCAGTGGGTAATGAATCTCAAACAGTCCCTCGAGATAACCACCCACCTTTCTTTCCTGTAAAGTGCTGCCAATAACCGAAGTGTCAAATGAACTAGAAAGAAAACCAACGGAAGTACAAAGAGCTTCAAGAATTAATCTGAACCGAACAAACGACTTCACTTCCTGCAAAGTTTTTGTCATCTTGGCCTGTCCTTTATACCTTATGGGGGGGGGGGGCAATCACCTCCCAGCCTTACTCCCGAGTTGTCCCTTTTGTTTCAGCTGCTCTCATCTTCTAGCAGCTCTGTGCACACACGCACTGGGAACAGGCTCCCCTGTGTCCTCTGCCTCGCTGCTGCCAGACACCGAAGGCTCTGGACTCATTACCCTACTCCCAGATGGTCCTGTCCACATCTCTGCATCGGACACAGGACCAAGTCCTCTCCAGACTCTCTGACTGGTCCCGTTCTTCCGCTGCCATCTGCACAGGCTGCTGGTGAACCACAACAGAACTAAGGAGAAATTTTCTGATGATGAGAACAATTGATCAGTGGAATAAGGTGCCTCCAGAAGTGGTGGGTGCTCTGACACCGGAAGTTTTCAAGAAGAGATTGGACACCCATTTCTCCGGAATGGTGTAATGTAGAGGAATATATGGTCTCCTGTTTGAGCAAGGGGTTGGACTAGAAGACCTCCAAGGTCCCTTACAACTCTGCTTTTCTGTAATTCTGTACATTCTAAAGAGTTGTTTCTGGGTGTGTTTTGAGGTTTTCTTCCCCTTCTCTTTGGCTTCTTCCCCTCTTTCTATCCTCGGAGTAGCACACTCAGATCAGTTGGTGCCAACTCATATGCCATACCCAAAGGCCGAGACCCGAAAACAGGAGGCGTGTTTTGCTAATTCCAAGGATGTCTAACCCTGAAATGGAGCAGAAAGTGAGTCAGGCATCCAGGAGGAATTTACGAACCCCTCACAACGGCTAATAAAAAGCAACCCTCCTCCTTTTAAAGGCACAGAGAGGCAGCCTGCTGGCAACCATGAGGATGGACCAAGCCAGGAATTCCAGAAAGGCTGTGCAAAGAAGCTATTGTTTTCCCCTGGAAGTTATTTTTGGGTTCTTTGTTAAGGCCTTTTGTTTTCCAAGCTTCCATCTGTTGGCTGCTCCACTGGTCCAGAGGGACCGATTTGTGACTGAAATGAGGCCTGCTTGACATGTTCTCTCAAAGGCACCTAGATTGCAGTTTTGTGTATATCCTAGGACCATGATGGCAAACCTGCGGCATGCAGAGACCTTTCTGTGGGTACATGTGCTGTCACCAGCTGGTCCT
Source organism: Pseudonaja textilis (assembly GCF_049901715.1). Taxonomy (NCBI): domain Eukaryota; kingdom Metazoa; phylum Chordata; class Lepidosauria; order Squamata; family Elapidae; genus Pseudonaja; species Pseudonaja textilis. The sequence goes on from NC_142000.1 coordinate 13,012,158, forward strand.
TGTGGGTGCCAGAATGCTGAAAAATGGCCTGAAAAACGTCCTGAAAATGGCCTGAAAATGGCTCAAAAAACAGCCAGAAATGGCCCCAAAACAACCCCAAAATGGCCAAAAAACAGCCTGAACATGGCCTGGAAAATGGCCCCAAAATGACCTGAAAACAGCCCCAAAAACAGCCTGAGAAACAACCTGAAAAATGGCCCAGAAAACAGTCTGAAAAACAGCCGGAAAATGGCCTGGAAAATGGCCGGAAATGGCCCCCAAATGACCTGAAAACAGCCCAAAAAACAGCCCGAGAAACAATCTGAAAAACGGCCCAGAAAACAGTCTGAAAATGGCCTGAAAAACAACCTGAAAATGGTCTGAAAAACAGCCTCTAAACAGCAAAAAAAATCCAGCCACAAAACAGGCATGCGGGCACCGGCCAGCTGGTCTTCAGGTTTACGGTGCTCCGGCACATACACATGCACGCAACATGCACACACGTTCCGGTTTGGGCACTCAGTGCCAAAAAGTTTTGCCATCACTGTCCTAGGATCAGGAACTGGGGGGAGGGGTTTTCTAAATTCCTCCAGGTTCTGAGCCATGTAATCTCCTCCCTGCAGCCTCCTTTAAATTCATGTTAGTGTGCTCTGACTATATTCACACAACCGACTTAGCCAGGTAGACTAAACTAGGGGGGGTCAGAAATACCACGCAAAGAAAGCCAACCCCCATCCGTGGGATGCAGGCAGCAAGAGTGAAACCACGTCCCCTCTGGTCCACGCAAAAACCTCTCTCCATGGAAATGGTCCCTGGTACCCCAAAGGTTGGAGACTAAACCACCTCTGTGAGTTAATTCAGATCACGCCCTAAAGCTTGGTTAGATTCACGCTTGGTTAAGCTTAACGCATGGCGACAATCCGTTTGTTCTTTTGTGATGCAAAGTGTTGCGAAAATCTGGTCATCTGAATTGTCTCCAAAGTCTACCCTGGAAGGGCCCTCAGCTGATTTTGATGCTGTTGGGCTTAAAACTTTATCCGTTTTAAAGATGTGTGGACTTCCAACTCCCAGAATTCCCCAGTCAGCTGGGAGTTGAAATCCACGCAACTTAAAGCTGCCAAGGTTGGGAACCATTGTACCCTGTTCCTCCTTCGCTTGGCCAAGGTCTCTTCCCAGCTGTGTCCCTTGGCACTGAGAGGTCATCCCAAGGTTTCTCCTAGCAAATGATTCCCAGATGCCACTAAAATCCAGGGAGATGGAAAACCAGCCTCCAGCAACTGCATTCTGTCTCTCTCTCTCTCTCTCTTTTCCCCCCCTTTGCATGCGTTGACTTCCCACTGAAATACTGTTTGCAACGGAGTCGTTTTTCCTCCCAAGCCATAAATAAATACATACATAAATACATAAACAGATAAACGCCATCAAAGCCCCCATTCTATGCCATCAACTCCCTTCCAATTTCTTTTATTGGCAGCGAAAAGAAGTCCCTTAAGAGGATCAAACCGGAGGAGGAAATCTACGTGTGAGAAAAGATCACACAGAGTTTGCTCATTTTATCTGCAGCCATTTCTGAAAGCAAATGGCTGTCAGGGAAAATTGTCTTCTTGCTGATGGACCAATATTTTATTTAGCATGAAAGTGGAGTTGGCCCAAAGGATAATAATCTCTCTCTCTCTCTCTCTCTCTCTTCCTCCCTCCCTCCCTAGTTTTATATGCTTGAAGCTGAAACAGGAGTGGAGACTTCCTAAATGCAATGGATATTATGTCAATCAGAATAGAGCTGGAAGAGACCCTGGAGGTCTTCTAGTCCAACCCCCAGCTCAAGCAGGAGACCCTATCCCATTTCAGACAAGCGGCTGTCCGGTCTCTCCTCAAAAACTTCCAGGGATGAAACACCCCCAACATCTGAAGGCAAAGCTATTCCACTGGTTAATTGTCCTCATTATTATGAAGTTCCTCCACAATCCCAGGTTGCTTCTCTCTCCTTGATTAGTTTCCACCCGTTGGTTCTTGTCCTGCCTTCAGGTGCTTTGGAAAATGAATTGACCCCCTTTTCTTTGTGGCAGACCCTCAAATAGCAATAGCACTTATACACCGCTTCATAGTGTGTTACAGCCCTCTCTAAGCAGGTTACAGAGTCAGCACATGACAAAGAGCACAACACGAGGTCTGCTGTGTTTAGAAGACAGGCTAGACACACCACTCATAAGTGTGGGAGGTGAAGGTTTCAGTCTCTAGTCTCGTTTTTTGATCCAGCTGTTATAAGCTGTTGGGTTTGGTTTTGTTTTTCAATTTTCAGTTGAGCTTTTGAAAGATCCATCCTTATTTCCTGAATTTGTGATGTAGCTTTTTTTTTAAAGACACTGCTATTTTTCTGGCCTACGCTCTTCCATTGTTCTTTAATTGCTTTGTCTATTTTCCTGTCAACTTCACAAAGTGATGCTCTGTAAAACTCTTAATGTAGTCCATTTCAGCATTGCTTCTAGTTAATTTCATGGAGAAATTGTCCTGATAAAAATCTATCTATCTATGGGGTCACAAGGAATAGATTTTGTGTGTGTGTGTGTAGAGAGAGAGAGAGGGAGGGAGGGAGAGAGAGAGAGATGATGGATGGATGGATGGATGGATGGATGGATGGATGGTTAGGTTAGTGTTAGGGTACATAATCATCAGTATACACATAATCAATCTAGTCAATTTCACAGTACAACAAGCAACTTCCTGCTTTGGCCTTCTCTGCTCAAAAAGAACTTGCATGCTTTCCCTAGTGGCGCTCAGAAGCAAAGAGAAAATAGGATTAGGGTCTACTACCACAACAGAACTACAATTTTGATCCCTAAGCAAGGTGGTTTCATGCCTAAGGGGTGTCCTAGAACTCAGTCACCTGGTTTCTGGGCCAGCCATTACTTCACCATTACTGTGGATTTCACCTCCTTTTTATTTTGTTTCTTTCCCTATGAAAAGTAGGGAATATTCACATGTTCTTAATTAAGGACAAGCATCACGCACCGTCCATGAGAATGTCTCCAAGGTAACTATTCTCTCCTGCCAAAGTGAATGAGGATGACTAGACGGGGGGAAAGGGAGGATTTCTCAGCCCTACAAGCATTTGATTTCCTCTAAGTAAATCTGTTTTAGGTTACTAAGCCCAAAAAGTAACCCTGGATCAAAACTAGCTCCGAACACAAGTTTGGCAACCCAGATGCCTTTTTCTTCTCTCTAGAGTTGCCAATTTTTGAACTGGTCCCTGTAGAAAATTGTTATCCAACATGAATTTAATCCATCCTTATCCAATTCACCCTTTGATTGCTTATTGTACTCTATGACTTTTATTAAGTGTTGTACCTTATGATTTTTGACAAATGTATCTTTTCTTTTATGTACAATGAGATCATTTGAACCAAGACAAATTCCTTGTGTGTCCAATCACACTTGGCCAATAAAGAATTCTATTCTATTCTATTCTACTCTACTCTATTCTATTCTACTCTACTCTACTCTACTCTACTCTACTCTACTCTATTCTTTAAGTTGTGTGGATACTACATCTCCCAGAACCCATAGCCAGAAAGGCCAAGAACTTCAGGAATTATAATCCCAATATATATTGAAGGACACCAAATTAAGGAAGACCAGATTAATCTAAGTTAGCTCAGGTTAGAGATGTAACTTTAATGTCCTGATGTGGGACATCAATATTGGATATAGTGAAGTAGATTTTCTCTTTCCGAGGTCACTTTCCTGCATCTGCCACTTTCACTTCCCAAATCCTCATCATCATTTGCAGAATTCCCTGCAATTATCCTTGAAAAGTTGAGACTTCTACAATAGTCAGTCAGGTTCCCAAAGAGGAACACCTAAATGAGCATTGGGGTAGCATCCCATCTTCTCCTTTTATGGGCTCCATTTATTTCTCCAGGGACAGGACACATTTCTGTTAGAAAACAGCATTCATAGCAAATCCTTGTGTACCACATCTGAGGAAGAAAGAACCTGTTCAGGTGCCTTGGGAACAACGGTTGCAATATTGGTTCAGGAGAGGTGCAAAAATATCTGTGGAATAGCGTCCACAGAAGCATACTTGCCAATTATTGTCCAGGTTGTTAGGTTTAATTATGAGAGCTGTAAACAGCTGGGTTCCTGTCTATCTAAGGGATTCTTAGTCACGTTCCAATTTGTGCCATAGCAAGAACTTCAGAAGCTATATCACCCTGGCTTCGGTGAAACTAACCCCCAGAATATATGCTGGTTGGTTGGTTGGTTGGTTGGTTGGTTGGTTGGTTGGTTGGTAGATTGATTGGCTGGATTGGAAAGAAGTCCAAATCTCCATTGGACTTCTCCATTCACTAACTATCCTGTTCAATTTCATAGGGTAGTTGCAGTGGTGGGATTCAAATTGTTTTATTACTGGTTCTGTGGGTGTGGCTTGGTGGGTGTGGCAGGGGAAGGTTACTGCAAAATCCCATTCCCTTCCCACTCCACTAACCTGCTTTCCAGCTCCGTTCTCCTGTGCAGGGCAACAACAGAAGATCCAGCCAATCCGCTGGGACTCAATGGGAGGCAGAGAATAGATGGAGGTGGGGCTAGTCAGAGGTGAGATTTGCTGGTTTTCCTAACTACTCAAAATTGCCACTACTGGTTCTCCAGAACTGGTCAGAGCCTGCTGAATACCACCTCTGGGTAGTTGTGAGGAGACAAGGAGAAACGACCTTCTGTATGTCTTTCAGGTACTTAGATGGAAGGTTGAACAGAAGGAAATATATCCGGCCCCCAAATCCCATTTCTCTACTTCCAAATTTGCTGCTATCTTTCTACACTGCTACCAAGGATCATTGGGGAAAGTGATATCTTCCTTCGCCATCCAGCCTCCATTGTGGACATGAACACACAATGCGCAAGACATACTGAAAGGAGTGATTCCGCAGTTAGAACGGACAATGAAGGAAGAAGTTAAGAACTGGATATTCTGCGCCTCAAACAGTTCTCACTTTCTAAAATCAACCTACTGATCTTATCTTACCTATTTGCATGCTCATCTCTGAAATATCTATAATTTGGTATTCTAATCCAGTCTCCAAGGAGATTTGATTTTGATTACAACCCTATCTGGGTTTGAGCCAATCTGGAGATTAGCGGAACCATCCCAAGCAATTTAAACTAGAAACCAAGGGTTAAGTTTGGGGAGAACAGCAGCAATGGGGGTGAGAGGAGAGAAACAACAGTGATGAGGTGGACTCACGGATACAAGCTCACGGTCTGCGGCCTCTTCTGACCAGGCCTGGTATGGCTCAGTTTAGGCTCTTGGGCCATGTTTATATCTAGAGGAAAAGAAAAAAAATTGGCAACTAAAGAGAAAGAGTAGAGCCAAACTGGAGCACAAACAGGAGAGGACAGATATGGCAAAAGAAATAGCACTTAGATTTATGTACCACTTCACAGTGCTTTACAGCCCCCTCTAAACAGTTTTACAGAGTCAGCCTATGGCCCCCAACATTCTGGGTCCTCCTTTTACCGACTTCGGCAGGATGGAAAGCTGAATCAACCTCGAGCCGGTCAGGATCGAACTGCTGTCAGTCGGCAGAATTAACCTGCAATACTGCCTTCTAGCCACTGCGCCACCACGGCTCATGACCCTTTTGTCACCCAGACGAAGAAGAAAGTTGACACTAAAATTTAGAAGGAAACAAGGCATGGACATCTTTTTCAACCTATCTATGCTATTTATCAGCTTTGGAAGACAGAATTAGACTCTTCACTCAAGGGGACTGATAGCATGGATGCAATTTTAAGCACCATTTAACCTCCTGGGGAGGGCAAAGATGCTCTTTCTGGAAAGAAAAAAGAAAAAAAAAAGACCAGCTTGCTTCTTTCCCATCTAGCTAGCAAAGGATGAGTCGAGATTAGTATTATTTTTCTGATACAGAATTATTGTTTTCCGTTTGGTGGAGAGAGAAAAGAGCCAGGTTTCTTCAGCTGCACTAAAAATCCAAAATGCATTTCAAAGATGAAGTACTTCCTTAACTAGGAACTGTAATTGGGGCTCCTTCCTATACTTACCTCGAGCAATGAGAATCCTACAGAAATCAATAGGACTTGATTTCTTAGAGCTGAGCATTCGTGGGAACGTGGGAAGACTGAATACCTGAGACAAAGTTTGTCCTTCCAAAATCTACTTCTATCTTTTGTTTTTGTCCATTCAGATGGATTCCCACCCACCTCCAGCCAATAATGGCACCCCTAGAATATATTTTTTCTGCTTGGAACATTCTCAAGATATACCCATCGCCTGCTTCCTGGGGTGCTATCAAGCTCTAGCTACCATCACTTCAGGAAATGGGTTCTCTGCTTTTTTTTTTTTTTTAGCTGTGGAGAGAGGATTTCACAGTCGACAATTACAAACTACACTCAGAGCCCTTTTATATCAAGGAAGTTGCTCTAACCATAGGTAGAATCCTAATCTGTTAAAGTATTCGTGCCCCCAGGCCACAGAGAGATGGCTTTCTTGTCTTCGTCCGTTGCTTTGGGCAAAGCTACTGTGCTCAAATGTGTTTTTCTCTTCACCAGATACACTTGCCCATGGCTTGCTGATCCAGCCCAATCCTCCCTCTGTATAATGGTCACACATGAAGTAGATCACCAAGCTGGATCCAACGGCCTCTTAGCTAAAATATACTTTGCCACGCAAACCAAGCCACGGACAAAGGCAGAACTTCAATATATAATGGAGTGCTAGACAGAAGCTTGAGAGTAAGAAGGCTTAATTTCCCCAAACCACACACACACTCATTCAACACCCTCGTGCCCATACATGCCTTGGTTGCAGAGACGCTGATTGCTTTCTGACTACGATTCAGTAGGTCATGTGTATTACCTTAGATGCCTTAACAACCTTTCCTGGCAAGATCTATCGAGCTACCGTGTCCATTTTCATTGCCTCTTTGATCTAAGTTTCTTTCAAACCAAAGAGCTGGTTATATAGAGAAGGAAACGGAAGGAAGGATGAGAAAATGGCACGCTTTGTTTCCAAGCAAGAATAGAATAGAATAGAATAGAATAGAATAGAATAGGGAAGGAAGGAGAATAGAACAGAACAGAACAGAACAAAACAGAATAGAATAGAATACCTTTATTGTCATTGCATTCCACGAATACAATGAAATTTGAAAGCTACTCTAGCACAGTGTCCCAAACACCACATCACAATCACACTACAGAGTAAATAATAATAATAATAATAATAATAATAATAATAATAATAATAATAATAATAATAATAATAATAATAATAATAATAAATCACAAATGCACTGTTTGATTCAAGACAATTACTGCCTTGGAAAAGAAACTGTTTCTCAATCTATTAGTCCTCATTTTAAGACACTTATAACGGCCTCCCTGATGGTAACAGTTCGAAATATGAGTGTCCAGGATGAGAACGGTCTGTGGAGGATTTTAGTGTTCTAGAGAGGAACAACCCCGCTCCCACTCCAAAAAATACACGCCATCCCCCGCCTGGTTATTCTTCGTAGCAAAGTGTGATAGGATCGGTTTGTGTTGCATTTTTTCCAAATGGCTATGTATCCAGAAGAAGGACGAGGCTGGTTAAATGTGGAAGCAACCCTCCCTCCCTCCCTCCCTCCCCTCCCCAAGGCTTAATTCTCTCCCTCCCTCCTGCCTCTTCCCTGCCTGTTTTTCCCTGCCTGGTTGCCTCTGCCTCGGCAGCCAAATTCGTGCCACCTTGTCTTGCGGGGGTGGGAGGTGGGGGAGGGAAGGTGAAGCCCTACGTCCAACCCAGGGAACAAAATAGGGTTACTCACATCTCCAGCACCCTTCTCTGCGGCCAAAAAGTGTCATGCCACCCGAGAGAGAGAGAGAGAGAGAGAGAGAGAGAGAGAGGAGAGGAGAGAGAAGGGGAGGAAAGGAAGATCCGGTGCCAAGTTACCGGAGTCTATCAACCTTCTCTCCAAGCCCCCAGCAAGGTTGGTGGGCAGCAGTTCTCCTCCCCCCACCCAACCCTCCTCCTTCATGGAACGAATGGATCTCCAGCCTGAATACTGTACCAGAGGAATGTACCAACTGGCATTGTGAGGGGGGGGGGAGGGGATGCTAGACAGGAGGGGGGAGGGGTCAGGCAAAGCAAACCATCTCCACATCATGGGCAGGGGGATTTTTACAGCCTACACAGCTTCCATCGTGACGAGCAGCTCCTCATTATTTTGGGTGGAGGGTGATTTAGGCCGGGGTCTTCTGACAAGTATCTGGGGAGGAGAAGACCCAGCGGAGAGAGCTTCTCTCAAGCTCGCTATTTCTCACCTTTGGGGTAAGGCGGAGAGCAGATGCTCAGGAAATGCTCAGACTTTGCTCAGGAAATGCTCAGACTTTCTGCAGTCTGGTGCCCTCCAGGGATGTGCTGGCTCCAGCTTCTCAAGTTGTGCTTCCCAATTTTCTCCAATCTGCGTCCCTCCGATGTGCTAAACTGGGGTTGTCCAACCTTGGCAACTTGCACATTTGTGTGCAACTCACTATTCAACTCCCAGAATTGGAACTGAAAGTCCACAAGTCTTCAAGTTGCCAAGGTTGGACAACCCCAGTTTAGCATATCGGACTTACTGTCCTAGACTTAAGATTTGCAAAGTACTAGATCGGGGTCACAACCTTTTGGACCTCAGGGACCACCAAACTCATCATTTTAAATCCCAGGGACCACTAAATGGTTCTGTGGGCGTGGCCAAATTTGTGGGTGTGGTTTGGTGATCATGTGACTGGCTGGGCATGGCTTGTATGCAAATGTAATTATTTATGTAAATATTGAATTTTTTTATTTAAAAAAAGAGGAACTTTTACCCAAAATCAGGCAAAGCAGGCAGGCAGATTCAGTTGCTCACAGAATCACAGAATCATTCAGTGATCTACCTACCTGCCATTGGTTAGCTCAGTCTGTCACATAAAATTTGCTTGCAAGGAAACTCAAAAAATTTGCTAGCAAGCAAACTCACAAAATTAACTCACAACATACCATGTATGTAAATATTGATTTTTTTATTAAAAAAAGAGCAACTTTTACCCAAAATCCAGCAAAGCAGGCAGACGGATTGAGTTGCTCACAGAATCATTCAGTGATCAATCTATTTGCCATTGGCTAGCTCAGTCTCTCAAATTTGCTTGCCGTGAGTCTGCACTGAATAATAGAAGTTTCAGTCCGAAGGGAGGTTCGGCTGTGCTTAAAAGCAGAGCTGAAGATCTAAAGACTAGCTAGAGAGCAAGAAATCCAATCATTTCCTACTTCCTAGCCAATCTAAATCTCCCGGCACAGCAGAATGGATGATGGTCGGAAAAATGTAAAATAGCAATTTAGCAGGCAAGTTTACTGGGTAAGGAGTCAGTAGCCGGCGAGGGTTCCCGCGGCCATGTGGGCGGCTCAGCCTTGTGTTTCTGCACAGCCTGGATTTACTGCTTGGGGGCGTGCTCTGGGGGTGAGATTTCTCTGCAGCCCACCAAAATTTTCTCATGGCCCAACAGTGGGCCGCGACCCACCGGTTGGCGATTGCTGTTCTAGATGGACCTAAGTAATAAAAATCGGATTATTGTACACACAACATCTAATAAACATCATGTTACTGTACACATGGCTAAGATACTGCCTAGAATTGTGTTTCTCAACCTTTGCAACTTTAAGATATGTAATCTTCAAATACTCTTCTCATTGCTTCAATGTGTTCCTGATTTCAAGGAAGCAAACCGGAACAATTTTTAGAAAGGTTTTGCACCATAGCATTACCCTTCTAATTCCAGGAGATGGCGCTGTGAGGCCGGGGATTAATTTTCTTTTATTCTGAGGGTAAAGCAAAAGAATCCAATTGCGGATAAAACTCTGAATATGTGTAGGGATTAGTTCAGGCAGTAGAATAGATGCCACCAACTAAAATATATTTTGTGACTATTTCATCCCTTCCACCCTTGAGAAGTTTCTTGACATTAAAAACTAGCAAAGGCATTAGGAATATGCAAATTTACACACGGAAAACATAAGATTTCCTAGTAATTATATTGAAAAAACCCACTATGGATAGCTGACTGTCCACACACACTTTTTTTCCTGCTAGAAATGAAAAAGAAAAGAAAGGTCACCACCCAAAAATCTCAAGAAATTTGCGGTAATAGCCACATAACAGTTTCATAAATATTTAAACTGTCTGTGAAGAAATGGGATTTTATTTTTCTATATTGGAAAAAAACGCAAGCATCGTGGCTAGATGGCGGGGTAGGAAGGTAGGTAGAAATATGATAGATTATAGATAGGTAGGTAGGTAGGTAGATGATAGAAAGATGATAGATGATAGGCAGGTAGGCAGATAGGCAGGCAGGCAGGCAGGCAGGCAGGCAGGCAGGCAGGCAGGCAGGCAGAGATAGATAGATAGATAGATAGATAGATAGATAGATAGATAGATAGATAGATAGATAGATAGATAGATAGATAGATAGATAGATAGACAGAGAGGCAGGCAGGCAGGCAGGCAGGCAGGCAGGCAGGCAGGCAGGCAGGCAGGCAGGCAGGCAGAGAGAGAAAGGGACAGGAGAGAATATTCTTTATTCTTTATATACTCTCTGCTGTCCCTGTGCTCTCTCTCTCTCTCTCTCTCTCTCACACACACACACACACACACACACGTATTTGTGTATATATTTTTGTGTGTCTGTATAGATAGATAGATAGATAGATAGATAGAAAGATAGAAAGATAGATAGATAGATAGATAGATAGATATACATATAGATATACATATACACACGTACATACATACATATATACATATATATACTCACATTTCTATTAAAAAATATTTCAAAGGCAGGGGGGGAAGAAAAACAGGCCAAAGATTGCAAGCACTCTTTTTTTTAAAAAAGCACCTGGCTGGCCTTTTTTCCCCTTTCCCCTTTCCCTGCCCAGTTGCTACGAGGCGGCTCTTCTGCTGCGAAGAACTTCCCTTCCCTTCCTTTCCAAAGCCGTCTTTGGCTTCCCAACATTCCGTCATTCAAGGGAACACAGCATGTTCAGAGCTGCTTGCCCAAAGGAAGTCATTACTTCTGTGAGTTGACTTTGGGGAGACGCTCGCTGGCAGGTGGGGTGTCGCTTGAATGCCTTGTGGGAGCCCCTCCCCGAGAAGGAGATAATTATGTACGCTGGCGGACGAAGGATGCAACTTTGCAAAGGCGAAACACAAAGGCCTGGTTCATCTTAATGCACGCCGCAGTGTCGGCAGGCATCAAGTTCTGGGTTTTTTTTTGTTTTGTTTTTAACTTTAAAAGGAGAAGAAGAAAAGAAAGAGAGAGAGAGAGAGAGAATTGCCATTTCTTTGGCATTCAGGATGGGTCATCCTTCCGACCGGCTTTTTGTTAACCCCTGCCTTTTTTCTTTTTACAATGGGGTTCGTTTTTTTTCCCCACTTCAAAATATCCTTTCGCCTTTACTCTTCCTTTCCTAACCACACCAACTTGCAAGTGAGCTCCAATTCATGGGGGGAGTGAACGGTGAAGGGGGCAGGGAGGACACACGCTGGTGCTTTGCTGCAAATTTGGGGGCATGCAAAACTGAAGTCACAAGTTTTGTTCCGAGTAAATTTGAACTATGGTAGCAGCAATAGAGTGATTATCATAATCGCTTGCCAAGGGAGGCCTTCTTTTAGGGAAGATGTTCCAAGAAGGTTGATTCTATTCTATTCTATTCTATTCTATTCTATTTCTATTTCTATTCTATTCTATTCTATTCTATTCTATTCTATTCTATTCTATTTCTATTCTATTTCTATTTCTATTCTATTCTAATTCTATTCTATTCTATTCTATTCTATTCTATTCTATTTCTATTCTATTCTAATTCTAATTCTAGTCTATTCTATTCTATTTCTGTTCTATTTTCTATTCTGTTCTAATTCTGATTCTAATTCTAGTCTACTCTCCTCTCCTCTAGTCCAGGGGTCACCAACCTTTTGGACCTCAGGGACCACTAAATTCATAATTTTAAATCCCATAGACCACTAATATGAATTTTTTAAAAAGGATAAATAGTATTCAGTGTAATATAAAACATGCAAATAATGTTTCTGCGGACCACCAAAATTTTCTCACAGACCACCAGTTGATGACCGCTGGTCTAGCTTACTCTTATTCTACTCTATTCCACTCCAATCCTCTCCTCTTTTACCCTAATCTACTCTACTTTAATTCTACGCTACTCTACTCTATTTCTATTCCTATTCACATTTATTACTTTTTGTAAATTCCTAGCTAATTTCTATTTTCCTCATCACAAAACCCTGTGAGATGAGTGGTTGCTTGGAACACCCCAAGCTTATAAAAGTATTTATAATAAGTAAAAATGGTAAGGCTACCCCTAAGAGCAGATAGTCATAGAATTTGAGGTCTTTTAGAGGTCACCTTGGTTCACTTTCTCTTTAGGCATATCTGCTCTCTTGGCCCACAGGTAGTCCTTGACTTACAAGCATTGGTTTAGCAACCGCTTGAAATTACAACAGCACTGGAAAAAAGGTGACTTATGATAGGTCCTTGCTCTTACAACTGTCGCAGAACAGTCCCATAATCATGGCAACTGGCACGATGATGGTTTCAGCATCCCATGATCACCATGTGTGACCTCCGCAGCTAGCTTCTGATAAACAAAGTCAGCAGGGGAGCCAGATTAATTTAATGACCATGTGATTCACTTAACAGCCACGGCAAAAAGTCATAAAATGAGGCGTATTTCGTTTCACAATCACCTCACATAGCCAATGAAAATCCTGCTTTTCCTCTGTAGTAATAAGTCAAGGACTACCAGTATGCTGTGAAGAAGTTTCAACCTTGTCTGTTTTCATCCTGCATCTATCCTTGGATTGTAGTGGCGCGGTGGCCTAGAGGTGGCGCTCTCACCTCACAGTCAGGATTTCTCTCTCTGGGCACCCTGAGAATGTACCTGCTGAACAAAACTCCGCATTGGCAACAGGAAAGTCATCCGGCCAATAAACACTCCGCTCCATTCAGTTTCCCAGACTCCACCCCGCAAGGGATTATGGGGACATTAAAAGATGATCTATCCCTGGATTCCAGCCTGATTCACTGTTAGCGCAGCAGATGCACCCATTCTATCTTTTCTGTGGCAAAAAAAAATCATAAAAGCAGGATACAAATAAATAAAATATTCCTTCTGAAGGTTATGACCTTTTCCTGGGTCAATCAAACCACTATCTTACAACTGTTCCTCATAGAATTTGGTCTACGACAACCTTATCATCCAGTTCATCCAGTTTGTTGTTATTATTCTCCAGTTTTTCCACGTCCTCCTCAAAACGGAATGTCCTGGTCGGCATCGAGAAAGTGTATTTTATTATATTTTTTAAAGGGGACTTTTTATAGCTGGATGGCACACTATGCTCTGCTGTTCAGAAGGGAAAATAAAGAACTGCGTCTATTTTTATACGATTAACAAGGTTTCACTGATTTCAACCGGACATCCTTCAGCACCTGAGTGTAAAAGTCGCAGCAAAACTATTTTAACAGGAAATGAAAAAGAAACTCATTTTTAAAAACTCAAAAACCATAAAAAGCTATCCGAAGACTGCTTAAAAAAAAAGATTAAAGCAGAAGATTAAAATAAATCCAGCCAAGAGCAAGAACATTTAAATCCTGAACTCTGAAAAGGGGCTGAATAAATTAAACCCCTTTATCACAACCTCTTGCCAGTTCACAGTGGCTTGCAGCTGCCTACCAACAATGCTTAATAATCAAGCTAAACCCCTTAAGAGCTTAATATTTCTGCAAATAATGAAGGAATTGATTGCCATCCAGCGCATGTTTCTGTATTGGACAAAACAGAACAAGAGGGCAAAGAGGTGAGACTGAAAATTCCCAATCTCCTGGCCAGCGGGGGCACCCTGAGGGAAGATTTATTTTTATGTACTTATTTATTTTTTCAATTGCTTACAAGATCATTGGTATGAGTAAAAACATAGTTATGAATACATGAATACATGGATACATATAAGAAAAATAAAAGAAACAACAGGACAGGGAAGGTAGGCAGGTTGGTGCGCTTATGCACGGCCCCTACAGACCTCTTAGGAAAGGGGTGCGAGACCATGTTTTTACATGTTTTACATGTGCGATACCATGTTTTTATTTATTTTATTTATTTATTTTATTTTGTCAAGCAATTACTAGATAACATGGTTACTATAAACATGGTTATGAATACATGAAATGGATATGAATAAGAAAAAAGAAACAATAGGACAGGGACGGTAGGCACGTTGGTGCACTTATTGCACGCTCCCGACAGACCTCTTAGGAAAGGGGTGAAGTCAATAGTAGACAGTCTAAGGTTAAAGTTTTTGGGGTTTGGGAAAGAAACCACAGAGTAGAGTATTCCAGACATTGACCGCTCTGTTGCTGAAGGCGTATTTCCTGCAATCAAGTTTGGTGATGCAAATATGTGCCCAGAACACAGGAGTTGATAACTCACGGTCTAATGCAGGGGTGTCCAACCTTGGCAACTTGAAGATTTGTGAACTTCAACTCCCAGAATTCCTCAGCCAGCCAAGCTGGTTGAGAGTTGTAGTCCACAAGTCTTCAAATTGCCAAGGTTGGACATCCCTGGTCTAATGGCTGTGTCCGGATTGGCCCCTGATTTCGTTCCTCCTTTTCAAGAAATTCAAACTGTCAGGCACAAGCTCTGAACCTTCTCTACAGAAAGAGAAACCTGAAATTGGTATCTCATCTATTTTGAACCTTGGCCCCCACTCAGTGCTTCTTCAAGCCCCACCCAACCCAGAACCTGCTAAGAGCTAAAAATAAAGCTAAAATCTAATTGCCCATCCTGGCCTCCAGTCCAGAGGTGATATTCAGCCAGTTCTGACCAGTTCTAGAGAACCAGTAGCAGAAATTTTGAGTAGTTTGGAGAACCAGCCAATCCCACCTCTGACTGGCCCCGCCCTATCTAGTCTCCGCCTCCTGAGTCCCAGCTGATTGGCTGCGTCATCTTTGGTTGCCCTGCACAGGAGAATGGAGCTGGAAAGAAGGTTCCTGGGGTGGGAAAGGAATGGGGATTTTGCAGTATCCTTTCCCTGCCACGCCCACCAAGCCACAGAACCGGTAGTAAAAAAAATTCGAATTCCACCACTGGGTCAAGCTTATTTTCCAAAGCCCCAGAAGGCAAGTCAAGAAACATTGGATGGAAACTAACTGAGGAAAGAAGCAACCTAGAACTAAGGAGAAATTTCCTGACAGTGAGAATAATAAACCAGTGGAACAGCTTGCCACAAGAAGTTGTGGGTGCTACAACACCGGAGGTTTTTAAGAAGAGATTGGAGAGCCACTTGTCTGAAATTGTATGGGGTCTCCTGCTTGAGTAGGGGGTTGGACTAGAAGACCTCCAAGGTCTCTTCCAGCTCTATTCTGACTATTATTATCTCAAGAAAGCCTTTTGCATAGGAGCCCTGGAAGCAGAACCAAACACTGCACTCACGCACACTTGGCACAGGCTCCTCGGGAAGCTCCTCCTCACCGCTGCCGGCTAACCACGACAATGACAGAGAGCTAATCTCAATTTGAGAAACACATTGATTAGGATCGAGAAACAACACAAAAGCCTCTCCACGTTCTCCAGAACCTTTCATCAGTTAGAAAGTCCCAAAGGTGCTTCCTGCCCCCCCACCCAAAAAAAGGCAACTGGACCTTCTTCTTGGTTTTGTTTTTTCTTCAAAAACCCCCAGTGGAAGTGAGGGGCCGGAGCTCCTCTCCCCCTTTCTCTCCTCCTCCTCCCCACCCCGGCCCTTTTGGACCGGAACATCCCAATGCCAGCGCATTGTCTCCCTTGGCAAAGAGGCAGGGGGGTGTTGGACCCTGCAGGACGGCTTCCCTTGGAGGGCGAGGGGGGAAAGGAGAGGGGGGGTGTCCCTCTTCCACGAGCCCCCTCTCGTCCCCGAAGCTCCCCATGCCCAGAGACGGGACACCCCCCACAAGTCCCTCCGTCTCTCCCCCCCCCCCCAGCACAACCAAAGTCCAGGAAAGTTCCTGGCCCGGGCGATGGGGTCAGAGCCGCGCATGCGCCTCCGCTCCCCCCCCACCAGCGCTCCAGCTGAAGCGGACGAAGCCAAAGCGCGCCGGCGGCCAAGGCAAAGATCCGCACCAGCGGCCGGGCCAGGGGGCGATGGCTGGCGAGAACCACCAGCAGCAGCAGCAGCAGCAGCGGACCCTCCGGAAGAAGAGCATCGCGGCGCAGCAGCCGCCGTCTCCGCCGCCGCCGCCGCCGGCTCCTCCGCTCGCCAACAGCCCCAGCGCCCCGCAAGCCCCCAGCCCGGAGAGCGGCGACACGGAGCGGGTGGCGCTCAAGAAGGAGATCGGCTTGGTCAGCGCCTGTGCCATCATCGTAGGTGAGGAGGGGCAGCGGCCCCCGTCGGTCCGGGGAGGGGAGGGGGCCACCGTCCCCAGCCCGGCCCAGCCCAGCCCACTCCCCAGGCAGGGCGAAAAGCCTCTCCCACCCCACCCCGCAGGCTTTGGGAAGCTTTCAAAGAGGAAAGGGGGGGGAAGGAGAAATCCCTCTCCCCTTTTTCTCTTGATACAAAGTTGGAAGGGACCTTGGAGGTCATCTAGTCCAACCCCCCCCTCCCATGGCTTGAAAGCTGCTCTCGGTGCTGCGCGGTTCTTTAAAAGAGGAAGGGAGGGGAGCGCTTGGAGGAGAATCCCCTTTTTCTCTTGATACAAAGTTGGAAGGACCTTGGAGGTCATCTAGTCCAACCCCCTCCATGGCTTGAAAAGCTGCTGTCGGTGCCGCGCGGTTCTTTAAAGAGGAAGGTGGGGGGCGCTTGAGGAGAATCCCCTCCCCTTTTCTCTTTATACAAAGTTGGAAGGGCCTTGGAGGTCATCTAGTCCAAACCCCCTCCATGGCTTGAAAAGCTGCTGTCGGTGCCGCGCGGTTCTTTAAAAGAGGAAGGGGAGGCCGCTTGGAGGAGAATCCCCTCCCCTTTTCTCTTTATACAAAGTTGGAAGGGGCCTTGGAGGTCATCTAGTCCAACCTGCCCCCCTCCACGGCTGGAAAGCTGCTCTCGGTGCTGCGCGGTCCTTTAAAAGAGGAGGGGAGGGGAGGCTGCTTGGAGGAGAATCCCTCTCCATGTGACGATGGCCTCCAAAGGAGGCAAATTAAGAGTCGTTTTGCTTTTTTAAAAAAAAAAAAATCTTGGGAGCCTTCTGGAAAAGAGCAGCTCCTTCAGAGGGCAGTTTTGGGAGAGAGCCCCACTTTGATTTATCATTGCAATTAGGTAAATGCCACCAACAACGTCTTTGCCAGCCTGAGGGCACTGGATTTTCGTGACAGCAGCTTTGCAGTTGCCTATTTAGGGCTTTTGCCAAGGGGGGGTGGCGTTTTAATGGTCTTTGGGTAAGGTTCTGTAGAAAACTAGGCTGTTATTTTCAGCCCCAGGGAAATAGATAGACGTATGTGCCTTTGAATTCATTGTGATGCAGTTTTTACGGAGTAAATCTTAAGCCCACTCTTTTCCCAAAAACCTCAGCGTAGCATGTTTGGTAGTGCTTCTTCCCTCTTCTTGTCCACCAAATAACCTCTCAAGTGGGTTAGGAGAGGAGGAAGAGACAGAGAGAAAGAGAGAGGGACCCCAAGATCAGTTTTAAAAGCAAGCCCCCTTAAAGATTTGAACCCAGGTCTTCTGACTGTGCAATGAACCTTTAAGCCAAGAATCTTCAAACTTGGCAAGTTTAAGACTTGTGGACTTCAACTCCCAGGATTCTTGAGCTAACATGAGTGGAGGAGGAATTCTGGGAGTTGAAGTCCACAAGTCTTCAAGCTGTCAAGATTGAAGACCCCTCGGTTAAGCTCATCCTGTCCCCCAGGTACATTGAAGGACAGGTTCTATTATCCAGACCATGATATCATGCGCTGTTGGGAGTTTTAGTCTTGGTACATACATCTAGAGAAGTTGGTTGATAGAAGTTGCTAGAAAATCCACGGCACCTCTCTTGCTTTCAGTTTTGAAGATCTGAGTGCAAATTAGTGGGACAGTTTAGAGATCTGGTTTCCCTCTTTGTTCCAGGCCTACTGGGGACAGGTGAACAGAGATGGGAGACCCAATCTGCTATGGTGGTCTTTTCATTGTGATTGCTCAACTATGCTTGGTCTGTTATGGTTCTGTTTTACGGTACCCATCCATGACGGAGAAAGTCTTTAAGTTGTGGAACTTGAAGAAGAACATCAATGTTTGCAATTTGAACTGTGCAATATGAAAAGGAAAGCATTATCTATCTATCTATCTATCTATCTATCTATCTATCTATCTATCTATCTATCTATCTATCTAAAAGCGAAATACCATTCATGCATCATCACAAAATCTTCAAAACCGTAAAGCCTACAAACTTGAAATTTGGCATGTATGTTCCTCTTGGCTTCTAGGTGTTCTTTAAAAAAAAGGATTTTTCGAAATGACCATCAGAGCATTAGTATTTCCTATATTATTATTAACACACTCTGATGCTAAGGAGTTCTACTCCCCCTCCCCACCTGAAAAGAAATCTGTTCCAAATGCAAAACACAAGCAGAGGAGAGGAGTTTCAGTTTTAGTTTCACAGCAGCAAGCAGCTTTAGTAGAGAACAGTTGAGCTAAGCCACACCCAGGCTCCTTGTTGTCTCCTTCTTGCTCACACAGCAAATATTGTTTCAGTTTCCAAACAGTCCTCAGCTCTCTCTCACACACACTGACAGGATGCTAGCCAGATGAATACCGATGGATACTGGTAGGCAGAGGCAGATTCCCCCCCCCCTTATTTTTCTCCCCCAAAACTAAGCCCAACCACATAGTTTCATAGCGAAACGCTGGTATCGAGCTAGTTCATCAATAAAGATAATGTGAAACTAGGAAGAAAGATGACCAATGTCCATGGTTGTGTGAGAAAAAGCGAACGTTTATTTAAAAAAACTAAAAAGGAAGCACTAGGCAGGAGTATTCACAGGGTTTGTTCAAAAATGTCAAGATAGCAACAATGATAGGACAAGTGAGGCTCTACCCACAGATATGATGGACATAAAAAACAGGTGGAGCTTTGATTGCACCATTGCAATTTTCTACCTTGACACTATCCCTGGCACTAGGATGGAAGAAAATTTATATTACTAATCAGGATTTTGTATTTGGACAGGAAGCAGAATAGTTACACTGACTACGATAAAATGGGTGATTGAATTTCTATTAGAGTCGTTGCCAAATGCATCGGGTAGAATTTATTGATATTACAGGCCTAAGTATCCCCTTTCATTCTCGTTGTGAAGATTATTTTTATAATATTTGTCTCCCAATTGTTATAATTTTGAGTCAGAAAAAGCTACTGTATGCCTGCTGGAGTTTTATACTGCTGCCCTGCCAAAAAATAGAGATACAGCATAGGCTTATTTCTGCAAGATTTGGAGATCATAGATCCTCACTTTGATTTCAGGATTACACCCAGATTTCATTTATAGTCTCTAAGTCAGATCTCAGATGCTACCATCAAATATGACCAGCCAGGAACTTGGCATCAGGTATTAACAGAATAATAGAGTTGGAAAGGACCTTGGAGGTCTTCCAGTCCAACTCCTGCCTAGGCAGGAAATCCTACACCACTTCAGACAGATGGTTATCCAACATCTTTTTAAAAACTTCCAATGTTGGAGCATCCACAACTTCTGGAGGCAAGTTGTTCCACTGATTAATTGTTCTAATTGTCAGGAAATTTCTCCTTAGTTCTAAGTTGCTTGTCTCCTTGATTAGTTTCAACCCATTGCTTCCTGTCCTGCCCTTCAACTGTTTGGAAAATAGCTTGACTCCCTCTTCTTTGTGGCAGCCCTGAGATACTGGAACATTGCTATCATGTCCTTCTTCTTTTTTCTTTTTTTGTATTTTATTAATTTATGTAATTCTAATGACAGTAGTTTTGATTAGATTCATAGACAGAAGATGCTGATATTTTATATTCTTTAATAGCACCTAGTCCTTCTTTTCATTAGACTAGACCTACCCAGTTCCTGCAACTGTTCTTCATATGTTTCAGCCTCCAGTCCACTGATCATCTCTGTTGCTCTTCTCTTCACTCTTTCTTTCGAGAATGTTGGCTAAATTGAAGGCAGGTTTCTCAGGAAGGGGGGTGGTGGTTAAAAGGATGTTATAAAGAGGAGAGTGGAGACTTCACATGTATTTGATGCATTACTTCTTCTAATGTAGCCAAAATCTTCATTAGGTAGATTCCAGCAGCTGTAAAATTTCATAAGGGATGGAGTTGACTTGGAAGAAAAATGATTAAGTTGACAGGTTGCTTCAGTTAGGATTAAGGGATACATTCTTCAGATAGTTTACCGTACAGAGCCAGTTTAGTGTCGCAGTTAAGGAACTGGTCTGTACCAGTGATGGATTCAATTTTTTTTACTACCGGTTCTGTGGGCATGGCTTCGTGGGCCTGGCAGGGGAAGGATATACTGCAAAATCCCCATTCCCTCCCCACCCCACTAACCTGCTTTCCAGCTCCGTTCTCCTGTGCAGGGCAACCAAAGAAGAGCCAGCCAATCAGCTAGGACTCGGGAGGCAGAGAAGAGATGGGATTGGCGGGGCCAGTCAGAGGTGGGATTTGCTGGTTCTCCAAACTACTCAAAATTCCTGCTACCGGTTCTCCAGAACTGGTCAGAACCTGCTGAATACCACTTCTGGTCTGTACACTAGGAGAATGTGTACCAGTCCCATCTTATACGTAAAAACTGGGGGAGTGACTTTGGGCCACTTCCATTCTCTCAGCCCAGCCCAGCCCACCTAATTGTTCTGGGTAAAACTGGAGATAAAGGAAAACTATAAGTATTCTCTCACTTGACTTATTTATAAAAGCAATAAAGGTAGGATCAATAATCTAAAACGAAATCCCCCCCCCATCATATTTGTGTTAAGATAAAGACAATATTAGGGTTGGAGCCAGGAACATCTGCAGAAGGATCAAGGAAGTTATGTTGTTAGCCCCACCTGCATGATCAAATTCACCATTTTTGTTTACTTTTCTGATGACAGATACAAATTTTTTTTTTTAAAGGTGGAGCTTTACCCCCACAGTTTATAGCCACCATATTAAATGTTTGATTCGTCCCATGGACGCCAGTTTTAAAGCATGGCTTGGCTTCCCTATCAAAGCTTAGCGCGGTCCTTCATCTGCCTATTTAACTCCCATTCCCCTCGATGTTCCACTACCCGGTTCATTTTTTCTTGAGATGGCTGGGCATTATGGGACTTGCCATTCCAAAATTTGGAGAGTGCTCCTTTTGGGAAGGATGATTCTACCTCAGGCCTTGATTGGATGTTGGTTGTAAAGTATCTCATCTATCAAAAGATCTCCATCTTCCCTTCCCGTGGGGAGTTCTCAAAAGTTCTCTTCACTAGCTCACCTGTTCCAAAAAGTCAAAAATAAAACAAATCCATGTGAAAAATAATAATGAGCTCCCAGTAGAATTTTCTTGGCAAAAGGAAAGAGGAGAACGGACTAACATACGCCACAGTGTTCCTAATTGAGCTTTTGGGAGTACACAAAGCAATTTTGTTAATCCACTCCTGGGTCTACCTGCCATTGCCAATCTTCACCTAACATCAATAAAACCTTGATCCTAAATACAAAACAAGCAGACGCAGAGCCCCAGTGACATATTTGGGAGTAAAAAGAGTGCCAGTCCTGAAGGAGAAGAAATGTTCGCATTGAACTGTTCATGTTTTTTCCCCTTTGTTTTCAGTGGAGGAATGTAGACTAGTGTTTCCTTTAGAGAGTATTAGTTACAACCTCTTTCAATCGATTTGGGGGAATATTTGTAGCTCAGCGTTGAACTCTGGGCTCTTGGTGTTCTCTGAGCTTGGTGGTTTTCTTGCAGACATTTCATTACCAAACTAGTTTATATCTTCAGTGCACTGATGCAGCACAGATGACGTTCCTAGTTTGGTAATGAAACATCTGCTAAGAAAACCACCAAGCGAGAAGAGCACCAAGGATCCCACAATTCATGCATGGTTGGCTGTTATGACTGGATTGCCATCTTGGGTATGTCTTGAAGTATACCCACAACAGAGTTAGGATACATACATGTGTGTCCAAAGAGAAAACTATCATCCTTAATAGCTAGGAAACAAGACATGAAAGAAAATCAAACTTGCACCCTAAATTTTCAGCCAGGTTCATGCTTCTTACTGTTGTTTGGAAAAAAAAACACAGTTGTTACAAAAGCCACATCTGTTGAGTTGGATGGATGTTCCACTAAGAAACAGATAGCTTACTACTACTACTACTAGTAGTAGTACTATTACTACTAATCTTAACCCTCTTTTCTGCCCCCACAGAATTCTAAAAGTTCTAAGTTTGATGCTTGCTTGCTTGTTTTTTTGTCACCAAATTGTTACAGAACATGAATCATCATTTGTTGTGCCGGGGTGTTTTTAGAGATGAGAGTTTTGCTCTTCGTCTAACTTTCTTAAAAGTCCAGTTTTCCCTTAACATCATCTTTGAATGCTTATTATTTCCTTAAATGGACACAAACGCTACCAGATCTAGTAGATTTAGAACAATAAATCGAACTGTGGCCCAGATTTCTCAACGTGCAAAGTTCCCTTGGAGCTCTTGTAGGTTCACATTTTTCATGCTTTCAGCATTCCTACCTTTAAGTAAAGAATCACAGCGTTTAGTGCTGCCACAGTCCAGCCCAAACTCCCCCCTGCCAACTTTTTAATAATTTTTAAACTAGCTTTATGATGGTGTCCATCAACAGAATGAAGACAATTGGAAAGGCAACAGAGGTCCTGCCAGCTCCTTTTTTAAAATATTTTTTTTTAATTTTTACATATAATAAACATTCCATTTCAATTGTGTGTCAATTAGGTACATATCTCGTGGGCTTACGATTAATAATCAATACTCTTCTTATCAATATAACAATAATTACATTCCCATATAAGTAATAGCCAATATATCTATTACTTTATAAATACATCTAATCCATTTTAGTTTATCTTATTTTTCTAAATAAAATAAATTTATTTATTTATTTATTTATTTATTTTTCTACCCAACAAATCCCGTACCATGTAGTATCCAGATTCTTCTTTTTCTTTAATTTCTAATGTTAATCTATTCATTTCTGCACATTCAAATATTCTTTTTCAATTACTCTTCCCTCTATCCTCCCAGCTCCTTGCTGACAACTAGGAGTATCTACGGTGAATCTGTGCCATTTAAATCTCTCGTTCAAATCTTCTGGCAAAGAGCACAAAGGCTGGTTGTAGCCACGTTCTCAGTTTCCCTGTGCTTCAGAAGCAGGTGAATGCCTGCATTAGATCTTTGAGTTCAAGGCAGGTACTTATAGGTCCTTTATCGCTTGGCAGAATCACATACAGGTCACCCTCGACTTATAACAGTACGTTTAGTGACCGTTTAAAGCTACAACAGCACTGAAAAAGGTGACTTATAACCAGTTTTCACACTTACGATCATTGTAGCATCCCCGTGGCCATGTGACCAAAATTCAGATGCTTGGCAATTGACTCATATCTATGCAATTGACTCGTATCTATGCAATTGACTCACTATTTATGCAATTGACTGACTCATATTTATGACCGTTGCTGTGTCCCAAGGTCATGTGATCCCTTCTGACAAGCAAAGTCAATAGGGAAGCCCAATTCCCTTAACAAGTTTGGCTAATTTAACAACTACAGCGATTCACTTGTAACAACAGTGGTAGGAAAGGTCATAAAATGCAGCAAAATTCACTTCACAAATGTTTCACTTAGCGACAGAAATCTTGGGCTCGATTGTGGACATAAGTCGAGGACTATCTATACTTCCAGCCATGGCCAGTGGGTGTATTGGCAATGCCATCACCATCATCCCAAACCAGACGGTTGCATTTCGACTCCAAATTCCTAGCCAACATGAAGTCCATTATTCTCAAAGGAACGAATCCATTGCGTACTTTAGAAAAATGTGATGCATCTTGTGTGAATGTGCAGACTTTGTCTTGCCTGGCAGGCCTTAAACACTTTGGGTTCTCCTAGGAACAGCTTGTTTGTGCTCTTGGTGAAAATATTTGGTACAAACATTCCAGGCACACTGTTAGAAAATACAATTCCCCCCTTGCCTCATTACAGATCCCTCATTACAAAATATCTACAGACCCCTCACATCCTGGACATAAACTGTTTCAACTCCTATCCTCAAAATGACGCTACAGAGCCCTGCACACCAGAACAACTAGACACAAGGACAGTTTTTTCCCCAAACAAATAATTCCCTCGACAATGTCCAACTATTTACAAAGTCTGCACTACTATTACTGTTAATCTTCTCATCACTCCTTATCACCCATCCCCTCCCATTTGTGACTGTATGACTGTAACTTTGTCTCTTGTATCCTTACAATTTATATTGACTGTTTCCTAGTATGATTTGATTGCTTATTGTACCCTATGACTATCATTAAGTGTCATACCTTATGATTCTTGACTCTTGATGAATGTGTCTTTTCTTTAATGTACACTGAGAGTTATTTGCACCAAGACAAATTCCTTGTGCGTCCAATCACACTTGGCCAATAAAGAATTCTATATTCTATCTTGGTTCCAGGGTTAGATCCACTATTTAAAAAAAAAAAACTTGGAAAGAACTCTTTAGAGTGCCCTCAAATGGCACTGCAACTGGAAAGGAATCTAAGCCAGTTGGCCCTGGGTGAAGCCTTGGAGGAAATTAATAAATTTGGACTTAAGACTAATTAATCTCATGTTGCCCATGTGATTGAAAAGCACAGCAGCAGCTGGCAGTATTTTGGCTTTCTAGCTCAGTGGTTGAAAGTTGAACTTGAACTTTCAGAAATCAGACCATCCAGCAGAACTTTGTGTGAAGCCCAAGGATTTTACAATTTCCTACCTGAGATCCTTGGGAGGAGGGTATTTCTTTGGCAGCCCCTTTGAATTGAAGCAAGTACAAAGGGAGAAGTGCTGGGGACCCATTTAGGGCGCTTATTTTTGAAAGTACTGATCTGTGGTGCTCTCTGAGCTTGATAGTTTTCTGGCAGA
Organism: Pseudonaja textilis; assembly: GCF_049901715.1. NCBI lineage: Eukaryota > Metazoa > Chordata > Lepidosauria > Squamata > Elapidae > Pseudonaja > Pseudonaja textilis. Next base: position 13,037,258 of record NC_142000.1, read on the forward strand.
CGTTTCATTACCAAACTAAGTAACATCATCAATGCACTGGTGTTACCTAACTGGGTAATGTAACATCTGCAAGAAAACCACCAAGCTCAGAGACCACCAAGGAGCCCACAAGCTTAACCCTGGGCTATAAATATTCTCTTCTATCATTACTATTTTTTCCCCATCTTCGTTCTTATAATGCAGCGATGGCTAACCTTTTCAGCACCGAGTGACCAAAGCATGCGCACACACATCCCCAAAATGCAATACATGCGCATCCCCTGTGCATGCGCCCAGCCTCCTTGCATGGATATGCTTTTCCTGTGCATGCACCCCAAACCCCTGCGTGTGCTTTCCACCCCCTGCATGCAACCCCCCGTGCCTGCATGGCAGAGACCCAAAGACCAGCTGGCTGGTGGAAGATGCTCGCACACATGCGCAGCAGAGCTAAGCTGGGGTGACAGTTTGCATGCCCACAGAGAGGGCTCTGTGTGCCACCTCTGGCATGCATGCCATAGGTTCGCCATTACGGTTATAATCAGGGGTAGGATTCTACCAGTTCGCACCTATTCGCTAGAACCAGTTGTTAACATTCTAAGCAGTTTGGAGAATCGGTTGTTAGAAGAAATTACTGGCCTAATCCTGTAAGGAGGGCAGGAAGGAAACATTCTGGTGTTGCTTACAGAAACTACCTCTCCGCAAACCCTTATTACATTCTTGGCAGGACTAGACTTCCTGTCTCTGGAACTTCTCTGGAGTTATTTTCTCCTTCCTTTGCTGGTACTTTGCTTGTGTGGAGTGACAATTCAAAGTTACAATGGCACTGAACAAAGTGACTTATGACCCTTTTTCACACTTATGACTGTTGCAGCATCCCCACAGTCACAAGAGGCCAGGCGAGGAGAAGCGTGCCTCGATGTGAGTGATGTTGAGTTGGCCATGCCCAGCCAGTCACATGACCACCAAGCCATGGCCACAGAACCGGTTGTTAAAAAAACTGAATTCCATCCCTGATTATAATGATTAGAACTTCTTAGGCTAGAAACTGGGAGATTGTGAGTTCTAGTTCCACTTTAGGGATGAAGCCAACTGTGTGACTTTGGGCTAGTTGTCTCTCTCCACCCTAGAAAGGAGACAATGACAAACCACTTCTGAAATCTTGTCCAAAAAATAGTGCAGGGACATCTCCAGGAAGTCACCAGGAGTTAAAATTAACTTGTGGCTCCCTTTACCCACCTCCCCAAAAAATCAAGATGCATCCTTACCTATATTGCATCATTAGCTTCCCAAAAATGATTAATTACTTCTATGCAGGTTTTGTTTTGACCAATCTCTGCTGAACAAGTTACATTACATCAGCCCACAAAATGTAGTTTTCAAAGTATGGTTTTGGGTGCATCCATCACACTAAATAAAATGAAAGCAACTGAGTCTTAATCCAAAAGAGGCAATACATCTTTAGTGTAAAGCAGGCGTGGCAAACCAGCATCCTTTTAGGTATTACTGCCCTACAACTCTCAGCAATCCATAGAGAAGGATGCTAGCAGTTGTCATGCAACATTTTGAGAGCTTTAAACTGGTCCTACCACTCCCCAAGTTCAACAAATCTCCTCTGCTCTATTTTCTTCCAGCTCAAATAAGTAGCTAAGAGATCCTTTAACTTGTGTTGATTCTTTAAAAAAAAAATGATGATGATGATTAGTTTACCATTTAGCAAGCGTTTAGTCCTCTAATGTTTCAAGGCTGGTAATTTCCCAGAAACTAAACAATAGTGTTCTATTTTGGGAGGGCAGGGGACAGCCTACAGTCTCCTCTTTTATACCTTGCTAGTTTTAAGAATGTTGAAACACTCTGGAAGAAGCATTCAGTTTTGTGTAGTGGTGTTTCTTTTCCCAGTATTTACATCACAAGTCCTTTTTCGTAAGAGCAGTGTTTTAAAATAAATGGCAAAATAATTAAACAGGGAAGGATCGATTCCAGGGAGATTACCACTGATTTGATAAATAAATTTTTAAAAAGGGGGTAGGGGGGACATTGACAATAAATTTGTTCACTCTCATTTGTGTCTTGCTGAAAAGGTCATTCTGTTTGGGTTTGCCAGACCTGACTTAGTGATTGCTTTTCCCAGTTGAACTCAAGAAACTCTCTTGCATAACTGTCCAGACTGCATCCCACCTTGACTAGCTGTGCAACTTTTTTTAAAACTTCCTAATAAAATGCAAGACGCATCACCCAACGTTGGCAAGAAGTGAGCAGCAGGATGTCAGAAACACAGAAGAAAAGGCAGAGGATTCGGAAGAAGCTTAAAAGGCACATGCCAGAACATACGTGTTTCTAACAGAAGAAAGAAGGATGGCCCATAGCAGAAGGAAGGAACTATTTAAGAACTGCGTATAAACAAAATGGGCAGAAGATAAGTTAAAATTAGATTGTACTCAGGATGATGCATATTTCTTCTGCCTGTAAACAGACTCCACGTTGCTAAATTCGAAAGAGGTTTAGAGCTGTGCAAAAACCTTTGAGTGGGGGGTGTCTACGTTGGTCTGAATGAACCTTCCCTCCTCCAAGAATTAAAGCATATTTTTGAGAAGACTTCCATATGGATGTGTGCACACAAAACACTTCCAGTGAAGCAAAGCAGGTTTACACCCACATGCAGAAGTTCTAGAGACAGTCTTTAAAGCAGATGTGTATCTTCCCCCAAAAATGTGACTGCTCGTATCAAAGAAAGTAATTGAATGGTAGATAACATTTTAAGGCTGGAATCCTAATGTACTCGAATGCTGAGCGTTTTCCCAAGTAAAGGAAGGACAAGGAATTGAATAAAAATTCTACCTGCTTGTCAACACGAAAATGAGGCTCATGAATAAGAATCAATCAAGGGAAGAGAAGTAATTTGTTGCAAATCAGAATGGCTTGGGAGTGTTAGCTCCCAGTGGACCTTATCTGACATTCTTCCTAAAGCAAAGCTGGATGTTGAATTCTGGGATTCGGAGTCCACCAGGCTTAAAGTTGCCCAGGTTGGACATCCTGTCCTAAAGCATCTCTGTATGGGTGCTAAGCTTGGTGCTATCTCAAACCTGCAGATAATCTTTGTGGTGTACTTGTTTGCATACTCGTAATACTGCATTCCTATTGGACAGATACAATCGCTAAGCGATCAGACAGTTCTGATTGGCGCCTGAGCGGCAGGAGTTTTAAATAAACGCCATTGGTTGCGAGCCGCGAGCAGCCACTATAAAAAGGGATGCCGTGGCTCGACTTTAGTTGAAGTTACTGACAGTTAATAAAGAGCTGAATTCAACTCCGGTCTCGAGTCTGTTTTTGTTCTGGTGATAGAACAATCTTCATGGTCATTGTTGTCATTGGTGCATTGAGGACCATACGCTAGTCATGGCATGCCCCTCATATTTTGAATCCAGTCCAGCTGTGGTTGTTGAGGTTGAATTTTTTTGTGTGTCTGCATTTGAAGGACATGAAAATTGGATATTAGCAGAACCAAAGTTCTGGTTGGATGAAGGTCAGCCAGAATCAATTTCTCCAAAGAAGTTTATAGATGTAGGAATAGCAAAATTCAGTCTACCAGATTTATTGCACTAGAGTTCATAGTTTTCCTCACAACTGACCAGGCCATAAGTTTGAATGTACTTATTAAATATTAATTATTGAATCTCCAAAATGACTAGACTCTCGTCCTCCTCTGCCATCAATCATTGTCTTATGTCCCAAACTTTAGCATGTGAATAGGATTACTCATTAAGTGTTTTTTTTTTCCTGACAGAAGAGACAAGCCATTTAACTGCGTGATACGGTATAGTTACATTTTAAATACTGTGGTGAAAATGCTTCAGAATTCACCAGGGCAAAGGCTATCATTCCAAGCTGTACCGAAGGATGTTTTAATTAAAAAAAACATGCGTAATATTTGAAACAAAGAACAAGAGCACCACTAAACTCAAGCTACTTACAGTATGTTCTCTTTTCCTCAATAAATTATCACTCGCTGAACCATCTTGTATTTATTGTAAGCGGCTATACTATATTGGACAATCAGGCATTCTGTGGGAGATCAGCTAAGGTTTTCTTCACCTTGGCAGTGTTACAGGGGGTCATGCTGTCAGATGAGTGACTGGGTCTGGAATGATTTACGGTGGAATTTCTCAAAATCATTGGGAACAAAAAGGGCTTTATTTAAGATCAAATATGTCCAACTGCTGTGTTTGCCAGTTCTACCCATACCCACCTATCTTGGCTTTGGAGAATATTAACAAAGTATTTTTGAGCAACAAAAAGATTTTTGCTTTATTTTTGTTTGTTTGTTTGGTTATAATCAATGACGGAGACTGTTGGGGATACAAAGTTAAATTCTGGTTAAAATAAATGAACAAATGTGTCTAAAGCTATAGGCTTTATGTCTGACACATTTGTTGCCTGCTCAAAATTCTTGAATATGTAAGATAAACCTATGGTTTATCATGGTAAAGTGGCTTGGGACAAGCATAGTTTTGGATATTATGGTTTTGGATGCTAGCTTATCAGCTTATGTCAACTAAATTTTTATCAACATCAAGCCATAACAAACATTAGATTGCATTTTCCTAAGAATTAAATTTAGGAACAGGCAGACTTATTTATGGTTAGTAATAGTTGACACCATCTTGATGGCACATAATCAATCAATTAATCAATCTTATTTAGAAGATGGAAACTCAGCCTCAAATATCTCTCAGTTTCATATGGACTATGTGTCTCCTTGCCATTGTTCAAAAGCTTCGTTGTTCAACTTGATGTTCCTCAAAAAAATACTAACCTTTTCATTGTAATATAGCCATATATTCTGCTAAGTCATAGCAAGTTTATTTGTGGCTACCCATGATAAATGGCTTAGAACAGGGGTGTCAAACTCACATCATCACGCCAGTATCACGTGATGTATCATAACTTTCCCCCCTTCACTAAACCAAGTGTGGGTGTGGCCAGTGTGTGACATATCTGGCCCACAGGATGGGAGCTTGAACAGCCCTGGCTTAGCATGTAAACCAAGTGTGGCTTGTTCAATAATCATGGTTAATGAAATCAAGTCAACCAGCCACTACAAGATGGTCAAATATGCTTTATTCTTTTGACCTAGTGCTATCTCTTTAGCAAGTGAGGGAATTTACATGAAAGATGGTGACCATGTCAGGTTTTCATTGTAAAGACTCAGAATCATGATAGCTTTTCTGCTTATCTTTTGGCTGTCTTTGCCATTTGATTTTCTCCTGTTGAGTGACTCTCAGCTAGTTTGCTTGTTTTTTCCTCCAATTAGGAGTTGCTGCCGTAGGAGCAACCAACTGGTTACAAATAAAATTAGAAAAAGAGATTCCATATTTTTTTCCTTTGCTTCAACACGGTATGTTTTTACTAAAAGGCTGTTGTTGGGTTAGCCAAGTTTTCTCATGCTTCCTTAGCACCTCCTTACATAACCCATGACCTTGCAAAGAAACATCCGAACCAGTTGGTCCATTTCATATTTCTGTTTTCAGAATCCCACTTATTTTGCATTGCTGCCCTAGCCCTACGCCCTGGAAATGTCAGGTTTTCTCAGACTAGTTTAGCATTCTGACCAAGATGACCGTCTTCCTTTGAGAAAGTTCTTCTGAATGTTAATTAGACTGTCCTTTGGCCGGGTCTAAAGTCTTGGCCAAAGAAGCCATTTAGCTACAAGATTAAAATTCTCTTTAGAACACTTCTTTATGGTCTCCCTGATGTATTTCTGACTGTACATTGTTTTGTCCTTGGCGAGAGCAGGAAAAAATTATTACGTACAGTATTTTCTTATTTATTGCTGACCTGGGATTTCCCTTCAAAAAATATCAGTGGTTATCGGTCATTTACAATGGCCATCGATTGTACTTCACAGACAGTGGTATAAAGAATGTGTACATTTAAGAGTCAGCTGTATTTTTATGAATTTGAGCTGTAACACCTGTTACCCAAATCCATTTAGGGGCATTTGTCAGGATTCCGTCAGTTACCCCAATTAAATCATGAGTCTCCAGCCAAACTTCCAAAACTTCAAAAGGATTTATTGGGAGTTTACATGTCTGGCACTGCCTGGATGTAGCCGACTCTGAGACACATCATTCATTGTCACCCTTGACTCTGGTTTCCCCCCACCCCCTGAGTGTATCATAATTCATATTCTCCAATGGGACACATCCATAGCCAAGAGTCATCAATCATGCTCTCCAGTTAGATATTTGCATGGCAGAAACTTCAGTCACCCAGTTACTACCTCTGAAAAATTATTTATGGAATGCACTTTTGATTTCCAAGCTGCCACACTGCTCTTTCAAACCCCTTTCCCCCCCTCCCTTTCCATTGACAACTCTAAAAAGACCATAGAAATATTTTATGAGTTGGACTCATGGACTTTTCCATGGTGGCCCCAAAGAGGTTTCATTCCTTAGCTGTGGCGTTTAAGCAAGACTTGGAAACCCAGTTTACAAGAGGTTTGGATTGAAAGAATGAGCTAACCCTCAACTTACTTCTAAATGGCATTCTTACCCTGGCTTAAATTGTCTTTAAATAACTGTACTCCTGGGTTTTGAGGTTTTTTAATTATTACTTTAATAATTTGGATTTCTTAGACATTTTAGTTTTATGGATTCAAGTTTTATGGGGGGGGATGGCTTAGTGGTCCCCTACAATATTTGTTTATTCTTCTTCAAATAGTTTAGGAAAAGTGGGTTTTGGAACCACCAGTCCTTTACTTGCACCGAGTAAAAGACGAATAGGTTGCCAGCATAATCCTATTTTCATCTCCAACACGTTGAAGGGGAAATAATTCAGTCTAACACTTTCATATAAGGGTCTTACGTGGAGCTTGCAAGCAAATGAGCAGAATGCTTTATTGGTTTGGGATAATGTCTAAGACATCTGAATTTGCCAAGTTTCAGAAGGCTGTTGTTGGCACAAATGATGACCAGGAACAGACGCAGCCGTAAAAATGAGATACACATAATAGGTTACACATTACACTAAGAGGCAGACAACCTTTTGATAGTTATACCCACAGGGGGTTTATTTCTTTTTGACACAGATGGTAGAGCATGCTACTAGGGTTTTTTTTTTAACTAATCTAGCCTGCCATTATGTGTAAATTTGGCCAACAAAATCCTATAAAGAAGTGAAATTGGAAGTCAAGCCTTCCTTGTGTCCAACTCAAGTGCTGACAATGATGTAACACAGAATTAACAGAATAACGGAGTTGGAAGGGAATTTGGAGGTCTTCAAATCCAACCCCCCTGCTCAAAAAAGGAGACCCTGGTCTATTCCATTCCAGAGTAGTGGCTGCCAAGTCTCTTTTTAAAAATCTCCAGTGGTGGAGTACTTATTACTTCTGAAGGGAAGCCATTCCAGTGGTTAATTATTCTCACTCTTAGGAAATTTCCCTTTAGTTCTAAGTTGCTTCCGTCCTTAAGTAGTTTCCACCCAGTTTTTCTTGACTTGCCTTCTGATGCTTTGGCAAACAGGTTGACCTTCCCTTTCTTCATTGTGGCAGCCCCTCAAATATTGGAACACTGCTATCATGTCACCCCCTACTCCTTCTTTAACTAGGCATGCCCAATTCCTGCATCTGTTCTTCGTCCGTTAGTGTTTCCTCAGCTGCAATAGAGAAGTCATTGTCACCTTCCAAAATGATCTTCTGTCCAAGTAGTGCCAAGATTTTTCAAGGTCAGCCAAGGTCTACTTGGTGTAGACCAGAGGTGGGTATTCAGCAGGTTCTGACCAGTTCTGGAGAACCAGTAGCAGATACTTCGAGTAGTTTGGAGAACTGGCAAGTGGCACCTCTGACTGACTGGCCCCATCCTCATCTATGCTCTGCCTCCCGAGTCCCAGCTGATTGACTGGATATTCTTTGGTTGCCCTGCACAGGAGAACGGAGCTGGAAAGCAGGTTAGCGGGGTAAGGAAGGAATGGGGATTTTGCGATATCCTTCCCCTGCCATGCTTACTAAGCCACGCCCACAAAACTGGTAGTAAAAAAAAAAAATTGAATCCCAACACTGGTGCAGATTGTGAATATTATAACCATATCTTTTCACCTTTTGTGTCTTTTAGGTAACATTATTGGTTCGGGCATCTTTATTTCACCCAAAGGAGTTCTTGAGCATTCTGGGTCAGTGGGACTCGCACTCATAATATGGATACTTGGAGGTGGGATCTCAGCGCTTGGGTCCCTCTGTTACGCGGAATTGGGAGTTACCATCCCTAAATCAGGAGGCGACTACTCCTACGTCACTGAGATTTTCGGTGGATTAGCTGGGTAAGTGTGACTTCAGGATTAGGGTGGATAGCAATTTTGCACGAGGGTTTAAAATCACAGCTGGGCATTTAATTTCATCGGTTCTTCTCACAGAGGAGGTCTGAGCCCTAACATGACCGCGAAGTGTAAGATTTCTCATATAGAACTAGCAACTGACTTGGGACGGAGTCCTTATTTGACCTTGGAACTCACTGGTTGCTTCAAACATCCGCTCCCAAAGCGATCTCTTTCATGGGGTTATGGTCATCGGAACGAAATTAGGGAAGACCCTCACAAACACAACTTAGGTTTTCATAAAAAAGGCAAGGTGGAGATGAAATAAATACATTGCAGCGTCTTATATTGAATCCTCTGTTGCTTTTCTTTGCTTTCTTTTTTTGTAAAGTTTTTTTTAATTTTTAAACATACATCAATATCATTGCATGGACAGTGTGGTGTCTGAGTGTCATTCATTTTGATAGGAAAACAGAATTGATACAAATGAAAATTACTGCATTCATCAAACTTATATAACTTCTAATGTTATTATACATATTTATATCAGCACATAATCCTTTTTTTTAATTATTCAATATTTGCCACATCCTTCTAATAGAAATAACATTATTCTTGAGCATACCTGATAACATCCTTTTTCAAAATCTGATTTTAACCTCTAACATTCTCTTTAACTGCATTGTGCAAAAATATGTATAACAATATTCCCCCTATAATCTGTTGCTTTTCTTCAAAGATCCATATATGTGGTAGAAAAACTGGCAGAGCTGGGGAGAGGTGGAATTAAGTGAATCATCAGCCTGGAGTCATTACATTTCCACAAATGGTCCAAGTTGTCTTGAATTCCATTGACCTTTTCTGGCAATTTTTTTTTACTGAACTTTAGTTGACTATATTCTAGGGTATACGCTTGAGCAATAAATCTTCTGAACTACAATTTAACGTGTGGTCGTGAGTCTTTATGCCTGACAATATGGCAAAAACCTGGCTAACTGTTACTCTGAGTAGAGGCATCTGTAAGGGGCATTTGAACCAGTGGTATTTGAACCACTCCCCACTTCTTTCAAACTTAAATTCCAATTTCACAGCAACTTTTTGAGGGACCCCAGGATCAGGGCTCTCCAGCTGAGGACCCAGACTTTAAACCTAACTTTTTATGGCCCGTGGTTCAATAGCGTCCCCCAGCCACCCATTTTTAAAAGAAGAGCGTTTATTGAATTGCTATCTGATGGGCTGTGCAAGATTGCTACAGCAGAGTCGGAATGCTGGTTTTGTGCAGAGAAGCATAAAACATCTGCATAAAAATTGGATTTTGGGAGGAAGGGAGAGCAGGTCTGTGCTGATAGATAAGCAGGACCTAACTTGTATTTATAGGGGCACAATGAGCCAGATTGCTTTGGGGGAAGATTGCTTGTGAGGTCCGGGATTAAATGACAAAATGCAACAAAAAGGAAGGTTTTTATTCCTGCAACATCTGATAAATTCCAAAGCTCAGACTTGTCTAGAAATCAATGTTTATTGCAGCAAAGGAAGGGACCGAATCAAGAGTTTTAAATGGAGATATAAAAACTGAAATCTGCGGCATTGAAAATTCAGCTTTATGGAGGAATTAACTCCCATCCTTCAGCCAAACATAATTCAAGTGGGAGATCCCTTAATCTTGCCTTTCTTTACAGGGCTGTGTTTTTATTGCAGTGCAAGACTCAAATCTATTTTCAACAAGAGCTCTAGTTGCATTTTCTCCTAGTCAAATGGGCTTTGCAGGTTTTTAAACGCTTCAGAAATGTCAATCATCTTTTCAAAACTTGAAAGAAGTAATGCAGAGAAACACGGGGCCTAATAAAAGGGGGAAACTTTTCCATTTGGTTTGTAAATGAGCTCAGAAAATGTGTAACTTGGAGGCAACTATGTTAATCTTAGGAGACTCGGTCCAGATTCAAGGAATAATAAATGAGAAAACCTGGTGGATTATTTTTTATTCATTGGTTACTGCCTCTGAATAAGGACGTTCCACTAATATTAACAGATTTATCCTCTGTGAAAAGGTCTAATGTTTTTGTTGTGGTTGTTACCAGCCTACTAAGTTACTGGCCTTCACCATCACACCTGACAGAATAACAGAATAATACACGAATGAAGGCAAATATATGTGTCCCAGGATTGTTGCAGGATCTGAACTTGGACCAAAAGTTTTATCTTCTTTCAAACTATTGCAGGACCCACGCCCTTTTCCAATAAATCAAACACAATTCAAAAGGAACAGAAATCTTGTAATGCTTTTACAAAATAATTAGCTGTGATAAGCACAAGCCTTGCCAAACTGTGTTGGACTTGCCAAAAGATAACAGACAGGGAATAATTTGCAAAATAAGAATCTTCAAATACAAACTCAGGATAATGGAATGTCCACGAGGCTGGAGTTTCAAAACGTCTTTGTCTTCTGCAAAGAAGGTTAGTTTCACAACTGGCTTTTATCTTCTTGAAGGAGGGGCCATTAACTTGCAGCCTTACTCCCGAGTCACCCGTGCTGCTGCAGCTGCTCTTTCCTGCGAGCAAACCTGCGCGCGCACGCGCATTTGGCACAGGCGCCTCGGGAACTTCCTCATCGTTGCTGCTAGCCCCCACAATCTCTGAAGGCAGCAGTCCATTCCCTAATGGTCCTGGACCCTCATCTGAATCCTCGCTCTCCTCAGCTGCTGGATAACCGCAACACTTAGAGAACTTCTGTCTAGCCGCTTGCCAAGATATTCTGTGAAGATGGGCTCCAGCACAAATCCAAAAGCTTGGAAGACAAAACCTCTGGTCCAGTTGACCGACCCAGATTGGCTCCTGCAGAATAACAGAGTTGGAAGGGACCTTGGAGGTCTACCAGTCCAACCCCCCGCCCAAGCAAGAAACCCTATACCATTTCAGACAATCTTGCAATAGCAAATTCCCAAAGCGAAGTGCAAACTTCTGCTCCCTCTGCGATGGACAATGGAAGGAATAATTCAACCATTGTCCATCTTTCAGGTGACCAGTAGAGAAAATATGGCAACAATAGGAAATGTAGGGATTTCTTATCAATAACCACAGGCATGTAACCGATCCAGAGAGAAAGGAGGTCAAGGGGTTGCTACAGAATTCTGTGAGTTGGATGGCCAATATGTACAAAATAATAATAATTATAAAAACAACAACAATACCAATAGTAATAGGGTGGAGTCCCAAAACAACTGGAGCACCATTTGAACACCATAGGCATTGACAAATTTGCCATCAGTCAATTGCAGAAGGCAGCTTTACTTGGAAAAGCTTCCATCCTGTGGCGATATCTGTAACTCCATCAAACATCCAGATTTGCCTATCCCGGGTCCTTGGTAAAGACTTGATAGGTAGACAAAAATACCAAACGAAGTCTGAACATCTGGCTGACTGTGCGATGAATAATAATGACAACAACAACAATAATAACAATAACAATAGGTTCAAAGTCCTGCCCTTTTTATGAGCATTGTGGCATGTGCAAAAAAAGGGGGGGGGATGGGTTATTGACTGCATAGTTGCAACACTACATTACTTCTCCCATTGGCTCCCCAGTTCAGTGGTCTCCAGTGGCTAACCCCTGTTACTCAGTCCTAGCGAATGATCTTTTCTGATGTCTTTTGAGAACATGTCCCTCACATGTTGCTCTGCTGTGTTGTTTTTCGGTAGGCTTAGGGAGCGTTCAGAGTCCCCATTTAATCATGCTGGTGGGAAGGACAGTATCAGGTGTGAAGGATCAGGACAATACAGTGCCAAGTTGCTGTTAAGAAGATTGATTGCTCAATCCTATATGTAAAAAATTAGTCATCTAAATTCAACACTAAATTGATGCTAAATAAAGAGTTGGTGGAATTCAAGAGGGGTTAGACTTAGAATCTTTGTGGGAATTCAAGGGTTCTAGGCTACTGACTCGCTTAACTCTGCCTCCTGGTTTTGACTGCCCTTCGCCTTTAGACAGTGGGTTGAAATCAAATGAGAAGCAGGATCCCCCTCTACTCCTTTCTTCTCAAATCTTTCTCTACAATAAATACTTGGCCTACACATGCTTGTTCTGCCCAGCAGACTAGCCTGAACGAGATATCTTGAATTGTTTCTATTGGTTGCAGATTTCTGCTGCTATGGAGCGCGGTCCTTATCATGTACCCAACTAGCCTGGCTGTTATTGCTTTGACTTTTTCTAACTATGTGCTACAACCAATGTTTCCCAATTGCATCCCGCCCTACAAAGCTTCACGAGTCCTTTCCATGGTGTGTTTATGTAAGTATGGATTTATCATTTGCACCAAGACAACAAATTCCTTGTGTGTCCAATGACACTTGGCCAATAAAGAATTCTATCATTGGTTTTCTTTATCCCGTAAGGTTATGATTGGACTCAGAGCTAAGGAACCTACTTGCCTCTGAGTCAGTTTATTTTATTTATTTAATTAATTAATTTTATTTGTCAAACATTTACAATGCAATAGAAATAAGAATAAACATAAGTTTAAATACATGAAACAGGAACTAATAATTGGGGACAATAGGACAGGGACGGTAGGCATTATTGTGCGCTTATGCACACCCCTTACAGACCTCTTAGGAAAGGGGTGAGGTCAATCGAGGATAGTTTGAGGGTAAAGGAGTGGGGGTTTGAGCAGGTGACAACAGAGTAAGGTAGCAAGTTCCAGACATTGACCACTCTTTCTGAAATTGTATTTCCTGCAATCAAGTTTGGTGTCAGGGTTCTGGCAGTTACCCCATTTAAATCATGAGTCTCAGGCCAACTTCAGAAGTTTTAAGAAGATTTATTAAGAGTAAACATGCCGGCACTGCCTGGGTGTAGCCGACTCTGAGACACATCATTCATTGTCACCCTTGACCCTGGTTTTCCCCCACCCCCTGGGTGTATCATAATTCATATTCTCCAATGGGACACATCCATAGTCAAGAGTCATCAATCATGCTCTCCAGTTAGAATTTTGCGCGGCAGAAACTTCGGTCACCTAGAAACTATCTTTGAAAACATTTATGGAATGCAAGCTTCCCACTGCTCCTCCCTCCCTTTCTGCTGGCAACTCTAAAAAGACCATAGAAATATTTTATGAGTTGACATTTGGAGTGGTTTACATAAAGTTTATATCTGTTGTGTGCACTTGTGTTGTTGTGGTTAAAGCTGAAATAGTCATTAACTGGTAAGACATTGTAACACATAATTTTATGTACTATGCCAATCTTAGCTGGCATAGTTCAAGGTTGTCTAAGCCTAGAATCTCAAGTCTGGTGGTGTAGGGTATTCTGTTAGTGAACAAAGGAGTGTAGTGCTCTTCTTGTAAAATACTTCTGGACTCAATTAATTGTATTAATGTCTGATATACAGTGCGGATTCCAGACACCAGAGCTGTATTCAAGTGTTGGTCTAGCAAAGGTTTTGTATGCTCTAGTTTGCAAATCAGTATTACCGGAGGAGAAGCTTTGTAAGATTAGATTTACAACTCTTTTTGGCAACGCTGTTGCAGTGAGCTCTGGTGTTATTGTGAGTGTTCCAAGTAATACGTCCATAATAAACAGAGCTCCAAGGCAAGAAGGTTCCTCAAAGAACAGATTTATTGGATACATCATATTGGTACAGATCTGGTGAAAACCGACTCTGAATATTCCCATGGTTTTCACCTAATTAAAAGTTTTCCCCATTTCCAAACAGTCAGGCACATGGTCCAATCAACATCCCCCAAACCCCACTCCCTATTTACAAGTATTTAGCTAAAAGGGCGGGGTTTCAAGCAGGTAGTTGGGGCTGCCACCTTGACTTTTTTTACTCCTCTCTACAGATACCGATATCAATACTGTTTTTGCTTTCCATTTTGAGGAACTGAACTCTGCTTTCTCATCTCTAGCACTGTTGACTTGGGTGAACAGCTCCAGTGTTCGGTGGGCCACACGAATCCAGGACATCTTCACAGGAGGAAAACTCTTGGCTTTGGGTCTTATCATAACTGTTGGCTTTGTGCAGATCTTCAAAGGTACCGATACAAAACCCCACAGTGTTAAAATGGTCTTCTGCATGAAATCCAACACTTTTTAGAAAACTCTCGCATCCCACTGTTTTTCAAGTGAGTGATATTTGAAAACATCTATGATAAGCTTCATGGTGGGCTCCAAGACTTACCTTGGGCTGTGAACGTCAAGTGTAATCAACAATTGGAAGCAATTTATGCCCCCTGTCAGGATTCTAGCTGTTACCTCCATTTAAATCATGAGTCTTGAACCAAACTTCCCAAACTTTAAAAGGATTTATTGGGAATTAACATGCCAGTACTGCCTGGGCTTGTAGCCAACCCTGAGACTTGTAATTCATTGTCCCCCTTGACCCTGGTTTTCCCCCCATCCCCTGGGTGTATTGTAATTCATATTCTCCAATGGGACACATCCATAGCCAAAAGTCATCAATCATGCTCTCCAGTTAGAATTTTGCACGGCAGAAACTTCAGTCACCTAGTTACTATCTTTGAAAACATTCATGGAATGCACTTTTGGTTTGCAAGTTGCCGCACTGCTGCTCCCTTTCTGTAGTCAACTCTAAAAAGACTATAGCAATATTTTATGAGTTGACATCCCCAAGGCTCTGCTGATCATTCTACCTCCATTCCCATAAAAGGAACAGGACAACTGTGTGATGGAAAAGCTCATAGTTTGATAAATTGGTTTTTTGGAGGCTGTCTTAAAAGTGCTTTTTTCAAAAGGACTTTGTTTTTCCTTGAAGATGTTTCTCTACTTCAATTATGTGAAGAAGCTTCTTGGGTGAGAAGCAAAACTCCTTCAAGGAAAAACAAAGTCTAGTTACTTTTTGGGGTGAAAAACACCTTTGGGACAACCATGACCTGCATGACTGAGAATTCCCACTTTTTATTTTAGAGAATATAACAGCATCTCCTTAGCTGGTCTTGGAAGGAGAGAAGTTGGATCTAAGACTGTCGCTCAATGGGAACTCACCCTCAATCCCAGGGTGATGGGCTAGACTAGGAATTAAAAAGAGGCAAACCACTTTTGTATTGTCACCAACGTGTTGCAAAGAACATGGTTGTGTGTCCATAAACTCATCCTGGGTTTAATTTGGCTCAACAAGAGTAAAATTGAGGGCAGAGGAAAGAATGAAGGGAAGAAGCAGGTGTCATCACTCAACTAGGACTGCCAAGAGATTGAATCAGTCACGGGGCAGGGAAGTTTTATTTTAAAAAATGGATTGAACTGTTCTACAGGGGTTCCTCCCCACCAAATGATGTGATTCCAGGGGATTTTGCTCTAGAAAAAAACAGGGAGATTATAAAAAGTGAGCAGTGCTTTTCATCGTTGGAGAAAGCAAGCTATCCCCTTCTTTTGTGGTGCTTCTCCAGGTGTTTCTCCTTTTCTTCCCCCAGCGGTGAGAAAGGCCCTTCAAGGGGAGATCAAGAATGGTTGTGTCCAGATAACAAGAATGTGGCTTTTTCTTGTAGTCATTCCCTCACTTCTCTGTGTGCTTGAATCAAAACTCAACAAGATAGCTGAAGCTCCATCATGTGAATCCTAGCCTTTTTTTTTTCACGTGATACACATTAAAAAGGGACGGGATTTCAATCACGCAGGACCATCTGCCATCTTGACTACAGTACATGATGTGTTTGTGTGAACTGATGATGCCCTCACTGAAGTCTGCTCTCGTTGTAGAAAACTATGAAGCATTAATACCAAGCAATGCATTCAGCTTCTGGATGACCCCATCTGTGGGACATTTGGCGCTAGCATTTCTCCAAGGTTCCTTTGCATTCAGTGGGTGGAATTTCTTAAATTACGTGACAGAAGAACTGGTTGATCCACGCAAGTAAGTGTTCCTGTGCACTTTGGCCAAGGTTTGGAGAGATATCAAGCTGTTGTCCTACAGCCCCACTGGATCACAGTGATCAGTTTTCTTATTGCTTGAGAAAAGAAGATGATACCAATAGGAGGAGAGAGAAGAGGTAGACAAAATGGGAAGACTTAGAACAGGAGTGTCCAACCTTGGCAACATGACTGGCTGGGGAATTCTGGGAGTTGAAGTCCACAGTTCTTAAAGTTGCCAAGGTTGGACATCCCTGGCTTAGAAGAATAGTTGGATAGGAAATCGCACTGCTCAGAAAAGCCTAGGCAAATGTCTCAGCATCTGAGTTTTCAATCTTCATTATACTTAATGAGATTAGCACCTTTAAACTGCCCAATTTTCAAGCTTCTAGGGCAGGGCTCCCCAAATTTGGCAACTTTAAGACTGGCAGACTTCAACATTCTGGGAGTTGAAATCCACAAGTCTTAAAGTTGTCAAGTTTGGAGACCTCTGTTCTAGGGAATATGATCAACCATGGTAAAATGTTTACTGATTTTAGCCATCCACTAAGCTACATTAGCAGCATTAGAAAGAAGCGATAGAAATGGTTCTATAAGAAGGCCAATCTGTGCTGTGGCTATTCACCTTTTTTTGCATGTACATGCATGGAATGTGATTTGGTCTAACATTCACGCAACTTACTGTTGCATACATTTCATTCACGTTCTACCTAATTTGCCTGTTGACCATAGTCCATGTCCATGTTGGGTTTTGCTTCTCGGGCCTTGGTTCTCAATGCTTATCAAATCCCCCGCCCTCATTTTTGTTTTGGAAATTAGGAATCTACCCCGTGCCATATTTATCTCCATTCCCCTGGTGACTTTTGTATACACCTTCACCAATGTTGCATATTTCACGGCCATGTCACCCCAAGAACTCCTGTCTTCCAATGCTGTGGCGGTCGTAAGTAAAATATGGCCCGGAATTTGACTTTGCATTTGGGATTCATTGAAATGATTCGTTTTTGCTTTCTGTTTGGTGCGTTGCAATTTATGTTTCGTTTCCATTCCTCCTCCTGCCTTTTGTTGCTTTAGACATTTGGTGAGAAGTTACTGGGCTATTTTTCCTGGGTTATGCCAGTGTCTGTGGCATTGTCTACATTTGGAGGAATAAATGGATACCTTTTTACCTCCTCAAGGTTAGATAAAGTACGATTTATTTATTTATTTGCTTATTTTTCATGAGCACTTTTTTAAAAATTTCTTTACTTCGGGAAGAGAAACATCATTGCTTTTTTAGTGGGAATGTTCTGGTGTGTTTCATGCTAAACAACATTTTGGGACATGGCGCTCATAATATACTTAGATGGCCCTGCAAGTTGCAAGGAGTGTCCGTGGAGCTAATTCTGCAGTTAAGATGTTAGGACAATATGAATGTAAGATTGGATGTGCTGTCCTGATTGGGGAATGCCAAAGGTTTTGAGCCATTTTAGAAAGAAATTTGACAAATTTATGGCAGATAAGATTGTCATCAGCAAGTAATCATCACAGTGTAAGCGGGCTGAGAATCGCTATATATTTAGTATCAGAGATAATATATATTACCAGTTAGCTGTAACTGGGTTAATATGATCAAGACAGTGGTCCTGTTTGTGTGAACTGTTCCTGCCTTTCAGAGAAAAATCTTGGGGGCAACTGTTGGATCAGCATGTTTGATTAGTCCCAAAGGTGCTTTTTCAAGAGGCAACTGAACTTCCTGGTTTTTATTTGAAGACGTTTTGCTTCTCATCCAGGAAGCTTCCTTAACTCTGGATGGATGGTGGGGAATGGAAGGATTGATACTCCTTGCAGACAGCTGGTCATTTTGCATTCTTTGAGAGAGTTGTTGAGTCCACTTTGAGGTTTGATGGTGTCCTCAGGGTCACCTGAGTAGTGCGAATGGGCGTGGAAGTTCCCATTTATCTGAGGACACAAATAAATCTCCAAGTAGCCTCAACGACCCTCTAAAAGGATGCAAATGACCAGCTGTCTGCATGGAGTATAAATCCCTCCATTCCCCGCCATCTAGTCAGAACTGAAGAAGATTCTTGGATGAGAAGCGAAACTTCTTCAAAGAAAAACCAGAAAGTCCAGCTGCCTCTTGAAAAAGCCCCTTCGGGACTGAGAATCTCCATAGATATGTTTAATTAGATGTTAGTTTTATTTGGATCGGCTTCTTTTGAAAACACTTAGTGTCACAGCCAGAATATTAATCTTATGGGCATCCAGATCAGCCCATGTGCATCATATCATGTCACCAATTATGTGGGTTTTACTGTATGTCAATCGCATGATGTGACATCACTGTGGTTTTTAATCGATGCCCATGACTGTACATTCAAATCCCATTCATTCTTGGGGAGCTTGAATTTTAGACTAACCATTCTCAGTAGATATTGTATTAGGGAGTTTGTGAAGACAGGGGAAGGCATCCAGGAATTCAACAACTTGGGAGGAATGTCCCATAACTGAGAAGCATCTAGAGACCATTGATTTTTCTTCTCCTCCTAACTCACCCCAATGTTTTAAAGTATATGAAGCCAACATCTATGTTCTCCTCTTCCACTTTATCCATGAAACAGTGGAGTGGCCATCCAAAGATGAAATCCATCACACCTGGAAAGTACCAGACTGTGGGAAGACAATGTCTCTCTAAACAGAACACTGGAGGTGTGAAATACCTATTTTTGTCACTTGCCACTCTTAAGTAACAAACTGAATCTTTTTTCCCCCCAAGTGTTAAATATTCCTCATTGGGTTTCTGTATCTTCCGCCATCAGAAGAAAGTTAAACTATGTGTTTGCTGAAAAAGGGGTTAAAATAAAACAAGCTTAGGAGAATGGTTTTTCTTCTCTCTCTTTTTAGGCTGTGTTTCGCTGGTGCCCGAGAAGGTCATTTACCGAGTCTTCTGGCCATGATCCATGTCAAAAATTGCACCCCAATCCCTGCTCTCCTTATCTGCGTAGGTGTTTCTATTCCTGTAGAATTGATTGACATAGCTAATCGGAAAGACTCTTGGTTTAATTGAAGACCAATCAAATACATTTGGTAAAATCAGCCACGCTAAAAATAAAATGTACTTGTATTACTCAAGTGCAGCCAAAATCACTAGATAGAGCGAAGAGACGGATTCAGGTGGCAGATATTGGAAGCTGAGTGAAGCCATGAAAAGAATGAAAGAGAGCGTGAAGACAAACCATCATGAAATAGCGTTATGACTCCATTGGCAGCTAATCTTACAAACAGCCATTTGTTATTGTATGCTGCTCACGGTTTGGTTCCTTTTATTAATTTCATTATCAAGATATAAAATACAAAAGAAAGTGAAACCAGTTGGGAAAATTGAGAAGAGGAAGGGGAAGAGAAAGAAGTGTAGGTTAAAGCAGGGGAAGAGAAAAGAAAAACATTGACTTCCAATTCTTTTTAGCAAAATAGAATAAGTAATAACATTACAGCCTCAACTTTTTACTTTCCCTTTCATCTGCTATGCATCCTCTCTCTCTCTCTCTCTCTCTCTCTCTTTCTCTCTCTCCTCTCCTCTCCTCTCCTCTCCCTCCCTCTCTTTTCATCTGTAGTGTCTCCTTAGCCTGTCCTAGCTATAGCTCTGTCATCCCTGCAATAGCTTAAGCCAGGGGTTTCCAACCTTGGCAACTTTTAAGACTTGTGGACTTCAACTCCTAGAATTTTCCAGCCAGCCACGTGTGGACTTCAACTCCCAGAATCCCCCAGCCACGTGTGGATGGCTGGGGAATTCTGGGAGTTGAAGTCCACAAGTCCCAAGATTGGAAACCCCTGGCTTAAGCTATTTGAATGGGAAAGCTTCTTCGTGTCTCTTGATCCTTGTATCATGTGCCCACTCTTCCTTTGAAGTCTGCATTTTTAACCTTGGGGAAGTTTTTGCCTTTGTTTCTTCCAGAAATTCTCAATTTAAAGAATACACCCCTTCCTTTTTCTCTCCCCCACCCCCCAGTGCCTGGCTACTGTGGTCATCATGCTGGTTGGAGACACCTACACGTTAATTAACTACGTGTCCTTCATCAACTACCTCTGCTACGGAGTGACAATAATAGGCCTGCTTGTGCTACGGTGGAAACAGCCTCAGATCTTCAGACCCATCAAGGTGAAAAATAGTGGGGCAGTCTGGTGCTTCTCCCACTCTTTGGCCTCTGCTGGTTGTCCTTGACTTACAAACATTCATTTAGCAACCGTTTGAAATTAAAATGGCATTCCAAAAAGTAACTTGCAACCAGTCATGTTTATAACCCCCACTTGTTAAGCAGTTTGGAGGCTCTGATGTCAAATTACTCCACCTTTACCTGCCAGATCGTTAGGTACACCCATGAATTAAGAAAAGGTAGAGATGAGCTTACGTTCCTGATCCTGGTGAGCTTTAAACAATCAGGACTACAGTCTCCCTGATCTCCAGATCTACATAATGCCCATGGTCATGTTGGTCAAGGATACCAATCTGGGGTGGTGTCATCCAGAAGTGTGGCATTGTGTGATGACCCAGGGCATGACACAAAAATAACAAAGTCACAAAAGTAGATTAAATTCCCTTTAATGCCTCCAACTTGGCCCCAATGTCCAGTTATCCTTGGCTGGATAACAAACTCTTCAACAAACAGTCTACGAAGGGTAGAAATGCAGTCCGAACCCAAAGTAAAGATAATTAGAAATAAAAAAAACCAACACAAACCACACTGAAGTAATTAACACGGCAGGCCAGGATGATAAATTGTAGAGGATAACGCAGCACCCAGAATTGGGAGGACGCCAAAACCCAGATAAGGCTTGACCAAGATAATGCACGCTTTGCTTCCAGCAAGGAGCCGTGTGCAAACGCCCCACTTATATCCTGTTCTCCCAACTGCAACCAATGAAAGGGATCAGGGCCTTCTTCTCTCTCACAAGCTACATTGCTCCCTTCTCCATTCCTCCCTGCATGCCCTAGGATGAAGAGGGGATGGCCCTGAGTCTTTCTCTGAATCCCAGCTGGACTGTGCCCTTTTCCCATTTCCTCCACAGCCACCGGAGCCACACTCACACTCCCTGTCATCTGCTCAATCTCCCCCTCAGAATCAGACTCCAACAAGGGCATGACACATTGGGATTAGCCAAGGCAGAAGCTCCTGGTGATCTATCTGAGAGATGGTCCAATGTTGTCTATCAGCACAAAGGGAATTGGGGCAGAAACAACAAGTCTCTGTACCCTTCCAATATTTTCTTTCCTCTTAGGTAAACCTCCTGGTTCCAATCACTTACCTGATCTTTTGGGCCTTTCTCTTAATCTTCAGTTTTTATTCTGAGCCAGTGGTCTGTGGCATTGGACTGATTATCATCTTAACTGGAGTGCCAGTGTTTTTTCTTGGCGTGTACTGGCAAAACAAACCAAAGTGTGTAAATAGAATAACAGGTAAGAAACAAAAAAGAAAACAGCCTTGGAGGCAGCATCGAGTATATCTATTGATTACAAAATAATCCATTCATTAACTCAAGATTGGTTGCCAAGTACTTCCTTATGTGACTTACACTATTACAGATGTAGAGAAATCTGCCTTAGAAATCTTAACCTTTCTAAGGTTAGAAAGACCCATCTCATTACCTGGCTATCCTAATCAGAGAAGTTTCTAAATTGATGAACAACCTACTTATTTAGACTTATGGGCCTTCAAAGTTCATGTTCACGTTGGTGTCAACATCTGTCCAAAAGCTAGTGGAAAAGAGAGAGAGGTCTCCATTTCTTGCACAATCCAGATGAATCTGGGAAAAACAAAATGCTGGATTAAAATTTGGGCCAAGCCCAAATGTCTAATCTTACATTCCAGCCATGGGACTGGACTCTTGGATTTCAGCCATTTGTCTGAAATGTATGCAAAGCAGATGTTGAAAAGAAGGACCAGGGTTGAGAAGATAGCAGTGTTCCAATATTTGAAGGGCTGCCACACAGAAGAGGTGGCCAATCTATTCTCCAAAGCACCAGAAGGCAGGACAAGAAGCAATGGATGGGAATCTAATCAAGGACAGATCAATCCTAGAACTAAGAAGAAATTTCTTGACAGTAAGAACAATTAATCAGTGGAACACTCTGCTCCCCAAAGTTGTGGATCCTCCAACACTGGAGGTTTTTAAGAAGAGATTGGATAGCCATTTGTCTGAAATGGTATAAGGTCGTCCTGCTTGGGCAGGGGGTTGGACTAGAACAGTGGTCGCCAACCAGTGGGCTGGGGACCACGAGAAAATTTTGGTGGTCCACAGAGAAGCATCACCCCCAAAGCAATTAATCCAGGCTGAGCGGGAATACAAGGCTGCGCTGCCCACAGGGCCCACGGGAACACAAGGCTTGCATCGCTTGCATTGCGAACAAACACCATCAGAAATGATATTTTGGGACCCTGTAAGGCATTTTGTTCCAAGAGGCTGCGCTGGCAAAGACTCATTTCTGGTGGAGTTTGGGGGAGAGAAAGAAAGACTTCTGCTGCTTCTGCTGCTTTCCTTGCATGAAGCCAAAAGTCTCTCTCCCTCTCCCCGAGAACAGAGCTGGAGATGAGATCCTGTGATCCCAAATAAAGAAGGATCAATCGGTAGGAAAACGGGGTGGGGATTTTTCCTGCAGACTTTTGGGGGGATTTTCCCAGGGTCTCTGGTTCGCGGGATTTAAAATTATGACTTTGGTGGTCCTTGAGGTCCAAAAGGTTGGTGACTCCTGGACCAGAAGACCACCAAGGTCCCTCCCAACCGGTATGTTCTTATTCTTCCGTTGAGTTCAAATGCCTTCCCAGTTAATAATGCCCACTCTAGTCTCAAAACTAGCATAATCTAGCTCTTTGATCTTTTTTTCAGAATCTTTAACCCACTGGGGCCAGAAGATCTGTTTTGTTGTCTATCCTCAGAAGGGATCTCCTGAAGACGATCTACCTTTCGCCGATTATCCCTCTCAAGAAGTCAAAAGACCTTAAAAAAAACAATGATACTTTTTACAGAATAAGTAGATTTTGTTTACATTATGGCATTTTTCTTTTTGACTGGGGAAAGGAAAGAACCTTGATTTGGGTTTTTTTTTTAAAAAAAATTTTTTTTAAAGAAATGAGGACCGTCATTTGGACAACTCTAGGAGACACCCTAAAAGCGTTTAGCTCTTTATCCTGAAAAGGAAGAAAATAAAAGTAAAACGAGGCTAATGGGGTTGTTTTTTGTCATGATGCATGTTACATGTAAGTTGAAATGGCCAGGTATTAAAAAATTATTGCTACCAGCCACCTTTTAAGAAAGACAGCAAGGCTTTTGTGAAGTTTCTGCAAATTCCCCAAAGGAGGAATTCTCCTCCGGCTCTTCTCTGGAAATCGAACGCATCTTTAAGGAAACACCATGGCTGGTTATTACGGTCTTTTATTCAGTACTTCGGTAGTTCTCAGCCTTTTTTTTTTTGCACCGTGGACCCCCTTTTAAATACCTTTTGTGGCCACAAACCACCAAGACTCACAATTAACTCACAATTTAAGCCATAACATTTCTTCAACCCTTCGTGGACCCCGTGATGACATTATGCCCCCACCCGGGGTCTGCAGACAACAGGTTGGGAATCACTGCAGCAGGGGTGGGATGATCCCAGCAACCGTTTCGCTGTCTGGTTGCTGGGTAGGCTTGGCCTACCGGAACTTCCGGCGGGGTCATTTTTCCCCTTCCCGAGGGTCCAGAGGCTTCCCTTGGGCCTCTGGGAGAGCGAAAACATCCTCCACCCGAGCTCTGGAGCCTTCCGGAATCTGGAAACAGGACTTCCGGAAGACCCATTTTCCCCCCTCCCAGAGCCCATCGAAAATGGGCCACGTAGAGACTCCTGGGAGGGGCTGGGGGGGTAGGCAGGGCCAGCCGGTCAGTTCAAATACCGCTTTGGGTGAACCAGATGCAAATTTAACATCCAGTTCGCTTGAACTGGTCTGAACCGGTTGCCATCCCTGCACTGAACCGAACCCATCCCTGCACTGCAGTACTTTACGCCACAATAGTCCCCGTGAGAGGAATCTTGGAGTCTTAGTGGATAATCATTTAAATATGAGCCAGGAGAGTGTGCTGCAGCTGCCCAAAAAGCCAACACAGTTCTAGGCTGCATAAGCAGAATAGAAATAAGATCACACGAAAAGTTAATACAACCACAAAGTACCGCTTTAAACTGCAGTCATGAGATCACACTTGGAGACTGCACTGCCATCTGTCAGAAATGGTGCAGGGTCTCCTGCTTGGGTGGTGGTGGGGGGGTTGGACTAGATGACCTACAAGGTCCCTACCAACTCTATTCATCTGTTAATATTGTGTTCAATTGTGAGCATCATGATTTTTTTAAAAAAGTAGAAAGAGTGCAGAGAAGAGCTGCTGAGATGATGAAGGGGCTGGAGGCTAAATCATAGGATGAATGGTTGCAGGAACTGGGTATGGCTAGTCTAACAAAGAGAAGGATTACCCAATTGTCCTCTTGCCAGCTTCTGGCAATTTTTAAATTACCATAATCAATCATCATTACATAATAGGCCCCTGTCATCGTGCAAAATCGTACAATCTATCCAGTACCTGAAAAACATTGCTAAACCGTTTCTCCTTTTGTGTAGTTAAGAATTGTCTCCATCTCTTTACGATCAAAATTACATTTGAAGATCCCTGGGGGTTGCACCCAAGGTTTTTAAACGCAGTATACTCTACTGAAGCCTCCAATTTTGTATCTTGGGTAGGAAGGCAGAAGTGACAGTTTGGTCCATTGGTGCATGAAAAAGTCAGAGAGAGAGCGCACACATTCCAAGATTAACCTAACCCAATTTATAGAACCAAGACTTTGGCCATTCTTTAAAGACCAGCATTCCTGCATTTGCTGAGTTTTTTTTTCTCCAACAAACACCAGGAAAACCTCCTAAGACAGTTGACAGAACTCCAATGCAAAACTAGAAATGGTCAACGTTTTAAATTGGCCTCTTCTCCAAAAACCAGAGGTGAGAGGGGGATGTAAGATACAAGACTAAAACGGCGAAATTGAAAAATTGAAGCATCATACCCAACATTAGGAGTGTTAATGAATGTGAATATTTGATCCAACCCACTATCTCAAAAAGTTGGCTTGTTATTATAGCGGCTTAGCAGCTAATAAAAATAATATTCTTCTGTTTATGTACCAGACAGAACCGCTGACAGTCTTGGGCATTTCTTGATTTTTATCACAAAAGGAACAAACAAGCGAGTTGGTGAAGATTTATTATTATTATTATTTTTTTAAGAAATAAAAGAAGTGCAGCTCCAAGGGCTTGTTTTTCCCATCACATATTTTACCCAGTGTAGATCAATGTTATAAACTGGCAATAATTGGGTTTTTCATTTAAGCAGTCCCGGAAATAACAGCGCAGGCTCTGTGCTAGCTTGGTCAGCCAGCCGTGTCTCGTACAGCTTCTGACTGGGATGTAGAAAAGCTCGCATTTCTAGAAGCAGAGGGAACCAATTTTACAGACAGGTACCAACAAAAGAGAGCTAATTCACAGCAGTGGTTTCAACTTGCATCCATGTATCCAGGGGGCCGAAGGCAGATGAACTGGGTTGGGATTACTTCTGTGAATCTGCGGAGGGAATCACTGTGAACCACTCTAGTCTTTTCCCTGGAGAACAGGTTGCAGATTGGAAAGTCAAGGGACAAGAAAGTTATCACCACGGGGATAATAATGAAAATAATAATGGAAGAATTGCAGCAACTGTCAGAAGCAGTGAGGCTCAAAAAGGGGTTGGATCCCTTCATGGAAGTGTTGGAGGATCAACAGCTATTAGCCGTGATGGCAGTGGGGATACCTCTGAAGACCATCAGCTAGGAGATTAGTGGACTTTCCTGGGCAGTTGTGCTGGTCATTGTGACCACAGCCTGCTCAACTAGATGGACTAGGGGTCCAAGCCAAGAAGTCATTGCTTACATTCTGCTGATGTGATCAGGGATCTCCAATCTTGGCAACTTTAAGACTTGTGGACGTCAACTCCCAGAATTCCTCATCAGTTCTGGGACTTGATGTCCACAAGTCTTAAAGTTGCCAAGGTTGCAGACCTCTGATCAAGAAAGAAGACCGACATCGCTACTACCGTAAGTGACCTCTTTCTTTACAACAAGAAACACGTCAACGTGGGCCACGTATGGTTTCTCTTTACCCATGGATAGAATTACTCATTCGAGGGTTCAAACCCTGCCTTACATTCAAGCAACCAAAGTGCCAAAGGACCTCAATAAACTTTGAATATGTCCATTCTTTAGACACAAATATGCAGTAAAATCATCAAGAGGAGCGCAGGTGGGATTGTCAAGCTTCCAGCTCTAATATTTAAAGCTGACCTTCCTCCATGGCTTAAGCACGGTCTATTGAATAAACCACAACTGACTAGATTCATACATGATCTTCCCATCAAAATCAAAGCCTTCGTCTCAACCGCTTTCTCACAGCACATGAAGCCACCCAGGCAGCGTCAAACCCAGAAGTGGTATTCCACAGGTTCTGACCAGTTCTGGAGAACCGGTAGCGGAAATGTTGAGTAGTTTGGAGAACCGGCAAACCCCACCTCTGACTGGCTCCACCCCCATCTCTTCTCTGCCTCCCATTGAGTCCTAGCTGATTGGCTGGGTCTTCTTGGGTTGGCCCTGCACAGGAGAACAGAGCTGGAAAGCAGGTTAGTGGGATGGGGAGGGAATGGGGATTTTGCAGTATATCCTTCCCTTGCCACACCCACCAAGCCACGCCCACAGAACCGGTAGTAAAAAAAAATTTGAATCCCACCACCGGTCAAACCCCTCAGGAAGTCCAGACCAGGAATCAACTCCATGGCAACGCTAAAATTATTTTCATTAAGATTGGCTGTAATTATGGAATCTCGCAAATCTGGACTTCCCCTCCCCTTCTTATACCCAGGAGAATTAGGAAAGTGTCTGAGCCGCTTCTGCATTTCTCCCTGCTTGTTTTGGACTTCATCCGTGCTTCTCTCCTCCCGTTGCTTTGGTAACAGATCCAGTCTACCTCTGTCAAGGTCACCCTCCTTACTTTTTAGAGTAAGGCAACCATTGCATCTATCCTCTCTCCATGAAAGAGGAGAAGAGAGAAAGAGAGGCTGTGAAACGCTCTTTCTCCCCTGGCTCTCTATAAGCTATTCTCCGTGCAGACAGACATGCTGTAAAGAAAGAGGCAAAGGAGACTTGGGGGCAGGGCTGGGCTGCTGGGGGCTGGCAGGGGGGCGGGAGAGCCCCTCGCTAAGATTCCCACTCCTGGCTGGCCCCACCCACCCCACCTCACCCCTCCCAGGAGCCCCAACATGGCCCATTTGGGATGCAGGTCAGTGCAGGGTGAGTGTGGAGGCTTGGGGAGGGCCAAAAACAGGCCTCCCAGAAATTCAGGAAGGCCGGAAATGGGCCCATTTCCGGTTTCCAGAGAGCCTCCGGGGTCCGGGGAGGCCGTTTTTACCCTCCCGGAGGCTTGAGGAAAGCCTCCGGAGCCTGAGGAGGACAAAAACGCCTCCCCCATGGTGCAGGAGGCCAGCTAGGCCACACCCACCGTGGCCACGCCCATCCAGCAAGCGGGCAGAGAACCGTTTGCTAGCATTTCTGAAGCCCACCCCTGTGTGTGTGGGGGGGTGTAAGCAGAGGGTGGGGTGTCCTACTGTGGCAGGCGCATGGGGGAGCTAAGCGAGGTGAGGCGCGCCGTGGTGTCATTGCACCTAGGATGTGGATTATGGGACCTGTGCCATTTGCCCACAGTCGTGGCACACGCGAGCTCAGGATTGACCTTCTGCCTTGCGAACATGACCCTTCAGCACACCAACAAAGACTCGTCGTCACTGGGACTCCTTTCGGGGACTGGGAGTGGGCAGGCGGCTATTGGCACTTCCATGGAATGGCAACAAGGAGGGTGAATGCCAAAAGGTTCTTCGTGGCACGAGTGTGGGTCACCATTGGGCGGCTGCTCCCCCCGAAGAGGGAGCGAGGCTCTGTAGGTTTCAGGGTACCTGGACTCCCAGTTTTTTAAGGGCCTTGGGTGAGGCAGTTCTTCCCTCAGCAGCTGAGAATGTCTGCCGTCTCCAGCTGTCCTGCCATGTGACCTGGTGAACTGGTGAATTTCTGTCACTCTTTCCAGCAAAGGGTCCCTAAATGTTCTCCCTGAATCTGCCTTGCCGGCTTGTGTGAGTTGGCCCTCGGGGGCATCTTCAGCCACGCGGCTGTGCTGGCTCTCAGCGTCCGGCAGAGCCACCGGGCAAGGACTTGGCATACTCTCGGCGGACGGGACTTCCGCAGCTTCGGCCTCCAAGGCCGAGGGGCTGTTGCCAGGTTCGGAAACCCCTCCAGATGGGCCACAAGCCTCTTCCGGAGAGGCCCGGAGACTCTCCACAGGTGCACCGTCTGCGCGGTTCAGGATCCCGTCCCCCAGAACCGTCTGGGAGGTGCGCGTAGGGTTCAAGAGGGGAACCTGGCCTCTCGCTCGCGGCCTGTGAAAGAATCTGTTCCAGAGTCTGCCCAAACGTTGGCGGGAAGAGCTGCGCCTCGAGGAATGGCGCCTCATTTGCCGTCTCATGGCCGTTCGGATATTCTGCAGCACGGAAGCCTGCAAAGATATATATATATAAATTTTTTTAAATCAACTATTTCTCCTGGTGAATTTCGTCCAAACTCTAATTCTGACTCAACCTGGAAATAAGGAGAAATTTCCTGACAGGGAGAGCAATCAACCCATGGAACAGAAGTTGCCTTCAGAAGTTGTGGGAGCTTCCTCACTGGAAGCTTTCAAGAAGAGATTGGACAGCCATTTGTCAGAAATGGGCGGTGGGGTTGGACTAGATGACCCACCAAGTCTCTTCCAACTCTATTGATCTGTTAATCAAAGGCTTTGCAAACATCTACATCTTACAGGTAGGCAGTATTTCAGTATTTGAGAGACTGCTGCAAAGAAGAGGGAGTCAAATTTTTCTCCACAGCACCAGAAGGCAAGACAAGAAACAATGGATGGAAACTAATCAACAAGAGAGAAACAACCTGGAATTGAGGAGAAACTTCCTAACAGTGAGGCCAATTAAGCGGTGGAACAGCTGGCCTTCAGACATTGTAGGTCCGTGATGGCGAACCTATGACACGCATGCCACAAGTGGCATGCAGAGCCATTTGTGCTGGCACGCAAGCCGCAGGCAAACTAACTCACTGCGCATGCGTGTGCCTCACAGCTAATTTGGGGCGTTGAGGCCTTTTTCGGCCTCCCAGAGGCTCTGCAAGGCTTCTCAGGTGGAATTACAGGCCCGTTTGGTCATTTCCTGTAATACCGGAAGTGACGAAACGGGCCTATAATTCGGCTTGAAAAGCCTTGCAGAGGCTTTTTCCAAGCCTCTGGGAGGCTGAAAAAGGCCTCAAACCAGCTGACAAATCAGCTGTGAGGCGCAGTGCAGGTAAGGGGGGTGGAGGGTAATTGCATGCACATGCGCAGAGGGTGTGGGGAGGGGCGTGCGCAATGCATTCTGGGTGCTGGCATATGAGTGTGGGCATGTGGGCGCGCTGGCGCACATGCAGTTTTGGGCACAAGAGCCCAAAAAGGTTAGCCACTACTGTTGTAGGTGCTCCTTCACTGGAGGTTTTTAAGAAAAGACTGGACAACCACTTGTCTAACATGGTATAGGTTCTCCTGCTCGATCAGGTGGCTGGACTAGAAGACCTCCAACATCCCTTTATTCTATTTTCTATTCTATTTTCCTGTTCTGTTCTGTTCCGTTCCGTTCCGTTCCGTTCCAATTCCAATTCCAATTCCAATTCCAATTCTATTCAAGGCCTTACCTGAGATGCATTATAAACAGGGAAATCTTCCACGGGTGGAATGAGTCCTTGTGCGATCAGCTGCCCGTAAGAAGGAGGAGCTTCACGCCTGACGAACTCCGCCTCCAGGCGAGTCATCTGGGTTTCAAATGCCCTGGAAACGGGATCAAAGGAAGAAATGAGGGACAGAAGAGAGAAATTGACCAGGTAAACATCACTGTGGACAGAGGGGTCGCTTCCTGCTTCTTTCCACCTACAGGAAGTCCTTGACTTACAACTATTTTGCTTAGTGAGCATTTAAAGTTACAAGGTCACTTTAAAAGGTGGCTTACGACCGGTCCTCACCCTTATGATGGCCATTGCATTCCCACAACAGTCACATGATCAAAATTCAGGCAACAGGCATGTCTTTGCAATGCTTGTAGCATCCCAGGGTCACATGATCGCATGGACTGGGTCCAGTTTACTTGAGGGACCTTTTTGTCCCACTGGGATTAGCTGGTACCACTCGTGCCGGCAGAGAAGGTGTGCTATGGCCACGATTATTCCGCCTGGTGGGGTCCAGGAAGAGTGACTTCTCTGCTGTGGCTCCAGCCCCCTGGAAACATCTTGCCCGCTGACCTGAGGTTGGCCCCAACTCTCCCTATCTTTTCCTAAGGGTCTAAAGACGTAGCCATGCCAGTCGCCTTGGAGTCCCAGTGGGGGAACAGAGCAATGGAGGTGGTTGTTTGTTCCAGAGGCGGTATTCCACAGGTTCTGACCAGTTCTGGAGAACCAGTAGCGGAAATGTTGAGTAGTTCGGAGAACCGGCAAATCCCGCCTCTGGCTGGCCCCGCCCCCATCTCTTCTCTGCCTCCCATTGAGTCCCAGCGGATCGGCTGGGTCTTCTTTGGTTGCCTTGCACAGGAGAATGGAGCTGGAAAGCAGGTTAGTGGGGAGGGGAGCGAATGGGGATTTTGCAGCATCCTTCCCCTGCCACGCCCACCAAGCCACGCCCACAGAACCGGTAGTTAAAAAAAAAATTTGAATCCCACCACTGGATTGTTCCCTCTCTCTGGAACCTCATCCCCCGTCAAGGTGATAATTTAAGAGCTGATCGGCTGATGCAATGATGGGAATGAGTCAGAAGGTCTTTGTCTGCTATCCCTTTAAGAGCCTGAGTTATAAGAGGAGGCCCTGCTAGAGTGTTTGTTTGTTGGTCCCTCGAGTTTCTTCCCTGTTGTAATTGCAGACACTGTTTGTAGCACGTGTATCAGAGGTGGTATTCAGCAGGTTCTAACCAGTTCTGGAAAGCCTGTAGCAGAAATTTTGAATAGTTCTGACTGGAGATTTTACAGTATCCTTCCCCTGCTCCGCCCACCAAGCCACCCCCACAGAACCGGTAGTAAAAAAAAATTGAATCCCACCAGTGATGTGCATGCATAGTATCCCTATATTCCGATTGTAGATAAAAAACGCTATTTGATACAGACCATTGTTGGCTGTACTTGCTCCTGGGCTGATACACGTGATAGACCTTTGCAAACTCTTGACACCCCACCCTCAGAAATTAGAAAGGTCCCCAACCTAATACTCTTCTGGAATTTGCTGAAGACCTGGTTCTGCCAGTGGGCCTGAGGAACCCAGAGCAGGATGGAGCCCATTAAAGGGCTCGTGTGATATGTTGTCATTGGAGCGGAGGGTTTGTGTGCTGTTTTATTATGTTATTTTATTCATTTACTATTCTTTTATTAGTTTTATTGTGTTTTATATTGTTTTTTATTTTATATGTATGTATATATGAGGGGGGGGGGAGGGAGGGAGGGAGCCTGGACTGTCCATCAGCCCTCAGATGGAGAATCAATAGCTCCCAGGTCCAGAGGTGGCTGATGAGGAAGAGGAGGAACAGCTGGGTCCAGTCCTGACGTGCAGATGCACAGAAGGCAGAGGAGAGGAGAGCAGTGGAAATCTATGGGCTGGTCCTTGGGATAAAAGAGCCACTGCTGCTAGCGAAGCCCGACCCTAGCTCTGGGGATAAAAGGCAGGGGAGGGAGATGAATAGATGTGGTAGATAACTATTCATCTTCCGGCTGGAGGGATTTGTTAGCCTGCAGTGAGAGGTTTGAGTTCACTTCACAGGGTGTGTCATGTTTGAAGAGCTGGGTCAGAACACAGTCCCAACAGCATCCTCGTCTCCTCACCGGTATTCCCTGCTCCTCAGAGAGTAGAGCTTGAAGGCACAACCCAAGGCGATCACCAACAGCAGCCCACAGACCAGGCTCCCGATCAGAGCAGCTGTGATGACCTTCCGCGGCACGATCACCAAGCAGTTGTGCTCGTCGCTGCCATCCTGGCAATCCTCCTGGCCGTCACAACGCCAGGTCTCAAAAATGCAGAGGTTGGTGCCGCAGTGGAAGTTCCCCGGCTGGCACACAAAGCAGTTCTTCTCATCTGACCCGTTGGGGCAGTTCTTCTGGTTGTTGCACCGGTCGAGCAAGGAGTAGCACAGCCCGCTGTTCCCCTCGCAGGGGTACTCGTTCTTCTGACAGGCGGGGCAGTTCTCCTCGTCCTTGCCGTTGGCGCAGTGCCACCACCCATCACAGTGCTGCTTATCGGAGTAACACTCCTCATCATCCCCGCACGGGTGCTCCCAGGGGAGGCAATACCCTTTGACTTGATAGGTTGCGTTGAACCCGTGGCCGGTGCTTTTCGACCAGGCGTAGTACAAGATGGTCATCTGCCCCTTGGAGGACTCCAGGCTGACCGTGTGCTTGTTATTCCGATATGAGAGCGTCTCGATCAGCCTGTCAGCTTTCTCCTCTAAGCCGTCGTACACCTTCACGTAATCCTTGTAGCCCAGCTGCAAACTGAGCTGCAGAAGAACGTGGCGGTTATCTTGCGTGTCCACCTGCCACGTGCAACAGAGGTCGGCTCGACTCCGGTCCGGGCGGAACAAATCCGGCGAGGCAAATGACCCGTAGAAATTGCTCAGTTTCTTGCCGCAAGAGAGATCGGGGCAATTTTCTTCGTCGGAGCCGTCACTGCAGTCTTTCACGGTGTTGCATTTCAGCTCGTTCAGCAAGCACTTGATGGAATGGGCAATGTTGCACTGGAACGTCCCTGAAGGACAGAGGTTGGATTGGGGCTCCGTCGGGGGGAGGCTGCAGTTTTTCTCGTCCGAGTTATCCCCACATTCGTCCATGGAGTTGCACTTCCAAGTGATGGGGATGCATTTGCCATTGAGACAGTGGAATTCGTCGGGTTGGCAGCTGGCTTGGCCAACCTTTCCTGCGAAGACAGGGAGAGGAGTTAGAAACTTCTACTGCAAGGCATTAGTGATTTATGTCAGTGTTAGATTTTTATCCAGCCTTTCTTATTTTGTAAGTAACTTAAGGCAGCATCTAATACTCCTTCTCTTTTTCCTACAACAAACCTGTGAAGTGGTTGGGCTGACTGGCCCAAAGTCACCCTGATGGCTTTCATGCCCAAAGCGGGACTAGAACTCCCAGTCTCCTGGCTATTGGCCCAAAGTCACCCAGTCGGCTTTCATGAATAAACTGGGATTAGAGCTATAGAGTATAGGGATTATATGAAGTTTGACCTCTGGTTGCTATCCTGATATTAAAGATAACGTTTCACTGAACTAAGTGCTACTTGATAGACACATCTAGGCAGGTTTCTTGCCAACAAAACTAAGTTTACTGTTGCCTTCTTTCATTTTTTTAAAAAAACTTCCACAACTAAACTATAGCTCAATATTGTCTGCTGGTCTCTCCACTAGCAGTATCCTTGGGAAGAGACAAATGAGGGTCAGACTCACCAAACAGCAACATAACACAACACAACACTGAAATTCTATCTTGGCAAACACAACCTTCTGCTCCCAAGCAAAATATTCTCCCCACAGTTCTGTCTCTTAAAATGGGCAACGTTCTACTCATAAATCAGTTTACAGTTTTCTCCTACAGAACCTCACCCACAGGACTTAACAAAAGGCATGACAGAAGACAGGAGTCACGATTCCGGCAGTTATTCCCATTTAAATCATGAGTCTCGAGCCAAACTTCCAAAACTTAAAAAGGATTTATTGGGAGTTAACATGTCCGGCACTGCCTGGGTGTAGCCGACTCTGAGACACATCATTCATTGTCACCCTTGGCCCTGGTTTTCCCTCCACCCCCTGGATGTATCGTAATTCATATTCTCCAATGGGACACATCCCTAGCCAAGAGTCATTAATCAGGCTCTCCAGTTAGATATTTGCAAGGCAGAAACTTCAGTCACCTAGTTACTATCTTTGAAAAACATTTATGGAATGCAGTTTCGATTTTGCAAGCTGCTGCACTTCTCCCCCCACCCTTTCTGTTGGCAACTCTAGAAAGACCATAGAAATATTTTATGAGTTGACAACAGGAGTATGGCTGGATTCACACAACACATGAAGCCATGGTCAGTCAATATTGTTTGTTGCACAAAAACGATGGGTGGAGTTCATATAGCGGAGCACGCCATGAAATGTAGTTGGCAAACCTTCCTGGCTACCTATATTCATACAACATGCTGAGCCAAAATCAAGACACGTGCACATTGTGTTGTGAACTAGGTCACAGTGAAAATTGTGTTGGACGTGGACCCAAGAGATGTGAGTTTATTTCTGATTTACTCTTAAGGCCTGTTAGCTTATTCCAGTTCGTTGTCCTCTCTTCATCGGAAAGCCACCCCAGTATCCTTGCAAGAATGAAAAGGAATTAATTTCTCACACAGACATGATATCCAGAAATGGGTGAAGCAAAAGAGCAGATTTTACCTCGAATGTAAGAAAGGCGAAATCCCTGAGCCTGCGCTGAACTTGATGGATCTGAGTGGAAAAAAATCCAGATGTGGTCCCTGGCGGAGATGAATGAAGGAGGGATAAAAGATCCACACACTTTGTACTCCTCCCCTTTGGAAGAAGGACCCATCATCAACCAGTCTATGGAGCATTTGGGAGAGTCCTCCACATCAAAGTTCTTAAAACTACCAAGACAAAAAGATGGAGGAAAAAAAAAAAAGAAGAAGATGACATAGAAATGAAGGAAAGGCAACCTGGTTCACATCTTGCATTCCATCAGAGATTGGTGACCTTTGGGAGGGATGGCACTTGGCCTCCTGACCTTCTCAAGAACTTCAGAGATGTATGTTTTGTTGTTATTTTTGGGCACGGGAAGGAGGATCCTGCCAGGATCCTGTCGTAAGTATGGGGACCAGTCGTAAGGCATTTTTTCAGCATCATTGTAACTTTGAATGATGATTAAGCAAATGGTCGTAAGTTGAGGACTACCTGTATTTGAGAGAGAGAGGGAGAGGGAAGGAGGGAGAGAGAGAGAGAGAGAAGATAGATGTATGGATGTATGGATGGATGGATGGATGATGGATGATGGATCATAGATGATACATATACATACATACATACAGATAGATAGATAGATGATAGATAAATTGATTGAAAGAGACAGAAGAGAGAAGAGAGATAGATGATAGATAGATGATAGATAGATAGATAGATAGATAGATAGATAGATAGATAGATAGATAGATAGATAGATGATAGATATAGATATACATATAGATAGATAATAGATAGATTTAGAGAAAGATAGATATAGTTAGAAAAGATGGATAGAAAAATAGAGATAGACAGACAGACAGACAGATGATAGATAGATGAGATAGATAGATGATAGATAGATAGATAGATAGATAGATAGATAGATAGATAGAAGATGGATGGATGGATGGATAGATGATAGCTAATGGATGGAGGGGTGATAGATGATAGATATACATATACAGACAGACAGACAGACAGACAGACAGACAGACAGACAGATAGAAAAAGAGATATATGATAGATGATTTGTTAATATCTAAATAATTTTGTTATTATTTTTACGTGATTCTGGCAGAGTGATTCTGACAGCTTGTAACAAAGCCACAATGACTAATCGGCAAAAGCATTTTTATAAGCTGTAGCTTAAGAGCTGCAAACAAGATTCCTTTTGTTAGTGTAACTGAAGGTAGAGTGAAATGTTAATTCATTAGACCAGGTGGAGGGGAAGGATCTCCATTACTCTTGAGTGTGCATTACATCACATTTGACATCATTCACATCAATTATATCAATGGTAGCAATAGCCAAATGGCACAAGCAGCTCCGAGTGAGGTATATCATTTACATAATGACATATGTGTCATTACTCAGTGATGTAAATTGCTGACGTAATTCCACTTCCAGATTATTTTGGTGGGATGTCTGTAAAATCTGGAGTCTGTTGAATTGAGGTGTCACCACTGTGTAACAATGTCTGTAGTTCTTTCAACAAAAAGTTTGTTTAATCAAATGCATTCTTATTTGTATACATTCCAATATAAAATATTGAATCCTGTGTTACTGTTTTGGCCATCTCGGGTCAAACCATTTACTGGCTAGGGTAGTCCCAACACACTAAAGTGGGCTACAAAAGGTTGTGTACTTTGTGGCTCAGGCTGCTGTGTGAACTCTGCCTCCATCTTAAGTCAGAATTTTGTTGACTTCTTTAAGCACAGCCAATTGCATGAACGCAACCGTTCTATTTAGGGTTGAGGACACCCTAGGAATATTCTCGGCCCTTCAGCATACGATATGGTACAGCAGCAAAGGACTACCTCTACCATACAGTACAGGTAGCCCTTAACTTAGAACCATTTGTTTAATGACCGTTCAAAGTTACGACGGCACTGCAAAAACTGACTTATGGCCGTTTTGCACATTTACGACCATTGCTGCATCCGGTCAAGTGATCAAAATGGACAACTGGCATTCATTTATGACAACTACAGGATCCTGGGATCATGTGATCCCCTTTTGCGACCTTCTGACAAGCCAAGTCAATGGGGAAGCCAGATTCACTTAAGACCGTGTTAGTAGACAGTTGCGGTGAGCCACTTAACAACCGTGGCCACAAAGCTCGTCAAATGGGCAAGATTCACTACTGCCTCCCTTAGCAACTGAAATTTGGGGCTCACACTGTGATCGTAAGTCGAGGACTACGTGTAAACACAACCAGGTCAATCAAACCATGCTTAAAGCAGACCATGGCTTAGTGCAATGTGTGAGCACGGTCCCTGCCGCACACTCGCCCTAACTTTGATCGTGTGGTCCATCTGAAGCTAAAACCACGTTTTAACTCCAGGAAAAGCCCTATAGAACAGTGGTCGCGAACCAGTGGGCTGGGAACCACTGGTGGTCTGCGAGAAAATTTGGGTGGTCCGCAGAGAAATGTCACCCCCAAAGCAATTAATCCAGGCTGCGCGGGAACACAAGGCTGTGCCGCCCACATGGCCTATGTGAACACAAGGCTTGCATCACTTGCATTGTGAACAACATGAGGTAGTGAGGGGAGGGGGGAAAGGGGAGAGGGGGGGAACTTGCCCCACATGCCTGGCCTGGCCACCAGGCTGCTTCTTTCCGCTTCTTTCTTCTTCTGCTTTTGGCTGCACACAAGGAAAGTAGCAAAAGTCTTTCTTTCTCTCCCTCAAAATCTGTCAGAGACGAGTCTTTGGGACCCTGAAAGGCCTCCTGCTCCAAGACGCTGCACTGGCATGACAAGTCTCACAAAGACTCATTTCTGGCAGAGTTTGGGGAAGAGAAAGAAAGACTTCTGCTGCTTCTGCTGCTTTCCTTGCATGAAACCAAAAGTCTCTCTCTCTTTTCCCCTGAGAACGGAGCTGGAGACGGTATCTTGCGATCCCAAATAAAGAATAATTGATCGGTAGGAAAACGGGGTGGGGAATTTTCCTGCAGGCTTTTGGGGGGATTTTCCCAGGGTCTCTGGTCCGTGAGATTTAAAATTATGAGTTTGGTGGTCCCTGAGATCCAAAAGTTTGGCGACCCCTGCAATAGAAGATACCTCCGTCAGAGGTGAGCCTCAACTACACCTGAAACTCAACAAGGAATTTAAAAAAAAAAAAATCGTACAACTCACCTAATCGTGATGACATCGCCACGATCTCCTTGGATGTACCAGCTGCAGTTCATGGCCGGGAGATAGTTGAGTGGCCAGGAAGGGCTGTAAATGACCCCTCGCCGTTCTGTATGTTGCTCTGGTTTTCCACTACAAGCGGCTGTCGGAGGTAGCATCAGAAACAGAAGGTTAAACCTCCACAGCATTTTTCACCTTTCAGAGAAAAACACCGTCGGGCTGATCTTTGCCTTATCAATTCCTCTTCCTTCTACTTTACTAAACTCTTTGCTCACCTGGCTAAAAAGCCCTGGAACTGGCTTTTTTTCCTAGCAGAGGATCAATACCCTAAATAGTCCTGCCAAAAGGAAAGGATTTTTTCTTTTCTTTTTTTTTGCACAAAGCGAGCCAAAGTAATAAACATGATGTGCAAAACCGGTTAAGAAATCTCCTCATTGTCAGGTGGAATTCAGAAGCAAAGCTAAGTACCATTAAAAGAAAAAAGAAAAGAGATCAGCTGATTCAGAGAAGCGATTGATATTTTTTTTAAAAAAAATTATTTTCTCCTAAACCAATAAAACATTTTACTTTCCAAAATTAGTTTTAAGGCAGGGGAAAGTTCTAAATTTGTTGTCCTGGTGTTGTTTCTGGACCCCAGAGATAGTAACAAGATGCTATTGACCATCTATCTGATGAGCAAATGGTTAAGGAAGTCATGCGGGGAACATCTCAAGCATCCTCTTGTGATCCATGCTTTTATGCGATACGTTTTCACCTATTTTGAAAGGGCCCATCTTTTTCTTCACATGATACTTATCCGGGCTGATGAGTCCCCAAGGAGATGATGAAACTTACATTATAATGAAAAGGAAACTTATCTTACCTAAGGAAGGGACCGCACTCTCAATTTTCCCAGTCAGGAAGAGATTCACTGTTTTGAAAATCCAAAAACACAAATTAGATGTTACAATGGTGGCATTGATGGTAAGATATTGATCAAAAACATACCTATATCAGATATGTTTAGGAAGTGTTGCTTACAAAGCAGCCTGGGCTTAACTTTTCACGATGTCTGAAGTAAAAGAACGATGAATAAAATAATGAGGCATATACCGGCAAAATTTTGTGAAGTGGGAAGTCGGATGGGGAAAAAAATAGGATTTGGGCTGGCTGAAGAATTCTGGGAGCCGAAATCCACCAGTCTTAAAGTTGCCAAGTTTGAAAAAAAACCTGATCTATACCAAGGAGGTGTTAACCACGATGAAGTATGATTTGCTTAATTGTAGTCTGTAGAAGCTACGGGTGGCTCAGTGGCTAAGACGCTGAGCTTGTCGATCAGAAAGTTCGGCGGTTCGAATCCCTAGCACCACGTAACGGAGTGAGCTCTCGTTACTTGTCCCAGCTTCTATCAACCTAGCAGTTCAAAAGCAGGTAAAAAAATGCAAGTAGAAAAATAGGGACCCCTTTGGTGGGAAGGTGCGCCTTCGACATTGAGTCATGCCAGCCACATGGCCATGGAGACATCTTTGGACAGCTCTGGCTCTTCGGCTTTGTTAACAGAGATGAGCACTGCCCCCTAGAGCCGGAATCGACTAGCAGGTATGCGTGATGGAAACCTTTATTTTGACCTTTTGTAAGCTACAATTAACTCCCGTGTTATGACATGTTATACCAGTATTTTTCAAACTTGGCAACTTTAAGATGGGTGAATGTTCTCTTCCACCCTGGCGCCTGTTGCATCTCAATGCCCTCTGCAAACAGGGTGACTTTTAAACCCTGCTTTCCTCTCTCTGACTTCCCCAACCTTTTCAGACACCTCCCAGGTTTGGTCTCCTCCAAGCGCCTTCTGGTCCTTTCCTGCTAACACTTTAGCTCCTTGGGGGCCCAGCGGGTCATTGTAATACAATGTGTAAAACCGAGATTTCAACGCATTGTGAAAACCAGTCTAATGCAATTTATTCAAAAGTCCCTGCCTATCCAAACCGCAGCTTAGCAGGGAGGCATGTGCAACATCACAAACACAGCTCCAGAAGACTCACACTTAGGCGGTCAGTACAAGCTGCAAGGACAACATGTCGCCATGTTTGTCCTTTGATTTCGTTTACGGATTTGATGAGTCCTGACTCCAAATGGCTCCAGGCAGCCCAGAGCAGGGGTCTCCAACCTTGGCAACTTTAAGACTGGCGGACTTCAACTCCCTGAATTCTGGGGGGTTGAACTCTGCCAGGCTTAACGTTGCCGAGGTTGGAGACCCCTGCATCCCAGAATATCATGACACCATAACAGGAAACAACCAGCAACCAAGCCAACACAACAAAGAGAAAGAAGGCAAGAGAACCTGGAAGTTGGAAGACTTTTTAAGTGCAGAGAAGAGCAACAACAAAAGATATGGGGAAGCTGAAACAACGACACAGGAATTGGGTATGTCTAGTCTAGTGAAAAAAGGGATGACATGATAGCAGTCTTCCAATATTTGAGGGACTGTCCCAAAGAGGAGGAGGGTCAACCTATTTTCCAAAACACCAAAAGAGAAGAGGAGAAACCATGGATGGAAACTAATCAAGGAGAGAAACAACAGTTAGAACAATTAATCAGTGGAACAACTTGCCTCCAGAAGCTGTAATTCTCCAACACTGGAAGTTTTTAAGAAGAGATTGGATTTGTCTGAAGTGGTGTAGGGTTTCCTGCCTAGGCAGGGGGTGGAGCTAGAAAACCTCTAAGGTCCCTCCAACTCTGGTATTTTTCTGTTATTGTAATCTCACATCCAGAAGAGGGGGCTCCAACCATGCTAGCCCAAGTAGCCCATGACTTGGGAGGAAAAAAAATTGCAATGAGAACAGGCTGGGACCGTCCAAATCTCAGCAGGAGCCTTACTCCTCTGGGTAAAGGAAAAACACTTTCTTAAAACACTCCGTTCTAAGTGCCCAGGGTGCTTTTTCAAAAGGCAACTGGACTTTCTGGTTTTTCTTTGAAGGTATTTCGCTTCTCATCCAAGAAGCTTCTTCAGCTCTGAAGGTTTCTTTAGAATTTAGAATTCTTTATTGGCCAAGTGTGATTGGATACACAAGGAATTTGTCTTGGTGCAAATGCTCTCAATGTACATAAAAGAAAAGATACATTCTTGAGCTAATAATAGTCATAGGGTACAATAAGCAATCAAATCATACTAGGAAACAGTCAATATAGATCGTTAGCAGGGGTGGGATTCTACCAGTTCGCACCTATTTGCTAGAACCAGTTCTAAGCAGTCCGGAGAACCAGTTGTTAGAAAAAATTACTGGCCTAATCCTGTAAGGAAGACAGGAAGGAAACATTCTGGTGTTGCTTACAGAAACTGCCTTTCCGTTAACCCTTATTACATTCTTGGCAGGACTAGACTTCCTGTCTCAGGAATGGAGGTTTTTTTCTCCCTCCTTTGCTGGTACTTTGCTTGTGTGGAGTGACTATTCAAAGTTACAATGGCACTGAAAAAAATGACTTAGGACCATTTTTCACACTTATGACTGTTGCAGCATCCCCACAGTCACGAGAGGCCAGGCGAGGAGATGCGTGCCTCGATGTGAGTGATGTTGAGTTGGCCACACCCAGCCAGTCACATGACCACCAAGCCATGTCCACCAGTCACATGACTACAAAGCCACGCCCAGCACCAAAGCCACGCCCACAGAACCGGTTGTTAAAAAAATTGAATCCCACCCCTGATCGTTAGGATACAAGTGACAAAGTTACAGTCATACAGTCACAAGTGGGAGGGGATGGATGATCAGGAGTGATGAGAAGATTAACAGTAATAGTAGTGCAGACTTTGTAAATAGTTGGACAGTGTTGAGGGAATTATTTGTTTAGCAGAGTGATGGCATTGAGGGGAAAACTGTTCTTGTGTCTAGTCTAGTAGCTTCTTGGATGAGAAGCAAAACGCCTTCAAAGAAAAACCAGAAAGTCCAGTTACCTCTTGAAAAAGCACCTTTGGAACAACCCTGACCTGAATGACTCAGAATCTCCATAGAGTCCCAACCTAGGCAGGCTGTTTAAACAGGTCTTCTTGAAGAAGCTACAACTGGCTTGCTCCGCTGAATAGGTCAGCGAAAGCCAAACAGACCCCTTTTTTAATCTCTGCTGAATGCTTGATGTGACCTGAAAAGGCCTTTAAAATTCAGCCTTGGTGCCGATAGCCTAGAGCACTGGCACCTTTCATTAAAACTACATCACAGTATTCCCAAAGACTCTGGCTTTTTATGTTATTTCTATTTATAGAATAGCATTCCTGTTGATGGCAGAAAGGAGAAAATAGACCTGGGGGAGGGGAAGAGGGGGAGGCAGCTGCTTACATCCCTGGGTTGTTTTTTTTTCCACTCAATGTTTATCCACCAAAACTAGAAATCTGTACATTTATACATCCTCACTTTCAATTCCCTCCAGCTCCTGGCTCCAAATTGTATCTAGTATCAATGACTTCCACCGATCCTAGATCAGGAGCTTAAAGACTCTAGGCTGATTACTTACTTGACTCTGCCATCCCAGACTCAGCCTGTCTTTCTACTACAACTATGGACCTCTGGGGATCCACAAAGCCAAATCAACAAATATTTGTAAATGTCTCAGTTTTAATTTCTAATGCAGCAAATGCTGATAGGTACAATTCCTATCCAACAATGTTCTTTGAGGTCCTCAGTTATTCTTAAGGATGTAAAAGGGTCCTGAAACCAAAATATTTGTGGACCTCTGCCCCTAAATTAAGCATAAACGGCAAGGCTTATCTAGTTTGGTAATGAAATGTCTGAAAGAAAGCCATTAAGCTCAGACAGCATCAAGGACCTGATTATCAGCACCTGATTATCAGTACAAGGGCACACAACAGATACAAACTCAATGTTAACCGCTCCAAACTGGATTGCAGAAAGCACAACTTCAGCACCAGAATGGTCAATGCCTAGAATGCACTACCTGACTCTGTTGTCACCTGCTCAAACCCCCACCCCTTTAACCTCAAACTATTTGCTGCTGAACTCACCCCATTCCTAAGAGGTCTGTTAGGGGCGTGCATAAGTGCACCATTGTGCCTACCGTCCC
Organism: Pseudonaja textilis; assembly: GCF_049901715.1. Taxonomy (NCBI): domain Eukaryota; kingdom Metazoa; phylum Chordata; class Lepidosauria; order Squamata; family Elapidae; genus Pseudonaja; species Pseudonaja textilis. The sequence continues at coordinate 13,080,239 of NC_142000.1, forward strand.
TGTCCTATTGTCCCCATTTATTCGTACCTATTTCCTGTATTCTTACTCATGTTTATACTTATACCTATTATCTTGTAAGCAATTGACAAATCAGATAAATAAAATAAAATAAATAAATATTTGGGGAAGTGTTCGCCCACAAGACAAACTTACAAAGCAGTCTGTCAAATTAACTCTTCTTATTCACACTTACCAAGAAGTAAACCTATAGATTTCATCCACATTAATGCATCTTCATCTTAGAGGAATTATTTAGTTTTTTTTTTAATGTGCCTTCTCTTTACAAGTGCATCATTGATAACTAATATGTAATTAATCAAAATCTGAGGCTGCTAACGCCATGCAGACTGTCTCTCTCTATTTCTCTCCATAATGTCTCTCTATCAAAACTCCTGGAAAAATGAAGAAGTGTTACTGCAACTGGCAGGAGAGAAGACAGGAAGTGGAGCACACAGGAAACAATGCAAAGTATAGAACAACCAATACAGTAAAGGACATCATATCCTCATATTACTCAACTGCCCTCCACCCTTGATATTGCTATAATAGTTCGCACCCACAGTCTCTTACATCTTCTAAAGATGAGCAGGTACAAATTAAAAAGAGGGAGCCTAGTTAAATGTTCAGACAACCTTGCCATAAAGCCTATGAAGATAACATTGCAAGCTTTCTTGAAATCGGTATCAGACCAAATAGGCTATAAAAAAAATATACCTCAATAGCAAAATATTACAAGTTCCAGAATTTTTTAATTGAGCAGAGGCATTAACGGGGTGCCAAAAGAACAGGTTAGCACAAAGAGTCATAATTATAAGGACGGGAAAGTTATTGCTATGTTCAGGCTTATGCCGTGAAATTTTGCAGCCTATTTGACTTCCCTGGCCAGGAAATCATTAGATTCCTTTTCTATCCTACGACAAGAGTCACAATTTAATGTTTGCCTTACAGTCCAGATTGATGCAGCTGTTTAGAAATAAGCCCGAGTGAACTAAATGGGTTTCCCAGGTAAGCTTATAACCGACTTTATAGTTGCATTATTATCTCGTAATGGCTTTTGTAAGTGCATTTCCTGCCTTTGAGCTAACTAAAAATCTATTCTAAAATGTGGTTCTTCATTTTTTTAAAAAGAAAGATTGCTTTTTCTATGTATTATTCATATCTGGACATTTTCAATGGATTGCATTAATAAAAGTGTTGTTGTTGGGTTTTTTTAAATGTCCCGAACGCGATAGAATTTCTATGATGTCATCAGCAACAAATCAAGCCCTCCCTAACCCAAACTGCCCAAACTTGTTGCAAAATGGAATCGTGGCTTCTTGCCTCCCTCACTCTTGCCTACCAACTTAGCCAAAGCCGCTCCAGTGAGAGAGAGAGAGAGAGAGAGAGAGAGAGAAAACCAACTCCACCTCCCTCCACGCACCCCACCTTAAAAAACCACAGGCCCCACTCCGACTGCGGAACTTACACCAACCCCTGGTGTGGCAGCTGGAACCATCACCCCCGCCTTCACTCCAGCAAACAAAGCTGATGTCACTTCAATCCCGCAGTGCCCTTGCACGAGGAAAAACACGCGTGCTCGCCTGCTGAAGACTGCAGCCATGCACGACTCTCGCTCTCCCCACTCGGGACCCGCCAAACAGCGCAAACCCCCTATCCAGGTGAACCTGCGCAAAAGCGTAAAAACGCTTTTCCTTTCCAAGGTGCACCTTCAGTTGAGTGGATCCTGGACTCCCCGGTGTGTGCGTGTGTGTGTATTTGGGGGGGGGCGACTGTGTGACCTTAGGAGTCCCCTAGGATGTCCCGCGGGGCGTCTGCGGCTCTCCCCGCGCAGGAAGCGCTCCCAGATCGAGCGGACCCGGGTGGGAAAGTGCGCGCAAGGACTCCAGACGTCCCCTTCGCCCGGCTTCCTGCGGGTCCCACGACTAGATGCCCCTACCTGTCCAACCTGGGGGAGGGGGCTGATCTTCACCTGCCCTACACCTGGGGTTCCTCTATCTTCTCCTCTCCCCCCCACCCGGGGCACCTGGAAGACCCCCTCCCCAAAGGTCCAGGGTCCGAATTCCGCGTCGGATCGGGCTGGCCTCGACTCACCCAAGCAGAGCGCAGCCAGCGGTCCCAGCGCGCCCGGGGACCGCGGCTCTGCAGACGCCGCTTCCATGGCGGGCCGCTCTCCACGCTGCGCCTCGGCCGCCCGAGCGGGCGAGGATCACAGCGTCGCGGGCAAGCGGGGAGCAGCATCCCGCCCGGGCTCCATGGCCCTCGCCTCGCTTCGCCCGCTGGCGACGGCTGAGCTGGGAGGCCGCCGCCGCCGCCGCCGCGATCTGAAACCCAGCCCCGCGTGACGCGACGGCGCGGAGGGGCAGGTCGACAGTAGGCAAATCGCCCGGCGGGCCGCCGCCTCCTCCTCCTGCTCCTCGCCCGGCTCCGCCCCGCGCTTCCCCTGCCCGGCCGCCGCGTCTCCGCGCACCCCGGGGCGCTGGAAGAGGATGCTTGCGAGTCTTGCAAGAGGCGCAGCGCTGCAAAGAAAAAGGCAGGCAGGCAGGCAGGCGTGCGTGCCCCGGAGGATGGTGAACACGCGTGCCTCTGAGCATGCACCGAGTTTCTTGCCGCGTCCCCCGGGGGCTACCTGCCGGAGCAAAAGTTGGGGATGGAGAATCCGCGTCCCCGCCGCCTGGAAGGAGCGAGAGGGACGAGAGCGGGGGGCTTCTCACGGGGGGAAGGGAAGCTGGCGAAGACCACGCGCGATGCGCTTTCGCCGTGGCTGGGTCGTTGATTCCTCTCGGCTTCTGTTCTCGGGATGCTTTTGTGAACGGTGAGAGTCTCTGGGCATGTACAGAGTTCGCCCAGAGGGAGAGTAAGGCAAAACCTCTGGGGGCTGACAAGCAGGGGGGGTTGCCTGACCACATCTGGAAATGAGTCTAATGAGAATAGAATAGAATAGAATAGAATAGAATAGAATAGAATAGAATAGAATAGAATAGAATAGAAATTAGGGTAGGATAGGAATTAGAATAGAGTAGAATAGGAATTAGGATAGGATTGGATAGGAATTAGAGCAGAATGGAATAGAATAGAATAACAATAGGATAGGAATTAGAATATAATATAATAGAATAGGAATAGAATAGAATAGAAATTAGGATAGGATAAGAATTAGAATAGAATAGAATAGAATAGAATAGAATAGAATAGAATAGAATAGAATAGAATAGAATAGAATAGAATAGAATAGAATAGAATAGAATAGGAATTAGGATAGGATTGGATAGGAATTAGAACAGAAGGGAATGGCATAGAATATAATAACAATAGGATAGGATAGGAATTAGAATAGAATAGAATAGAATAGAATAGAATAGAATAGAATAGAATAGAATAGAATAGAATAGAATAGAATAGAATAGAATAAAAATTAGGATAGGATAGGAATTAGAATGTAATGGAATAAAATAGAATAGAATAAGGATAGGATAGGAATGGGATGGGATAGGATAGGTTAGGATAGGATAGAAATTAGGATAGGGATAGGGATAGGAATTAGGATAGAATAGGAATAGGATAGGGTAGAGTAGAGAAGAACAGAACAGAATAGAATTTATTGACATTTTGAACGTACATTAAAATGAATGTACGTTAAAATGAAATTTTGTTGCATACAGCTCTCAAAGGGTCTTCACCTCAGATTCTCAGTCATCCCCCCTTTTCAGGAGGCAACTGGACTTTTTTTGAGGGGGGGGGGTGTTGCAGACGTTTCACTTCTCATCCAAGGAGCTTCTTCAGCTCCAACCCATCATCTAGTCACCCAGGCCCTGAAAAAGGTGACACATGACTGTTTTTCAAACGCCTGTTTGCAGAACTCCCCATGGTCACATGATTAAAATCCAGACACCGGGCAACTGACTCATATTTGCAATGGTCTCCCTGTCCCAAAGTCATGAGATCCCCTTTTAGCAACTTTCTGACAAGCAGAATGGGGAAGCCAGATCCATTTACAAACCTTGTCACTGGTTTAGCAACCGCAGGGATTCACTTCACTGTGGCAAGAAGGGTTGTAAAACGGGGTCGAAATTCACTGAATTGCCGTCTCACTTAGCAACAGAAATGTGGGGCTCAATTATTAAGTTGAGGACCGCCTGCATTTCATAACTTGCTGGCCAGGCCTTAGGGGAACTGTAATTCATTGGATTTTTTTTTTTTTAAAGTTCCCAATTTAGGATGGAAATTTTTGCCAGGCCACGGTGCTTAGGGAGTTCCTGCCCCAAATTTCCTAAGAGATTTTATTTGAAGGATATTCTTTCGGCTTTAAGGAAGCCAAACTTTCTCAACAGGACTCCAAAAGAAGGAAGCGTGACTGCAGAACAACAGACTGCAAGAAGCACTTTTAAGGATTACAATAATTCACCAGACCCTTCCCTGAAATCTACACATTTCCCCGTTTAAAGAGCCAATTTGCAATGTTGTTATGCCCTTGTGACTCTAAAATCATTGCTACTACATTTCGAGAGCGGTGAGCTTTAAATTACACTCCGTAACTGGAGTGATAGAAATCCCTCGTAAAATACAGAATTTTCCCCCGTTTATTAATTCAGTGATTTTCTTTATTTATTTATTTGTCCTTTTTTTTTAAAAAAAAAAAACGTTTTTCTCAAAGGAGGCCTTAATTTTCTGCTTGAAAAAAGCCAAGCCGACTATTCCGGTCCCTTCGTTGATGGATTGCAGCTGAATCTTTATTGTGCTGCTCAATTATTTACAAGGCAAAAAGGTTTATAACCTGATCCTCTTCCCACAGCGTGCTCTGCTGAAGTTCATGTAAGGTCAGCTGCAAAGGATTCAGCAAGATTGCTTTGCAAGAATCCTTTTTAAGATCTATCAGATCTACCCTCTTACTTCCCATAACGGGGAGGAGGTCGAAACTGGGGGTTTTTGAATAAAACGAAGCACCGAGTTTGATGTCCTGTCTCAAGATCAAGTATTACAGGTAGTCCTCAACTTAACCGCCACTATGGAGCCCCAAATGTATGTTGCTAAGTGAGACATTGGTTAAATGAGCCTTGCCCTGTTTTACGACTTTTCTGGCCATGCTTGTTAAGTGAGTCACTGCAGTTCTTAAATTAGGAACACGATTGCTGCGTAAACCTGGCTTCCCCGTTGCTTGTCAGACAGTCGCAAAAGGGGAACACATAATGACACTGCAACTGTCAAAAATGTGAGTCTGTGATGAGCCAAAGGGGCATGGCACAAAGGCAACACACGCAGATAATCACTAGGAGTCCCTTTATTAGCTCCAACTTTGCCCTCAATGTCCTGGTTACCTTCTGGGCTGAAGAAAAACTGTCCCAGGAACAGTCTTTGGCTGAAGAGAATCAAATCCAAAAGATTGTCAACAAAAACTGTAACTGTAAGTCCAATCAAGGCAAAATGAAGTAATTAGTCCAGCAGGACAAAAGCAAGAATTCCAGACGTGAAGGCACGGCAATAACGCAACACGGTTGGGAAGATGCTAGGAACACGGATAAGCAAAGTCAACACGAGATAAACTCAGGTTTGCTCCCAGCAGCTGCTGCACTCAGCATGCATTTCTTTTAAACTCTCATTCCCAGCTGTGGCTAATGAAGGGAATCAGGGCCCTTTCCTCCCCCGTAAGCCACGCAACCCACGTTGCTCTCTTCTCCATTCCTACCTGTGTGCCCTAGGATGAAGACGGGGTGGGCCTGGGTCTTCTTCTGAACTCCCTCTCCCTTATTCTACCTCTCTCCTGCTCTGCCCAGTCAGACTTTGCCCTTCCACAGTCTCCTCCACAGTCAACAGAGCCACACTCCCACTCCCTGTCAGCTGTTTGTCTTCCTCCTTGGATTCAGACCCCGACAGGGGCATGACAGAGTCAGTTGTCAGGCCTCTGAATGCAAATCACATGAACCCTGGGGGTGCTGCAATGGGGGGGATAAGTGTGCAAAATTGATCATGGGTCACTTTTTTCAGTGCCGTTATAAATCCAAACGGTCACTAAAATGAACTGTTGCAAATTGAGGACTACCTGTGTGTGATTGTGTGGTCCTACAACTTCGAGCACTGTGCACTGTCGCTCTTGATTCATCATTCCATAATATCTTGCAATGTCTTTTCCCATACGGGGTTCCGTTTGTGCACAGCACCTTTGCAGGTAAAAGACAGGCGTGTTTCATGGCTCAGTGTTATTCACATGTAACCTTGGGTGTACGGTATCCCTTTCAACCACATAAGCAAGATGCACAGATCTGCAGAATTTCTCCCTTCAAGCATGCTATATTCGTTTGCTTGGGAAAGTTCTTGTTAAAGGCTCTCCTAAAATCCAGTGAAAAAATGTTTAACAAGAGTTAGCCTTGTTTAGCTGGTGGCAATGCCATAATCCTCGAAACCACTGCGAAGAGCACAGGCATGTAGTTTTATTTGAGCATGTTCTTTATCCTCAGTACAAAATGAACAGTAGAAGACAACCAAAGACAACAAAGGAAGTTTGAGCAGTAAAACAGAAAAAGACAAATATTCTTTACCTTGTTCATTAGAGCCGTATTTCAGTCTGTTTATTTATTCTAATTCTATCCAGTTTATGTCTCATTTATTGAATTTTTTGTTTGTGGGATTCCTGAGTTACCGTTAAGGCTTTTTCACAACCATCTTTTTTTTCCCCCTTGCTTTTGATATTCCAGATGACGGCGGAACCAACGATAGCATAAATTTACTATTCCACATCAAAAAGACCGATCACTTCCATATTTTTTTTTCTCAGAGACTGATAAGTTTGCCATAAAATCTCCTATCTCGTGCCAAAATTTCAACTCGGAAGCCCTAAGTACTGAGTTGACTTTGGCATTTTTGTTTCGTTTGTGATCGCTCCATTTCAAATCCATTGGAGTGGCGGAAATTGTGGCATACTGGTATTTGCTTTATTATTGTACTGGAAAATTATGTCATCTCAAATATTTGTGTAGTAGGTCGGCAATTTTTAAAAGTGTGGCAACTTTAAGATGTGTGGATTTCATCTCCCAGAATCCCAGCAGCATGCAAGTTGGGAATTCTAGGAGCTGAACAGTGGTGGGATTCAAACTTTTTTACTACCGGTTCTGTGGTGGGCGTGACATGGCTTGGTGGGTGTGGCAGGGGAAGGATACTGTAAAATCCCCATTCCCTCTTCACCCCACTAACCTGCTTTTCAGCTCCATTCTCCTGTGCAGGGCAACCAAAGAAGACCCAGCCAATCAACTGAGACTCAAATGGGAGGCAGAGCATAGATGGTGCGGGGCCAATCAGAGGTGGTATTTGCCGGTTCTCCAGACTACTCAAAATTTCCACTACCGGTTCTCCAGAACTGATCAGAACAGGCTGAATTCACCACCTCTGGAGCTGAACACCATACACCTTAAAGTTGCCAAATTTGAAAAACAAAACAAAACCCCCACTCTGCTAGGGTATCCACATTGACAATTCAGAAGCCATTGATTTAGACATAATATTTTTACATTTACGCAGCAGGTCCTGATTTAATCCCAGTTGGAAAACTATGACACAATTCCATTCACCTATCTATAAATAACACTGTTATTGTCAACATCGAGGTCTAATTCTGCAGGTGGCGCTTTCATGCTCTTCTAATGTTTAATGAGCTGTACCTAGGGCAAGTGACTAGGGAGGGTGGGAGGGAAAACAAATAAATGGCCAACCAGCCACATAATTAAAAAGCAAAAGTGTGTGACTAAAACAAGCTTGTTGGTAAATAGAAGGATTTGGTGCAGCCGTTAGTGGCAGGGAGACAAAATGTCTCTCTCACTTGTCTTGTTCTTCATTTAAAGGATTTATCTTTGCAGGACAAAGTCTGCAGGTTTGTTCTTTAAGTATCGGAGTTCAGGCGAAAATCCACCCAGCAGGCAGAAGATAATGTGCTGCTAATGTGAAATTTTGATCTTGCGCTTAGCAATTTATCACACTGCGCTATTCCAACAATGAAGAGGTCCCTGTGCTTTCAAAGGCTGTCCTTTCGCAATTAGCTAATTCTGTTGCTCTGCCAGGATCCATCATAAGGCTGCTGGGATCTCTTCTCGGTGCCAAGATTCAATCCTGTAGGAGTGAAACGGAATCGTAAGGCCTCTGGAGCAGAGCTTGAGGGATGATTGCCATCAAGTCATTGCCAACTCTTAAGCAAACACCTAGATGGATTTTTTCAGTGACGATCTGCCCCTCATGTAGTCCTTCTGCTCTTCCAATGATGCTCCCATCTCCACGGTAACTGAGCCTATCCATTCTGCTGCCAGTCCTCTTCCTTATCTCAAAGGTGTTTTTCTTTCAAAAGGCAACTGGATTCTCGATAGTCTATTAAAGACAACTATGACCCGGGTGACAAAGGATCTCCACAAGTCTCTTCTTTATCGTTCCACCTTTGCCAGCCTCTACGGTCTGACCTAAGCTTAGTACACAAAATTGTCTCCTACAATGTCCTACCTGTCAATGACTACTTCAGCTTCAACTGCAATAACACACTGGCAAACAATAGATACAAACTCAAAGTAAACTGCTCCAAACTTGATTGTATAAAGTACGACTTCAGCAACAGAGTAGTCAATGCCTAGAACTCACTACGGGACTCTGTTGTTGCATCCTCAACCCCCCAAAACTTTAACCTTAAACTGTCAACTGTGGTCCTCACTCCATTCCTAAGAGGTCTATAAGGGGGCGTGCATAGGCGAACTAGCATACCTACTGTCCCTGTCCTACTGTTCCCATTTATTCGTACTCATCTATTATGTATATAACTTATATCTGTTTATACTTATATGTTTATATATTATGTTCATGCTTATACTTGTTTTCTCATACATGCTTGACAAATTAAACTAAATAAAAATAAAATAAATAAATACGTAAATAAAATAACATTGCAGCCTTTTGCAGAGTGTTAGGTTTTCACTTAACTTGTCCAAAATAAGATAATTTGAGCCTGGTCATTTGTGCTCTGAATGAGAACTTTGGGTTGACTTAAGCATGTCGTGATGGCATTTTTCTCAACACCAAGCCAATTCCAAACTAGGGGAGCAGAGAGTGAGTCCTGTCAAAATTTTCCTTCCCGCAAGATATGAGGCATGATGTCCACGCCCTGACCGAAGCATTTTTTTATAGCGCCAAACCTGATTCGGGTGACTAATTGCTTTTTTTTTAAGGCAAACAGCTAGGTGGGAGAGAATTCCCTGAACTTTCAAGCAGCCTTCATTAATTTCCCTGAAGTTTCATTAATTAGCACAAACGCCATGCAAAGCAGTGCCAGCTTCTTGTAAAGTAATAACAACAACCAACAGATTGTTAAGATCATCATATTGGGGTGCATTGGACCCCAGCAAATAAATAAACACTTAAGGTAGGGGTTTATTTGTTTGTTCGTTTGTTTATTTATTCACAAAACACATTTATATAGCCGCCCAATTCACACCAAGTGGTTTCGGGCAGGGTATAGATAGTCCTTGACTTGTGACCACAATTGGGCCTGAAATGTCTGTTCTTAAGTCAAACCTTAGGTAAGTTTTGCCCCATTTTATGACCTTTCTTGTCTCAGTTGTTAAGCGAATCACTGCAGGTATTAAGTAATCCGGCTGTTAAGTGAATCTAACTTCCCCATTGAATTTCCATGTCAAGGGGATCCCGTGAGCTTATTGCTTATTGTACCCCGTGACTATCATTAAGTGTTGTATCTGATGATTCTTGATTCATGATGAATGTGTCTTTCCTTTTATGTACACTGAGAGCATTTGCACCAAGACAAATTCCTTGTGTGTCCAATCACACTTGGTCAATAAAAGAATTCTATTGCTATTCTATTCTATTCTATTCTATTCTATTCTATTCTATTCTACTATATTCTATTCTCTACATGCTATTTTATTCTATTCTCTACATCCTATTCTATTCTATTCTATATTCTATTCTATATTCTATTCTCCTCTAAATTCTATTCTATTCTATTCTATTCTATTCTATTCTATTCTATTCTATTCTATTCTATTCTATTCTATTCTCTCCTCTACATTCTATTCCATTCCATTCCATATTCTATTCTATTCTATTCTATATTCTGTTCTATGGGAAACACTGCAACTGTCACAAATACAAGTCAGTTATCAAGCGTTTGAATTTTGGTCACGGGATCACAGGGATGCTGCCTTGGTCATAAGTGTGGAAAAATGTTTTTCGGTGCCATTGTAACTTGAGTCACTAAATGAACCATTGAAAGTCAAGGACTATCTGTACTCCAGTCATGTCTGCGTTTGCAGAAAGACTCTGCACTTAATAGTAGATTGAATTGCGTACTAACCAAATGTGCCAGATTCAAATCATGCCCCGAAGCCAAGCCACAAAGTGCACACACCCCTCTACAGCGAAGTTCCTTGGAAGCCAAATGCGGTTGCGGTACAAAGCAAGCTGATTAACATTCAGGTTTGCTCTTCAATTCGTCTCCAACACTTCAAGAAGAAGAAGAAGGAGAAGGAGGAGGAGGAGGAGGAGGAGGAGGAGGAGGAGGAGGAAGAAGAAGAAGAAGAAGAAGAAGAAGAAGAAGAAGAAGAAGAAGAAGAAGAAGAAGAAGAAGAAGAAGAAGAAGAAGAAGAAGAAGAAGAAGAAGAAGAAGAAGAAGAAGAAGAAGAAGAAGAAGAAGAAGGCTGGAGAATGAATGTACCAATTTCTGATAGCTTCTCTTCACTTGACACCTTCCCAGCCAACTGATGGATGGAGCGATTGCATATTTTGTCTGAAAAAGCTTGCTCCAAGATTTATGACGACACAATATGAAGCGATTCTGGACTGGTTTAAACAGGCCGTGTTTATTGTTTTCTGTCTCTGCTTCCAACTACACAGGAAGGAGGCAGGTTTTGCCTTTGTTTTTCCACCAACCAAGCCCATAGGAGCAGCGGTTGCAAATGCCACCTCAGAAAAACAGACAGAAAAAAATCATTTGGAAGGAAGAGGCGGAGAGGGACAGGCTGAGCAGGTAGAAAAACACAGGAAAGGAGGAAGAGGAGAAGGAGCTCTGTTCCTAAATATTTTCATAACGGAAAGGGGCTCCTTATTGCGGGCATCTTGCGCCTTCAGGGACAGCTTGGCACGTTCACTTAGGTAATTTTTCGGCATTAAAAATGTTGCATCTTTAATGAGATGTTTTTCTATGGATTGGCTCTGTTCCGCCCAAACATTCCTTTTCTGTACATCCTGCACGTCATTTGATTTGGAAAGAGTCACCAAATTTCCTAATGTTTCAGCAGGCCAGATCCTGAAGTTTTTCATAGCAATTCCTGAATATCCCCCTGGTTTTCTTTTTGTCTTCGACCCGTAGACCTTTGCTGCTTCTTTAGAGAACAAAGCTATGATCCACTTTGAATGGTGTCACCTAAGCCTAACTCTAGCGTTTCCTTCCTTTTCTTTTTCTTTTTTCCCTTCCTTTCTCTTTTTTCCTTCCTTCCTTCCTTCCTTCCTTCCTTCCTTCCTTCCTTCCTTCCTTCCTGCCTCTCTCCTTGTTTCTTCCCTCCCTTCCTCTTTTTCCTTCCTTCCTTCCTTCTTACCTATTTCTTCCCTCCTCCCTCCCCATTTCTCCCCTCCCTCCCTCTTTTTCCTCCCTCCCTCCCATTTCTTTTTCTCTTTCTTTCTTTCTTTCTTTCTTTCTTTCTTTCTTTCTTTCTTTCTTTTTCTTTTTTCTTTCCTTCCTTTTTTCTTTCCTTTCTTCCTTCTCCATTTCTTCCCTCCTCCCTCCCTCTTTTTCCTCCTTCCCTCCCTGCCATTTCTTTTTCTTTCTTTCATTCATTTCATTCATTTCTTTTTTTCTTTCCTTCCTTCCTTCTTTCTTTCCTTCCTTCCTTCCCCATTTCTTTCCTCCTCCCTCCCCATTTCTCCCCTCCCTCTTTTCCCTTCCTCCCTCCCATTTCTTTTTCTTTCTTTCTTTCTTTTCTTTCTTTCTTCCTTCCTTCCTCCTTTCTTTCTTTCTTTCTTTCTTTCTTTCTTTCTTTCTTTCTTTCTTTCTTTCTTTCTTTCTTTCTTTCTTTCTTTCTTTCTTTCTTTCTTTTTCTTTCCTTCTTTCCTTCCTTTCTTCCTTCTCCATTTCTTCCCTTGTCCTTCTCTCTTTCCTTCCTTCTTCTTTCCTTCTTTTCAAGATGCATATATATGGGGGTCACTACTCTTGTAAAAAGCACTGCAGAAAGAGGAGTTTGACTCCCCAGATGCAAAAGACCCTTAGCCACTCTTTGCAGGAAAAAAGGGTCTCTAAGAACAGGGGGAGTCAAACTGTCAGGCCCCTTGAAAATCTGCAGAGAAAGAGAAACCGGGGAAACAAAAGCGAGCCTTTTTCTGCAGGTTAAACGCCAACGGAGCCCACCGTGCAAATGAAACGAAGAGAATTAAAAGGAACAATAAATATATATATATATTCTCCCCCCACCCACCGACCGACACAAAACGGAAGTCGCCGCTCCAGAGGCACCGCTGGGATTCGAACCCAGGATCTCCTGTTTACTAGACAGGCGCTTTAACCAACTAAGCCACGGCGCCGGCTGTTGAGCACAGCCGCAGATCCGGCTTCATGTGTCTTAGTGGGGAAGTCTGGCTTTGCAAGAGCCTCGCTGGAGAAGAAATCTTGTTTTGCAGGAGCACCTGTGGCTACAAAATGCTTCTGGGGGCCAAATGGGGCACAGCAGCGCAACTATCATAATTCAACGATGCCATTAGAAATATCCAAGAGCGAATGAGAGATCTCAGCCCCATGGAGCCACCTGGATGGTTTACTTTGGATTTACAATTTTAAAAAAAATTGCATTCCTTTACTTTCTTTCAGCACAAGGGGCTAGGAATGGATGTGTCATTTCAGGCCCTCTATTACAACAACAACAACAACAACAACAAAAACAAAAACAAAACAACAACCACAACAATAAACGAATAAAACCCAGCCTCCAGGAAAAGCAACACTGCAAATGAGTCAAATGAGGATGGACTTTGAAGTTCCTTTAAGTTACAGTTCAGTCCCTCAAGTTTCTCCTAACTGGTGTTCTCTTAATCAGATCAGGTTAACAGAGTTGGAAGGGACCTTGTAGGTCATCTAGTCCAACCCGCCACCCACCCAAGCAGGAGACCCTACACCATTTCTGACAAAAGGCAATCCAAATCTCTTCTTGAAAGCCTCCAGTGATGAAGCTCCAGAGGTGGTGAATTCAGCAGGTTCTGACCAGTTCTGGAGAACCGGTAGCGGAAATTTTGAGTAGTTCGGAGAACCGGCAAATGCCACCTCTGACTGGCCCCGCCAACCCCATCTATTCTCTGCCTCCCATTGAGTCCCAGCTGATCGGCTGGGTCTTCTTTGGTTGCCCTGCACAGGAGAACGGAGCTGGAAAGCAGGTTAGTGGAGTGGGGAGGGAAAGGGGGATTTTGCAGTAACCCTCCCCTGCCACGCCCACCAAGCCACGCCCACCAAGCCATGCCACGCCCACAGAACCAGTATTAATTTTTTTTGGACTCCCACCACTGTGAAGCTCCCACAACTTCCGAAGTTGTACCTGTAGCTGTAACTGTAGCTAGGATGGCCTTCGCTGCCCACCTTGGTCAACCATTAGATGGGTCTCCAACCCCGTCCCTTCCTGCCCTGAAGGACACCCGGTTGGGGATGGCTGTGCTCACACTCAGAATAAGGACGTTGCGCTCGGCTGGGTTGTGACCAACAACCCCTGATTTCCAGTGTTGACTTTTGTGGGGGTTTGGGGTCCTATTCCCTTATCTGGAAGGACCAATTATTTAAGATCTGTTTCTGACTCCAGGCTAAGCAATTGCTGCTACGGCATGACATTTGGAAGGTATCGGCAGCTGGCCGCTCTCCAAGTCTGATAAAGGTCTGTAGTTGTGAAATCTCATCAAAGACCGTTTGCTGGGACTTTGCTGGAGAGGAATTCACTAAAAGGGGTTTCATCGGGACGAGGAGCCTGCTTCATGATTTTGGGACGCCTAGGTCAGAACAGCTGCTGTTTCACAAGGTCTTAAAGAGATGGTGTTGTCAACAGCCTTGCAGGGGCTCCATTTGGAGCTGATCAAATGGCTTGTCTGGTTGTGTAGTCTTGGATGCGGGGTGGGAATGGGACTGAGAATACGTGGTTGGTTGGGTTTTTTCTAGCTTAAAACCCTGGTTTATTTTACATTTGCTTGCTGCCCATCTTGCTTACAGGTGACTCTTAGTGGCTTATATAAATATCAAAAGTCAATCAAACCACCAACCGTAAATATTCCTGGTCAGTTTCCTATAAAGTTTATAGTGTGTTCCCACCGTCACTGATTCAGGGGCGCGTCTGATGGGAACGTCCCCTTCACCGGCTCTGGATTCCATGTTTAGTTTTGGGGTATGCAACACGGCCACCTCCGATTGCAACCTATGGCTTCTCCAGGATCAGGCTGGAAAGTCGTAAATCCAGCGCAATGCTCGGTTTGCAAAGCAATCACGATGGGAAATGGGTGCACGCGACCCCACTCTCTCCCGGGCGCAGCGCTCAAGGTGGACAAGAAAGCGCAGAAAAGCAGAGCAGTACTGGAAGACCAATTTATACCCTTGTTTTATCCAGGTGGGCAAGTCTAAGAGAGGTGGACTTCAACTCCCAGAATCCACCTACGTAGTCCTTGTCTTACAACAGTTCATTTAGTGAACGTACAAAGTTATAACGTCACCGGAAAAGTAACTTATGGCTGTTTTTCAGTTAGGACCATTGATGCTTTCCCCATAGTCATGTGATCAAAATTCAGTTGCTTGGCAACTGACTCATATTTATGACCATTGTAGTGTTGCTCATAGTCACGTGATCCCCTTTTGTGACCTTCTGATAGACAAAGTCAATGGGGAAGCCAGACTCAATTAACAACCAGGTTATTAACTTAACACCTGCAGCGATTTACTTAACAACTGAAGCAAGATAGGACATAAACTGGGGCAAAACTCACTTAATAAATGCCTTGCTCAACAACAGAAATGTTGGGCTCCCTTGTGGTCGTAAGTTGAGGATTACCTGTACACTGCCTGGAATTACTTTGTGTGAATTGAGCGGCTATATGAATTTGCTTCATGCATAAATAAATAAATACATGGGGCGCTATGTCAGATGAAATTCTGTTCAACAGCCAGGTTTTTGCCTTCAAGGACAATCCTATTCTTGAGGGAAATCGAGAGTAAGGAAAAAAAAACAATACTGCCTGTAATGAAAAATATTGTTTAATTAAATCAGAGCCAACCTTCTCCCTAAATCCGTGAATTATTCAGTTCAATAATAATTACCAGGAAAATGAACTCCAGGAGCGATGCATCATGGCTTTATAATATTATGAAAAGGAAAGCCCAGAATGACAGATAATGTATTTAAAATGCTTTTATTAAAGCACCGTTACATTTATTGAAGCGTTCACATCAGAATGCGACACACGTTTTTTCCTTCTAAAGTGACATTTTATTACAATGCTGTATAATTTATCTGGGAGTGGGGGGAAACATACAGTAGGATTAGGAGCAATTTCATTTACACAACATAGCACTTTAAACTCTTACATTAGTTCAAGGTTTATCCCATTATTCAACTATCTCTAAAAGCTATTACAGTCCAGGCTGACTCTACACCCATTTTTCCCCCTACCGTGAACTAAAAGTATTCAAATTCTATAAGGCAATTTATTATTTTGAATTGGATCGAATCCGTGCTGTTGCGCAAATGTGCTGTAATCCATAACAGTTTTTCCCTTATCATACCTGCTTTTTATGTCACTCATATTTATGATGTTTGGAAATTCCCTATCAATAACTCACGAGAACCAGTCGTAATCAATTGATAGTGAAAGTCTTGTCTTCTGCAGTAATTTTTATTTTTTATTTTTAAACATACATCAATATCATTTCATGGACAAGTGTAGGGTCTGAGTATCATTCATTTTGGTACAAAAGTAGTATTGATAAAGATAAAAATTGCCACATTAATTGAACTTACATTATCTAATGTTATTATACATATCAGTATTAACACATAGTCCTTCCTTTTTCCATTATTCAATATTTGCTACATTCTTCTAATAGTAATAGCATAATTATTGAGCAAGGATCCTCTTTCGAAATCCGATCTTGTCCTCTAACATTCACTTTAAACATGTTAAGTAAATATATGTATAACAATATTCCCCCTATTTCTAATTTTTTCATCTATTCTAATGTTTACAGACCCCTCACATCCGGGACATAAACTATTTCAACTCCTTCCCTCAAAACAACGCTATAGAGCACTGCACACCATAACAACTAGATCTTTTCTTTTTATGTATACTGAGGGTATAGACAAATTCTTTGTGTGTCCAATCATACTTGGCCGATAAAGAATTCTATTAATACAGCCAATTGTTTTTTAATAAAAAAATCCTTCCTATCCGTCATCTCTCATCCGCTTGGAAATTCCACATCTTCTCTTTTTGACTTGCTTCCTATATTCCTCCCTTGGGTCCTTATCTAGACTTAAATTGGTGAACTAGTCCTCGACTTATAACAGTTCATTTAGTGAACAGTTCATTTAGTGACTGTTCCAAGTTACAATGGCACTGAAAAAAGTGAGTTAAGGACCGTTTTTCAGACTTACAACCGTTGCAGCATCTCCATGGCCACATGATCAAAATTCAGATGGTCAGAGACTGATTCATATTTATGATGGTTGCATTGTCCCAGGGTCATGTGATCATCTTTTGCTATCTTCTGACAAGCAAAGTCAGTGGGGAAGCCAGATTCAATTTACAATTGTTTTACTAACTTAACAACTGCAGTGATTTACTTAACAACTGTGGCAATAAAATGGGACAAAACTCACTTAACAACAAAAGTTTGAGCTCAGTTTTGGTCGTAAGCCTGGATCGGCCCAAGAGAAGGATGAACTGAATTCTTTTAATGATTCTGTCTTTGTCATTTTTTTAATCAGACCCCAGAAATTGAGCAGAAGGTAAAATTCAGCGTGGAAATTTTTATTTCATTTTATTTGCCACACAACATTACAGGAAAACTTTTTTTAAAAAAAGATTGTGATGTTCACAAATGTTTTAAAATCAGCTCGCTGCTGAATCCTTTAGAGATCTGGAGGCAAAGCAGGGGGCTGTGGTAAAACAACTTCGTCAGGAGATGCTAGTCGACAAAATACACACCGGGTTTCTATTATGTCTTCTTTGTTCCGGAAGATCAGGAAAGATTTTTGACATGCTTCACACTGGATGTTGGTGTTAAAAGAAATTCAACTGAAATAGGCACTTGATACTCAATCTATTTCTGGAACTGAGCACTCTTCCATGCCAAAAATTGGCCAATATCTGGCCGTTGACATGTACTTAAGTTGCAACTCACTGTTTCTCAATATTTTTCTATTCTGTTCTGTTCCATCCCAGGTGGGATTCTACCGATTTGTACCGGTTCGGGCGAACTGGATGTTAAATTTGCATCTGGTTCGCCAAACCGATATTTGAACCAATTGGCTGTCCCCGCCCACCCCTCACCTCCCCAAAGTCTCCACGTGCCCCGTTTTCGATGCAGGTATGTCCAGGGTCTGCGTGGAGGCTCTGAGAGTGGGAAAAACAGGCCTTCCGGAAGTCCAGAAACGAGCTTGTTTCTGACTTCCAGAGGGCCTCCAGAGCCCAGGGAAGGCCTGAGGGAAACCTCTGGATCTTTGGGAAGGCAAAAAATATCCAAATCGGAAGTAACAGTAGGCCACGCCCACCATGGCCACACCCATCCCGCAACTGGGCAGCTAACCGGTTGCTGGGTTACCCCCTGTCCCATCCCATCCCATCCTGTCCCATCCCAGAAAATCTGTCCCTTCTATTAAATATACTCACCTGGGAGATTTTGGAACCTCTGGTTTTCACAGCATGAATCACCATGGGGATTTCATTGGCATTTTTAATATCCCATAACCTCACTGTCTGATCCTACAATGTTAGGAGAATTTTGTATCAATGAACGGAACTGCAGTTCTTCCAGACAATGCTCGAAGTTTGAGATGACTAACCGCGTTTTTTTCCCCCTGGTTTCCTTGGTTGCAAGGATTCTTTAGTAACCTAAAAAAATTAATTGGCTCAGCCATGCCAAACTGTTTGCATTGTCTCAACATATGCTTGTTCTTTCCAATGAGCAGGCAACAAAGTAGTTCTCAACCTACGCCGACAAAGGGGAAAAGAATTCCCATTGCTAAGCAGGGTGGTTATAGGACCTGATTTTATGACCTTCTTTTGCCAAGGTTGTTAAGTGAATCACTGCCATTATTAACTGAATCAGGTGATGGTTAAGCAAATTTGGCTTCCCCCATTACAAAGTAACAGAGTTGAGCGGGACCTTCGAGGCCTTCTAGTCCAGCTCCTTGCTCAGAAAACCTGATGTTCCACTGCTCAGGAAACCCTAGGCCATTTCCGTCAAATGGTTGTCTAATCTCTTCTTAAGAACTTCCAGTGTTGGAGCGTTTACAACTTCTGGAGGCAAGTTGTTCCACAGATTAATTGTTGTAACTGTCAGGAAATTTCTCCTTAGTTCTAGGTTGCTTCTCTCCTTGTTTAGTTTCCACCCATTGCTTCCTTTCAGTTTCTTGTAGGTGCTTTGGAGAATAGATTGATTCACTTAACAACTGTTCTGTGTTAGGATTCCGGCAGTTGCCCTAACTTAAATCATGAGCCTCGAGCCAAGCTTCAAAAACTTCAAAGGATTTATTAGGAGCAAACATGTCGGCATGACCTGTATGAAACCGATTCTGAGACACGTAATTTACTCTCACCTATCACCCTGTTTTACCCCCACCCCTCTGGGTGTGTCATAATTCATATTCTCCAACGAAACACATTCATAGCTGAGAGTCATCAATCATGTTCTCCAATTAGGGATTTTCACGAGCAGAAACTTTGATATCTTAGTTACTCTCCTTGCAAGATAAGAATGGAGTGCACTTTTGGTTTTAAACTGCTGCACTGCTCTTTCAAATTTCTTCCACCACCCCCCTCCACCCCGCAGTTCATGGCAACTCTAAAACAGGCGTAGAATTGTTTGATGAGTTGACGTTTTGCTTAACAACAGAAATGTTGGGCTCAGCTATGCTCTTGTAAAACATTTTGAGAATTTTGTAGCTTGAAAACCATTTTGGAACTCTGATTCATCCCCGCAAAGATAATGGCCCATTGTGAGCGCTGAAACATTTCAGTGCCTTCACTGATAACTTTTGATACTACCTTTGAAGAGGATACAAGCAGCTTCTTGTCCTTGCTAATGGCCACGTCTGTCACCCAATCAGCGTGACCCTGCAGAAACATAATTTATCAGCAGTAAGACATAAAGCAGATTCTTAGCCAGATTTCTAGCTACACATCTAAGGCTACTGAGAAAAATTGTAATATCCAATTTAATTTGGCGGAGTAGGCTGAAGATTACCCTGGTAGGTTTCATTTCTGTTTCATTCCACTACAGGTAGTCCTTGACTTACAATCATTTGTGGAATGACTGTTCAAAGTTACAATGGCACTGGAAAAAATGACTTATGACCCTTTTACACACTTATGACTGTTGCAGCACCCCTACAGTCAAATAATAAGTAGGAGTCCCTTTATTTGCTCCAACTTTGCTCCCAATGTCCTGAGCAGCTGCAAGCTCACATTACTCTGAGAAGCACAGAGCAGAAGACACAAGCCTGAAGATGATGAATGAGACTTCATCGAAACGTTGCCTAGATACTTCCAATCTCACGCGGGAGAAAACCCGAATAACCAAAGACCCACATACAAATACCCATGAGAACCTCAGAAACACACACACACACACACACACACACATATATATATATATTTCCATCATCTGTTATACCTTTCTAAAATTATAGCAGCAATACCCAAAGAAGGCAGTGCCTGCTTTTATAAAGTCCTCCTCATGCAGTACCAGTAAAATGAATATTATCGTTTGAGAATTTCAGTTTGTTCCACTCTGGTTGATACAAACATTCTGGTTTCTTTGAGTTAACAGATTCCAATCTCAAGAGTGTCATGGGCTACAGCTGAAATAATTACAACGGTTGATCATGAATCACCCGAAGAATGATGTTCCAGTTGCCTAGCAACCAGAATTCAATTGTTTCAATTGCTCTCACAAATGACTGAGCAAGGGCTGGTGCTAAGAACATGGCAAAGGCTTCTTGGAGCATGCTTCCAGAGCAACTAGTATGAATGCTGAACAAAGAGAGGAGGGAGGGAGAAACGTTTCAAGCTACATTGACATTGGGACCTTCAAATGACCTACATGAAGGAGATATCAACCCGGGGTTTTTTTTACTACATAAAAACAGAATAAGAGAATAACAGAGTTGGAAGGGACCTTGGAGGTCTTCTAGTCCAACCTAGAAGGAGAGACGCAATCTAGAGAACTAATAAGAAATTTCCTTTCTAGAACAATTCATCAGTGAAACAACTTGGCTCCAGAAGTTCTGAATGCTCCAACACTGGAAGTTTCTAAGAAGAGGTTGGACAACCATTTGTCTGAAGTAGTGTAGGGTTTCCTGCCTAAGCAGGGGGTTGGACTAGAAGACCTCCAAGGTCCCTTCCAACTCTTCCATTATTCTATTCTATTCTATTCTATTCTATTTCTATTCTATTCTATTCTATTCTATTCTATTTCTATTATTTCTAATTCTATTCTATTCTATATTCTATTCTATATTCTGTTCTATATTCTATTCTATATTCTATTCTATTCTATTCTAATCCCCATTTGATCAAATAAGAGCTGTTTTCACTACCTTCAAGGATATCTTTTGATATGCTTCTTCTATGTCCCACACACCTATGGTTTTGTCATAACCTCCAGACACCACGCACGAGGCTGAAATAGAACACAATAACACTACATGTGATGCCCTTCTATTGTTAGGAAAGAGCCAAAGCTGTTCTACAAAAATTCTGAAATATAATTCGGATGATGCATTAAGGATATTAATCATGTTTCAGCGTATTTTCTGGGGCTCTTTTTAAAGCAAGCAGAAATTCTGAGTCTGTCTAAATTTATTGGGAGGAAGAAAAAAACCAGCTCTGTTGATCCTGAACACTATAAACATTAAATATGGTGGGACTGGCACACGAATAAACTTCCATATGATAAAGTACAGTAATAATAATAATTTGTCACAGAAAAGAAAGGAACAGGAATTGAGTTGAAATGTATAAGAAATGCAAAGTAGTCATAAACGCCTAACTAAAATAGGAAAACAACGAATTCAGATTTTGGTGGAACAATAATTCATCCACTACCAACTAGTGATATAAATGAATATCTTTAGGACACAAGGAATCTGATTGATGGATGGATGGATGGACTGGCTGATTTCTGTGCCAAATGAATCAGTGTCGATCCCTAGTAACCACATGAAATAGATTTACTCCAGCATGATCTGTCTCCAACCTGCTTCCTCGGATCTTTCAACCTATCTTCACTGTAATCAACCATCCACTTTGTAGCTGATTGTCCTTTTTCTTTCCACCTTTTCCAGAGAACTATGTCTTTACATAATGTGTGCAAAGAATGATAATTTAGTCTGGTCGTTTGTGTGAAAACTCTGGTCACATTTGTTAAATTATCCATTGGTTTGTTTTCTTGCCTATCTGTGTTCACCTCATGAGTCTTCTTTAAAGAAGGCTCAATATCACTAGTCTAGATTAATCCTGGAAGCCTATTATTTATGCTTAAATAAAAATTCTGATAAATAGATAGATAGAGATGGAGAGACTGAGAGATGGGGAGGAGGAGGAGGGAGGGAGACATGAGAAAAAAACTATGATGATAGAAGGATAATAGAAATAATAGAGATAGAAAATAATAGAGATAGATAGATGATATAAATAATAGACAGAGATAAATAGATATATGAGAGATGATAGATAAATATAGAGATAAGAGACAGAGAGAGTTGATGATAGATAGATAGATTGGAATAGAGATAGATAGATAGATAGATGGATGGATAGATAGATAGATAGATAGATAGATAGATAGATAGATAGATAGATATAGAGAGATAGAGAGATATAGATAGATGATATAGATCAGGGGTCCCCAAACTTGGCAACTTTAAGACTTGTGGAGACCTCTGATACAGTTAATAGATAGAGATAGAGATAAATAAATATATGAGAGATGAGAAAGAGATAAATGTAGAGAGAGATAAGAGACAGAGTTGATGATGGATTGATAGATCAATAAATGATAGATGATAGATAGGTAGATAGATCAGCAGAGGGAAAAAATATTGAACTTAATGTGGGGAAAACAGCTTTCCTAATAAAAATCTTTCTGTGAAGATACTTTATTCCACCATATTTCCACAGGAGACTTGAGAGGTAGACTGAATGACTAAATCGTGATTTGAGCACAATTTTCCCCATTCTACACTTTTCGGATGGACAATATTTTATTCCCGAGACAGAAGGAAGCAGTACATCATCATAACTGCTTCAATTATAGAGTGTTTTATAAGGCTAATTAAAGGGCAACGCAAATTCAATTTAGTTCGAATTATAGAAGCAGTAATTTAATCGCTCTAAGAAAGCGTTTTAAACGTGAATCTGGGAGACAACCTTATATAAGCTTCTCTCACTGTTGGTGCCAAAGAATACTCATCCTGCATAACTCACCGTCTTTGCTAAAATCACAGCAACCAACAATGCCTACGTGACCTTGATCCAAAGTAATGGGCCCATGAGACCGGAATTCTCCCGTACGGACATCCCATAATTTGATATTTTCATCCCACCCTGCTGTGCACAGATAATGACCATCCAAAGAGAAGCAGCAATCTGCAATGGCGTTGTTGTGGGCCCTGAAAAAAACGTGACATTTCACATTAATGGGCTGAGATGTGGTTATTTAAAGGATAAGAGGGCGATAGGTGTATAATTGCCGAGAAGATTAATGAACCAATTAATGGTCTTCTGAGTCCTTCTTCTTCTTTTTGTATAATAGCCACATTTAGAACAAAATGGACAATAGACCAATCTTGCATTGTCCAGGGCGAGTTTTGAATTTCATGGAAGCCAGTCAAAAGGCAAATAGATAATCATTATGTGATGACCCAGAGTGGGATACAAAAGCAACAAAGTCACAAAAACAGGTGAAGTCCCTTTAATTCCTTCAACTTGGGTTCAAAGCTCCAATTATCATTGACTGGAGAAAAAAACTCCCCCACAAACAGTTGTGAAAAGGAAGAAATTTCGTTCAAACTCAAAATACATATAAATTATAAATAGAAAAAACAATACAAACCACACAGAAGCAGTTAATGAGACAAGGCAGGGATAAGGACTTTAAGACGTCCACAGATATCGAAATACACACACTGGGAAGGACGCCAGAACTCCGATAAGAACTGAAAGACTAGAATTATTTCAGGCTTTGCTTCCAGCACTGGGCCATGCGCAGTTTGTCCTTATAAACAGTCCTCACAGCTGCAGCCCATGAAGGGAATCAGGGCCCCTTCCTCCCCCGTAGACCATGCCATTCACATTTCTCCCTTATCTGCTCCTCCCTGCATGCCCTAAGATGATGAGGGGATGGGCCTGGGTCTTTCTCTGAATGCCCAGCCAACCTGTGCCCTTCCCCAGTTTCCTCCACAACCTCTGGAGCCACACTCCCTCACCCTGTCGGTTGTTCCTCCTCTCCCTTGGATTCAGACTCCAACAGGTGCATGACACATTATCAATATATAATATGCTATATTAGATAAATCCAACGAATTCATAATACAATCATACTACATTAGTTTCTTACCGTTCAATGGTGACTGTGGTAGCCCTTGCGATGATATCCCAGAATTTTATAGACATGTCAGATGACACCGTAGCAATTCTCTGGTTGACAGGATCAAACCGGCAGCTTTGAATGGTACTTCTGTGATAATCTGAAAGAAAGATTCTGCAGGTATCAAGGGGTACCTGGTTTGGCCTCCAACCATCAAAAGGTAGTCCTTCATACAGATACTCCTCTGATCAAAGTCTGACCGATTAGAATAACAGAGTTGGAAGGGACTTTGGAGGTCTTCTAGTCTAACCCACTGCTCAGGCAGGAGACTCTATAGCATTTCAGACAAATGATTGTCCAATCTCTTTTTTAAAATCTCCAGTGTTAGAGCACCCAGAACTTCTAGAGGCAACCAATTCCACTGATTAACCGTTTCTCACTATAAGGAAATTTCTCCTTAGTTCCAGGTTGCTTCTCTCCTTGGTTAGTTTCCAGCCATTGCTTCTTGTCCTGCCTTCAGGTGCTTTGGAGAATAGCTTGACTCCCTCTTCTTTGTGGCAGCCTCTTAGATATTGGAAGACTGCTATCATGTCACCACTCGTCCTTCTTTTAACTAGACTATACATATCCAATTCTTGCAACCACTCTACATATCTTTAACCTCCAGTCCCTGAATTATCTTTACTGCTCTTCTGTGAACTCCGTGTCACCTCTAGTACTTCTTTTCATTAGACTAGACATACCAATTTCCTGCAACTGTTCTTCTACAACCTCAGGTATACTTCATCTAGTGGTGTCCATGGGGTTGAAGGCCAAAAACCTTCAAGACGATGGACAGAGAGTTGGATGTAAGCAACCCCTTATCCAGTGGTGGGATTCAAATTTTTTTACTACCGGTTCTGTGGGTGTGTCTTGGTGGGCATGGCAGGGGAAGAATACTGCAAAATCTCCATTCCCACCCCACTAACCTGCTTTCCAGCTCTGTTCTCCTGCGCAGGACAACAACAAAAGACCCAGCCGATCAGCTGGGACTCAATGGGAGGCAGAGGATAGATGGAGGCGGGGCCAGTCAGGAGCGGGATTTGCCGATTCTCTGAACGACTCAACATTTCCACTACCGGTTCTCCAGAACTGGTCAGAACCTGCTGAATTTCCACCTCTTCCCCTGTCCATTCTGAACATGTCATCTTGCCCATTTTGACCCCACTCCACCCCAACTTGGGATGCTACTGACCTTCACCTTTTACCCAAAGAAAAGGATATCAACCAAAGTTCAGAAACTCTACCTCGGATGAATGCCACCTGTTCACCATCTTCCACATTGCAGACCAATAACGCATTCTCCATATCCGAGCCAGAGACGACATATTTGCCATCATGAGAAATATGGCATGTAGTTACCAGGCCATCCTGACTCAAAGACCACTACAGAATGAGGGGAAAAAAAACACCAAATATAATAAATATATATATATATATATATATATATATATTTGTTTTCTGAGGTTCTCAGGGTATTTGTATGTGGATCTTTGGTTGTTCGGGTTTTCTCCCGCGTAAGATTCAAGTATCTAGGCAACGTTTCGATGAAGTCTCATTCATCATATACATATACATACACACATATATACATATATATATATATATATATATATATATATATATATATATATATGTAGATCTTTGGTTGTTCGGGTTTTCTCCGCGTAAGATTTGAAGTATCTAGGCAACGTTTCGATGAAGTCTCATTCATCATCTTCAGGCTTCTGTCTCCAGCTCTGTGCTTCTCAGAGTAATGGAGATTGCAGCTGCTTCCTCCTTTTAACTGCCAGTGGGGGTGGAACTTGATTGGGTGGGGGCTTGGCTGTGTTCTGATTGGGTGGGGGGTGTTCTCATTGGTAGGGGTTTGGCTGTGTTCTGATTGGTTGGGGGTTAGCCGTGTTCTGATTGGTTGGAGGCGTGTTCTGTTCAGGAGGGGCTTGGTTGTGCTCAGGTTAGTTTTAGTTGCTGGGGATTTGAGCTGGAGAGTTGTGATCTTGCTGTTTGGCTTCTAGTTCGTGGTCCTGCTGCATCTTCATAGTGGGTGTGTTGGTTTGCTTCATGTATGGCTCAGAGGGGTTTGAAGTGGGTAGTGATGCAGCTGCAGTGCAGCTTCTGGTCCATGGTCGTTTCTCATTTTCTGAATGGGTGGGAGTCTGTTTTCTACATGGAAGTGTGGTGGTGGCATCTTGTGTGGCTCTCATGGGTATATATATATATATATATATATACACATACATACATACATACATACATGAAGGATATTCAAGACTCCTTTGTTTTAAAATATTGAACCAGTCGCAACTATTTTTCTTTAATTACTTGATCATAAGCATTTTCCCAGGAGGGTTTGACTTAAAGATATGAATAGCAAGTAATCCATCTCGTTGGTTTCAATGCAATTAACCTGATTAAGCTTTAAGCAGCATGAGCCATATGGTGTTCAAGAAAATTAATTAATTATCATCAGATTATTATGAATTCCACTTAGGGTCAAACAAAGTGAGACGTTAGAGAAAACTACGGAGCCTCCCTTTTCTTCACTCCCTTGTATTGCAGTAAAAACACACTGCAGAGACTGTTGTTCTTGACTGAGCCCAAAATTTATGTCGCTAAGCAAGATGGTTGTTAAGTGAATTTGGTTTTTCCCTTGACTTTGCTTGTAAGAAGGTCGCAACCCCAGGACGCTGCAACAGTCATAAGTATAAATCAGTGGCCAAGCATCTGAATTTTGGTCATCCGATCATGAGGGATGTTACAAAGCTTGCAGTTGTGAAAAAGGGTTATAAGTTATTCTTTTCAGTGCCGTGTAACTTTGACTGGTCACTAAATGAACTGTTGTAAGTCCAGGGCTAGCTGTATTTAAATTTTCTCCTTGGTGGACTTTGCATGATGCCCCATCAAAAGTCTCTCCCATTGTTATTTTATTTTTGCTCTTCAAGAGGATCTGCAAGGGAAAAAGGATCAAAAAATGAAGGTTGGGGCCAATATTCTTGCATGGGATGGGAGCAGCTCCATAGCGGACAAAAAAGCTCTACAGAGAATCATTCAAACTACCCAGAATATCATCCGGCTCCAGCTACCAGCCCTGGACAACATCTTTGCATCTCACTGTTTGAGGAAGTCGCACAACATTATAACATTACATTAGAGACTCTTCCCATCCTGCTCACAATCTTTGTGAATCTTCCGGCAAAAGATACAGAACAATTAAAACTCAGACCACACGTTTTCTGAACAGTTTTTAACACCAGAGCTATAATTGCGCTTAACAATGAACTTAAGGACCACCATCAGTGAGCTGTTGGACAGTATTACTTGGTCTGTTGTGTGGATGCTTGTGTGTTTTTAGGGGTCGGGGAATTTTGGCGGGTGGGTGTGTATTTGGGGATTGTCATGTGTGTGTGTGTGTTGGGTCTGGTCTCTGGGTGTTATGCGAATTTCATTGTATGTGTATACTGTGTATATATGTAGAGTGACAATAAAGAATTCAGTTCAATTCGATTCAATATTGCGTGATCAAAGGGTTTCAGTCATGTGATGTTGGCCGCCATCTTGGTTTTTTATTTTAAACCAAGATCCCTCTGCTTAGAAATTTGATACAAATACCCCCCCTCCCCAAATAACTTGCTATGTTTTATTACTTCCCCCCCTACACCTTTTAATTGCTTAAATCTGACTGGGCTTTTATTTCCATGGCAGAAGGTCTCTAAGTAGTTTTTGGGGACTATTGTGACCTCAGGTGAAGTCTTGGTTTTGTTTAACAGATTTTCTGATGGTCTCTGCTATTTATTCCTCCTTCCCCTTCTCCTTTGGCCTCTCTCCGACAGAATTTTCGTAAACGATATGGTTTAAATGAATTCAAATTATGAATTTATTTTTCAATATAGTAAGTCACCCTTGGCATTAGTTTGAAGGGCAGACTGGAAAAGTACCACAAGAACTATACTTATAAGAAAATCTTTTTAAAGAAAAGTCAGTCCGTGGAAAATGGATTTGGAAAATGTTTCTGAGGAAATGTATTTGCCACCAATTCTTTTTCCTTAGGCTGCCTGAGATGTGAACTCAGATATACTATAACAGTGGCAATATTACTTATAGGAAGCCCTTGACTTACGACCGCAAATGAGCCTGACATTTCTGTTGTTTAAGAGAGACATTTGTTAAGCAGGTCTTGCCCCATTTTTACAAACTTTGTCACCACTATTGTTAAGTGAATCCCTGCAGCTGATAAGTTAGTAACCTGGTTGTTAAGTGAATCTGGCTTCCCCATTGGGAATCGTGTGACCCTGGGACACAGCAACCGTCGTAAATATAAATTGGTTGATCACGTGACCAATGGGAATGGGTCGTAACTGTGAAAAACGATCATATCAATTTTTTCAATGCTGTTATAACTTTGAATGGTCACTAAATGAACTGTTGTATGTCGAGGATTGGCTGTATACATATAACCTGCCGTTCAGAAACGAAACCACTCACTGCTGATGTAAGCGTATAGACTGTATTAAAAGCTCATTCGTTCAATTTAAGAATGATATTCCAGCTTTTCTGTATTTGCTGACTGGCCAATGGCCAAGATAAAAGTTCTCATCAATGACTACCAGGAACTGAGATACACGTTGGTATGGATAAACATTTGGCTAAACAGAAATCTAGTTTTTCAGTTCTTAAGCTGGTCTTCGAAAACAACATGAAATAAAATCAATACATACGAGCATTTTTCCTGTTTCAGTGTCCCAGGCCTTTAGGGTTTTATCATATGATGCTGTTATCAACCTAAAAATTAAACAGATTGACAGGGTGAAACTGAACCTGATCTCTCTTTTGAAGACATTAAATATCAAAGGAAGGAAGGAGAGAAAGAAAGAAAGAAAAAGAAAGAAAGAAGAAAGAAAGAAAGAAAGAAAGAAAGAAAGAAAGAAAGAAAGAAAGAAAGAAAGAAAGAAAGAAAGAAAGAAAGGAAGGAAGAAAGAAGTAGGGAGGGAGGGAGGGAGGGAGGGAAGGAGGAAGGAAGAAAAAAAGGAAAAAAGAATAAATAAATAAATCACATGGCTTTTGGGGCATTTTACAAAAATCTTACAATACCTCCAACTGGTACTTGGAACAAGCATTGGCAACTAAATACAGCACAAAACAAGCCCCAATTGAGCTCTCCAAGGATCATGATCCAGATAATTCCTTTATTATCTTTCCTGAACCAGACTGAGAAACTTTATCATCTAGTCACTGTTTCCCTTCAAGGGAAGGCATAAAAAAAATGCCCATTAAAATTATTTTTTTCCGCTTGGAAATTTCCTGGCCTTTTCCAATTGTCCTAACCAAGACATTATTACAAGGTTCCATTCAGGTGAATATCTAATAATAATATACACTTAAATCTCATGCATAAGATACAATAGAATAATCACTTTCGGTATTCAGCAGGTTCTGACCGGTTCTGGAGAACCAGTAGCAGAAATTTGGAGTAGTTCGGAGAACCGGCCAATCCCACCTCTGACTGGCCCCGCCTCCATCTATCCCCTGCGTCCCGAGTCCCAGCTGATCGGCTGGGTCTTTTTGAGTTGCCCTGCAAGGAGAAAGGAGCTGGAAAGCAGGTTAGTGGGGTGGGGAGGAAATGGGGATTTTGCAGTATTGTTCCCCTGCCATGCCCACCAAGCCACGCCCACCAAGCCACGCCCACAGAACCAGCAGTAAAAAAATTTGAATCCCACCACTGACCTTCGGTTATCAGGAGTCAGGCAACATTCAGAAACCGGTCCAGTATGCTCATCTTTAAAGGTGTGGATGCAAGTAGAACAGGCAATGTCCTTCAATTCAAGACAAAATGGGTTATCAAATTGCACACCGAGAGTGGGAAAAAACATGATTTAATTCTAATTAAATGGCACATCCAGTAAAACAAAGTATGGATTCTTAATATTTCCAGTTGATTCCCCAACCCAAAGAATTGGACTAGCCCAACAAAAGAGGAAAAAGGCAGAAATAAAAGTATAATAATATCTGGTTTAGCTCTGGGTACTTAATTAAATTCTTTGATTCTATATTCACAGTTTTTCTTTATACTTTGGAGACATTATAAAACTCCAGCAAGGATTTTCAGTCTTGAAAAATGTAATTGTTGTTTTCCTATATTAAATTATCTTTTAGACTTGAGGGCTATGGGATCATGCAGTTGTATTCTTATGCACTTAAAACAAATGCACTTAAAACAAAACTTACCCAAAGTTTCACTGTGGTATCAAAAGAGCCTGAGATAATTTTGGTATCGTCAAAACAAAAATGACAGGAGGTCACAGCGTCGGTATGGTCTTTTAAAATTTTGAAATGGATCTATGAACAAACCGAGATAGCTCATTTTTATCTTGTAGAATAGGAATAGGAATAAGAATAGGAACAGAATAGGAATAAGAATAGAATGTAGAGGAGAAAATAGAATAGAATAGAATAGAATAGAATAGAATAGAATAGAATAGAATAGAATAGAATAGAGCAGAGCAGAACAAAACAGAACAGAATAGAACAGAATAGAATAGAATAGAATAGAATAGAATAGAATTGAGGAGAATGTAGAGTAGAGTAGAGTAGAGTAGAGTAGAGTGGAAGAGAAGAGAATTTAGAACAGAATACAGAATAGAATAGAATAGAATAGAATAGAACAGAAGAGAAGAGAAGAGAAGAGAAGAGAAGAGTTGGAAGGAACCTTGGAGGTCTTCTAGTCCAACCCTCTGCTTCAGCAGGAACCCTTGTAATTTACTTCTTTTTTGGCTTACTACAACCCAGCCTAAATCTCTATATTGTCCTATTCTGTCTTGTAGCAAAGTTGTTGGTTGGAGAAAAGGGCTGTATACAAGTTGGGTGGCTCTCTATTTTTTGTTTGCTAAATAATAAATAAAATTTGAACCATTATGCCTTTTACCCAATATTTATGATTAAAGAAGAATTCTACGATGTTGAAAACATCCATTAAGGAGACACACACTGATGTCGCTATCATCGGCTCATCGTTTTTTTAACCAAATTGGAAGTTTGCATGCCAGCCATCCTGGACCAATCCTGGAGCTTCATTAAGGGGGCAGGGCCATTCTCCTGGTCTGTGTCCCACCCCTTTCGATTTGGCTGTCTCTGCAGGACTGTTGTTAGAGAAAAGGAAAACCTTAGGTCAGGAGGGCCAGAGTTGAGAAGGGAGAGGTCCTTCTCCAAGAGGGACCTTAATATCCAACCCCAATGCAACTCATCCAGCCAACTCAAACCCAGGAGGAGAAGGGGGGGGGGAGCAGCAAAATGATCCATGAAATTACTGCCCCATACCCCACTCCAAATATAATTAACCTGGATTTGTTTTATCATTTTAATGGTTTTCTAGCTTTTCCTGCTTTGAATTCTTTGTTCTTATTCGTTCTATGGCTCTTCTATTGCAAGTCAGGTATGTGAGATGGGTCAATTTACATAGAAACCCCTTCCCCCAAAGCAATAAAGGAATAAGCCCCACTTTTAGGGAGATCTCCAATCTCCTGGCCTTCTCCAATTGGCCACCCTCCAGGCATGGGGGCTCTACAATTCCGTACTCTTCCCAGCCAGTAGAAAGCATGATGGGAACTGTAGTCCAACCATCCCCCAGGAGTGCAGGGGCTCTAGATTTGAGCCTCGCCTACAAACATCGCCCGCCCTGGAGGAAAGGAAGACCCCCATGCACACACACACACACACACCTCTCCTATTTCCCCACCTTGGCCAATTTCTCTTGGTCTCCTTCCCAGGCCTTCTCCTCTGGGCCCATGGTGGCCAGGGGGTCGTAGCTGGGTGACTGCAGAGGCATCTCTGAGGAGAGAGGAGAGACCCCAGCCCCGGTTTTCCTTTCCTTTCCCCTTTCCCTTCCTCTTTCGCCCTTCCCTTTTCTTTCCCCCTGCCTTTCCCTTCCCCCTTCCTCTTTTCCCCTTCCCTCTTTCCTCTCCCCTTTCCTTTCCCTTCCCCTTCCCTCCTCCTTTCTTTCCCTCTTCCTTTCCCTTCCCCCCTTCCTCTTTTCCCCCTTCCCTCTTTCCTCTCCCCTTCCCTTTCCCCTTCCCTCTTTTCTTTCCCTCTTCCCTTCCCTTCACCCTTTCTCTTCTCTTTCCCCCTTCCTCTTTTCCCCTTCCCTCTTTCCTCTCCCCTTCCCTTTCCCTTTCCCTTCCCCCTCCTCTTTTCTTTCCCTCTTCCCTTCCCTTCCCCCTTCCTCTTTTCCCCTTTCCCCGGCTGCTCCTTGCCTCCCCTTCTTCCCTTTCTCTTCCTCTCCTCTCCTCCGCTCTCTCCTTTCTCCTTCTTTTTCTCCTCTCTCCTTTTTTCCCCCTCCTGCCTTCAGAGGCCGCCGCCTGCTCGCTCGCTCGCTCGCTCGGATCTTAGCAACCGACCAAGCTCCGCGGACGGGCGCGCGGCGGCGGCGGCGGCGATTTCGGGGCTTCCAGTAACTTTAGGCGAAGTTGGGGCCGCGGAGGTTGCGGGGCTGCGAGTCGCTTCATCTTGACCTTCCGAGGCGGAAAGGAACGGAACCAACGACGCTTTTCAAAGCCAAGTCCGAGCTTTCTGGGGGGCTCGCCTTGGGCGGGGGGGGGGGGCTCCCTCCTTTGAGGTCTTATTTGAATCCGCCCGATTTGGGCTTCAATCAATCAATCAGAATAGAGCTGGGAGGGATCTTCGAGGTCTTCTAGTCCAGCCCCCCTGCTCCAGCTCCAGCGGGGTCTCTATATAGAGGGAGGTTATCCAGCCAGCAAAGGGAGGGGGGCTGTTAAAAAGAGCGAGCCTCTTGGGCCAGGCAGGTGCCAAGGGTAAGGATTGCCATGGATTTAATATGTGCCAACCAACCCATTGTGCCATCCGGGTTGCTAGCTCTTAAAAGCAGGCCTTGACTTACGGCCACAATTGGGATAGGCGTTTCTGTTGCTAAGCAAGGCCCTGGTCAAGGGTACCAGCTCCCATTTTACAACCTTTTTCGTCTGGTAGTTAAAATTAAATCGCTGCCATCGTTAGATGAATCATCTATACAGGTAACCCTCGACTTAACAATCGTTCAATGGTTTGTGTTTTTTTTTTTGAATAAACTTTAGTAATCTTTTATAATTTTAAAAAGACAAACAACAACAAAATAAATCTTAAGGATCGTTCGTTTAGCGGCTGTTTCCAGTTACAACAGCAATGAAAAATAGAATTCTTTCTTGGCCAAGTGTGATTGGACACACAAGGAATTTGTCTTGGTGCAAATGATCTCAGTGTACATAAAATAAAAAAATACATTCGTCAAGAGTCAAGAATCATCAGGTACAACACTTAATGGTAGTCATAGGGTACATTAAGCAATCAAATCATACTAGGAAACAGTCAATATAGATTGTAAGGATCCAGTCCTACAGTCACAAGAGGGAGGGGATGGGTGATAAGGAGTGATAAGAAGATTAATAGTAATAGTAGTGCAGACTTTGTAAATAGTTGGACAGTGTTGAGGGAATTATTTGTTGAGCAGAGTGACGGCATTGGGGAAAAACTGTCCTTGTGTCTAGTTGTTCTGGTGTGCAGTGCCCTATAGCGTCATTTTGAGGGAAGGAGTTGAACCAGATTTGTCAGGGATGTGAGGGGTCTGTTGGTATTTTCACAGCCCTCTTTTTGACTCATGCAGTATACAGGCCCTCGATGGAAGGGAGGTTGGTATAACTGTTTTTTCTGCAGTCCTAATTATCCTCTGAAGCCTTGTCTGAAAGAAATTAGGACTGCAGAAAAAAACAAGTGACCAGCGACTGTTTTTCACACTTAATGACCCAGGGCAGCATTTCCCCATGGTCGCGCGAATCCAAATTCAGGCCCAGTGGCCGCTGCCTCGCATTTATGATGGTTACAATGTCCCAGGCTCACGGATTCCCCTTTTTGCGACCTTCTGAGAAGCCAGTGTCAATCCAGGAAGCCGGACTCAGTAACCGTGTGAGTAAGCTAACAACCAGAGAGATTTACTTAATAACGGTGGCCAGAACGGTCATCAAATAGAGCACAGCTCTTTTTTTAACAGACGTCTTGCTTAGCAACAGCAAATTTTGGGCTCTGCTGTGTTTGTAAGTTGAGGACCACCTATATAAAGAGCCTCTGGGAATGTGACAAAAGCAGCAAGGGATAAATTTGAGGGTGAAACTTCGGGAGAGGAAAGGAAAATTAATCCGAGGCCTCCTCGGGCACCCCGGAATTGGGTCAGTGAACACAAATTGCAGATGGTAGTTCAAAGGGCCCCAAAGACTGGCTCTTCGCCCAGCCCTTTGGCAAGGATGATTAATGCCTTCTTTTCTTCTTTGTTCCCCACAGAGTTCCTTTTCTCTGACATCTTTGTTTTGTGTTGTTTTTGTGTTCCCGTCCTGCCGGAACCGGAATTATCTAGGAGACGTTAAGGTGAGACGCTCCTTAGATCTGGAATTGGCTGGGTCTTCACAGAACGTAGGAAGAACACTTTTCCACGTCGGCTGTTCAAAGAGAGCGTAGGTTGTATCGCTATTGCGGGGTTTCCGGACGGCTCTCTTTGCCCAAAATGCACAATGTCATTCAGTTGTCTTAGGGGGGGGTCAATGTTTTGACCTCCTTTTATTTGGTACCGTTGAGACCTTTGAACGATGGTGCTGGAGAAGGCTCCTGCAAGTCCCTTGGACTGCAAGGTGATTGGGATGACCTTGCAACAAAGTCACAAAAACAGGTGAAGTCCCTTTAATTCCTTCAATTTGGCTTCAAAGGTCCAAGTATCACTGACGGGAGAAAACAACTCGCCCACAAACAGTTGGGAAAAGGAAGAAATTTCGTTCAAACTCAAAATACATATAAATCATAAATAGAAATAAAACAACACAAACCACACTGAAGCAATTAATGAGACAAGGCAGGATAAGGGCTTGAAGACGTCCACAGATATCGAAATGCACACACTGGAAAGGACACCAGAAGTCAGATAAGAACTGACAAATTATTTCATGCTTTGCTTCCAGCACTGGCCCATGCGTAGTTTGTCCTTTTAAACAGTGCTCACAGCTGCAGCCCATGAAGGGGATCAAGGCCCTTTCCTCCCCCATAGACCACGCCATTCACGTTTCTCCCTTATCCGCTCCTCCCTGCGTGTCCTATGATGAAGAAGGGGTGGGCCTGGGTCTTTCTTTAAATGCCCAGCCGACCTGTGCCCTTCCTCAGTTTCCTCCACAACCTCTGGAACCACCTGTCGGCTGTTCCTCCTCTCTCTGAGTCAGATTCTAACAGGGCATGGACAGCGATCCAACCGGACAGTCTTAGAAGAGATCAACCCTGACTGCTCTTCAGAAGGCCAGATCCTGAAGATGAAACTCAAAGACTCTGGCCATCTCATGAGAAGAAAGGACTCACTGGAGAAGAGCTGGGAAAAGTTGAGGGCAATAGAAGAAGGGGACGACAGAGAAGGAGGGAGCTGGATAGAGTCACTGAAGCAGCTGGCATGAGCTTAAATGTACTCCAGAAGCTAGTAGAGGCCAGGAAGGCCTGGAGGAACATTGTCCATGGAGTCGCGATGGGTCAGGCATGACTTTGCAACTAACAACGAATCTTCTTGGGCATTCAATGGATGAACATTTCTGCTGGGATCTCTGTCTCAGCAAAGCAGCTGTGCACCCCAACCAATAGCCACTCACATCCGCCAAACTCTGAATGGGGAAAACTCGCTGCAGCCAACTAGCCACAGCCAACTGACCATGGCAAAATTGCTAGATGGCCAACTTGCTGTGGGACAACTCATCACAGCCAAGAAGAGTTCGTTAGTTTGCTCACTCCAACATAGTCTAAAAAGGATCCCTCTCACCTCTACAGCTATGAAGGAGTTGTGACTTCAGCTCTCTCAACAAAATATTTGACAATGTTGCGTGAAAGATCAGTAAATGCAGTTTATTTAAATTTTTCTCGTGCTTTTTATCATTAAAATGCAGCATTTTCATTGTCTCTCGCGGAATAGAATCTTTTGCACTGTGCAGAATTTTGGTTTTTTCTTTTTAAACTTCAAAATTAAAAGAAATAAACAAATCCAAGACAAATACTGTATTTACAGGACATTAACAATGCTTTATATAGATG
The DNA here is from genome assembly GCF_049901715.1 of Pseudonaja textilis. Classification (NCBI taxonomy): domain Eukaryota; kingdom Metazoa; phylum Chordata; class Lepidosauria; order Squamata; family Elapidae; genus Pseudonaja; species Pseudonaja textilis. Next base: position 13,116,168 of record NC_142000.1, read on the forward strand.
ATCTGCCATCATAGAGGAGATCTGTTTTGAGTCCAAAAATGCAACCCAAGCTACCACTTTACAAGTGGAAAATTCTTCATCCTAAAATAAACAGAGGAATAAAGAGAAGAAATAAATATATTTTAGTTAATAAAATAATTTCAATTAAAAAAAAAAATCCAAACTGGAAACCAAACTACAACCTTTCTATCAATTATTAAAAGGCATTTAAATCCTAAATGTAAACCTTAATTATTTTTAAATGAGCAATTTAAAAAATGTCAACCATAATTACATATTGAGTTTATTTATCTATTTATTAGATTTATTTGCTGGCCATTTTGCTTCTCTAAATAACCTGAATGCCTATAGCACTCTGCTTTCAACTGATTATCATTCCAAGTTTCCTGAAAAGTTTAGACACCCTCAACTGATTTGATTATCGTTAAAAGAATGAAAAAAAAATTGTCTCATTAAAGCCAAATGACCAACCCAAAAAAATCATATCATTCACATGAGAGAACAAAAGTTAAAAATTCATCTAATAATAATGACGTTTAAAACATTTTACTCCCTTAAATGGTTTGTTTTAGGCTACCACTTTATATGCAATTAACTCAGAATCAATCCCCCAAAGAAATGAAATAATCAAATCAGGTAGATTTGACACCATTAGGATGATCTTGGAACATAATATTATATATAAGAATTCCATCTCCCTGCTCTGATCAATTTCAAGCAAATTTCAAGGATCTGTAGCTTGTCTTCAGACTGCAAGCCAGATTGGCATCTTCTTGGCAATTCCGCTGTATTCCCCAGGGCTTTAAATTACCTTCCTACATTAATGGGAGTTGAATCAGCAGTGTACTGACAACTCCATAATGTTCAACCTCGGGAACAGTACGATCTCCAGCGGGGAATCAAAAAATATGACGATGGCAATCATGGGAGCATTGTTTAATTTTTACACCGTGCACTGGACATCAGGATGACTGAAGTCCTGACCCTTGATATATCCTTCATCTGCACTGCTGTGACCTCCACTTTTTAAAGCACTCTAGCAGATGCCACTGAGTTTTAAGATAAACTAGCTCGATACCCGTGCTTCGCTTCGAAACGATGTGGTCGGGCTTTTTGGGGAGGAAAATAAGGGGGGGGGAATTCTGCTTCTGCCTACCAGCATCCATCGGTATTCATCTGGCTAGTGTCCTGTCAGAGTGTGAGAGACTTGAGGGCTGTTTGGAAACTGAAACAGTATTTGCTGTGTGAGCAAGAAGGAGACAGCAAGGAGCCTGGGCATGGCTTAGTTCAACTGTTCTGTACTAAAGCTGGTTGCTGCTGTGAAACTAAAACTGAAACTCCTCTGCTTGTGTTTTGCGTTTGGAAGAGATTTCTTTTCAGGTGGGGAGGGGGAGTAGAACTCCTCAGCATCAGAGCGTGTTAATAATAATAACATAGGAAATACTGATGCTCTGATGGTCATTTCGAAAAATCCTTTCTTAGTGAGCACCTAGAAGCCAAGAGGAACATAGGTGCCCAATTTCAAGTTTGTAGGCTTTACGGTTCTGGAGATTTTGTGATGATGCGTGAGTGGTATTTCGCTTTTATATAGAAAGATAAAAAATTTCCTCATGGAGTATGAGCCAGGTTTTCTGGAGATTTTGATCACCATGGCTCTGTCTTAGATAACTATCCATGTGGCAAGACACTAGTCACATGTTGGAGTAAACCATAAAAGTGATGATTAGGTTGGGCTTCAGTGTGATGAGTAAACCCAGATGCACCCTGTTTTGAATTAGAATTTCCAGGTATGAGCACAAAAAAGCATTTTTGGTGGAAAGCAGCACCAGGGAACTCTTTTCCCCCCGCTTAAAGCTACTTTTCCGAAATGTAGGCAAACTGGAGAGAGAGAGGACAGAGACGAGTGTTTCTCAACCATGGCCACTTAAAAGTTCTGTAGACTTCAACTCCCGGAGTTCAAAAAAGTTTACGTGGCCACGGTCGAGAAACATTTAGATCTTGTGGCTCCAGAATCCAGCCGACGGTTCAGAAGATTAAAAACGATGTAGAAGCAATAGGCACTTTTTCTTTTATGTTTCCTTTTTTAAAACAAAAACAAAAGATGTCAATCTGCATTGCACTAGAAATATTGACTCTCTTGGCCTGCTCACCTTCTTAAAAGTTCCTGGGGTGATATATTCGTCTTTCCTTCCTCGCTGCTGCTGTCTCTGCTCTCAGCTGTGTCTGAGCTGCTGTTCTTCTCAGATTTCTTGTTCTTGTGCTTGCCCTTGTGTTTGGATTTCTTGTGTTTCTTTTTCTGCAAAAAGAATAACAAGAGTTGGAAGGGACCTTGGAGGTCTTCTAGTCCAACCCCCTGCCTAGGCAGGAAACCCTAAACTTCAGACAAATGGTTGTCCAGTATCTTCTTAAAAACATCCAACGTTGGAGCCTTCACAAGTTCTGGAGGCAAGTTGTTCCACTGGTTAATTGTTCTAAATATCAGGAAATTTCTCCTTATTTCTAGGTTGCTTCTTTCCTTGATTCTTGTCCTGCTCTTCAGCTGTTTTGGAGAATAGCTTGTCTCTTTCTTCTTTGTGGCAGCCCCTGAGATACTGCAACACCGCTATCATGTCGCCCCTAGTCCTTCTTTTCATCAGACTAGACATACCCAGTTCCTGCAACCGTTCTTATGTGTTTAGCCTCCAGTCTCCTGATCATCTTTGCTGCCCTTCTCTGCCCTTTTTCAGCACCAGGGACCAGTTCCACGCAGAGGGTTTTTTACCATGGACCGGAGGCGGCGTAGTTTCACATGCTGCCTGCATCCCATAGTGCCTGTCCAAGATTCTAAAGTCTCAACATCTTTTCAAGTAATGTTTAATATATTTTTATTCATTTATTATCCAAAGGTAGTTGGCCACCCATTTCATATATGTGACTCTAAAACAAAGGAGGAGAGAATGCAAAATGGAGAGTAACTCCTTCTCTGATGGGAAAACAAGCTTTATAGGAGAACCCAACAAGGATTTTGGGGAGAAAAAGTTAAAAACGAACATCAAAATTACCTTTTCCTTTTTGTGTTTGTGTTCTTTTCTCTTGTGTTTTTCTTTGATCTTTGGGGGCTTCTGTTCTGCCACCACTTCAGCTGTGCCTGAAACATTCATCAGAGACAGAAGAACCATGGAAGGAAGATGCACTGAAAGCTACGCAGAAGCTGCTGAGTTATTATTTTAGATTCTTCGAGAATAGCATCTTTCTGAATTTCTTGATGCAAACCCCTGATCTATTTATACAAGCACTGGCTGCACTTTTAGTGAATGCTCAGGAACAACAGACAGACAGGAGATGGAAAGATTTAATACTACCCACTCTGGAGGGACGCTTGGTGGAGAGGAACAGAATTTGCTGAAATTGATAGAGAATATTTGTAGCTCAGGGTTGAAATGAAGGGTACTTAGTGACTGATTATGTTACCTAGTTTGGGTAATGAAACGACTGCAGAAAATCCACCAAGCTCAGAGCACTGAAGACTCCTCGTACTATAAATTGCTTGAATCGGTAGTTTAAAAGATATCTATTATTTATTGGTGACTAGAAGCCTCTGATGGATTTTTGGTGTGAAAATGAAAAAAGTGAATGTGATGAATGGCTTTGATGATTAGACAGGATAATTATAGAAAAAAGAGAGTTATGATATAAATTTAGAGAAAAGATACATTTATAATTGTACATATGGGTGCTAAAAGATGGGAAGCCATTTTTAAATATTTTTTTTCTCTTCTATTTTTCATCTTTTTTTCCTTGCACTTTTGCTGATCTTTTTTCTTTCTTTCTTGTTTTTCTATTAGTTTTTATTGGCCTGAGTCTATCATCTGCACCTCTATAACTGTCTGGTTCGGTTCTGCAACCCAACAGGACAGACACAGACTTCAGAGGATAATTAGGACTGCAGAAAAAACAATTACTACCAACCTGCCTTCAATCGAGAACCTATATACTGCACAAGACAAAAAGAGGGCTGTGAAAATATTTACAGACCTCTCACATCCTGGACATAAACTGTTTTAACTCCTTCCCTCAAAATGACACTGTAGGGCACTGTACACCAGAACAACTAGACACAAGGACAGTTTTTCCCGAAAGCCATCACTCTGCTCAACAAATAATTCCCTCAACACTGTCCAACTATTTACAAAGTCTGTACTACTATTACTATTAATCTTCTCATCACTCCTTATCGCCCATTCCCTCCCACTTGTGACTGTATGACGGTAACTTTGTTGCTTGTATCCTAATGATTTATATTGACTGTTTCCTAGTATGATTTGATTGCTTATTGTACCCTATGACTATCATTAAGTGTTGTACCTGATGATTCTTGCCTCTTGATGAATGGATCTTTTCTTTTATGTACACTGAGATCATTTGCACCAAGACAAATTCCTTGTGTGCCCAATCACACTTGGCCAATAAAGAATTTTATTCTATTCTATTGAGCATGTTTTAGGGATCTGCCTTAATGAAATCAAGAATTTTAATAAAAATTATACCCTATGTGATTAGTCTGCTTCTACAGTATTTCTGTACCCCATGGAACAAAAAAGACCAACAGCCAATAGATCCCTGCATGCAATACTTTTAAAATGGAAAGAGTTGATATATATATATATGAAATCAACATTTAATTAATGTCTTTACCAGAATAAGCAACAGGAGGCAATCTTGGTCCAAATTCTCCTTGATCAACTACTTCCTTTGAGGTTGGAGTTATAGTATCAAAAATCTCAGGTGTAGCTTCAGTTTCTTTGAGGAAAAAAATAAATAAATATGGAGATCGTGTTTAAAAGCCAACATAACAAATCACTTTATAGAGCCCACTGACCTAATAGTCCATTTCAAAGTCCATCTTAAAGGCTGACATACCACAAAGGCTGCTGTAAGTCAGGGTATATTTCTATGAACCTATTCCCACAACACGTCAACTTTTCCTTATTAAAAATATCTCAGGTTTTTATCAAGGATTTCATAAAACTGATGCAAACTTTTTTTGGGGAGAAGCTCCAACAATATCAAGCCACTGTGATGCAGCTGGAACGAGCACTGGGCTCCCCAATTCCCTCAAGAACGTCCATCAATGGCCTCTTTTGTGGCTATTACAAGCTGTAAAAGCAAATTGGTTGGTTGGGGCAGATGGTCCCGGCGTAATGTCTACCCGGTCAGCAACCAAAGGGCACTGAATAAGGAGTTCTTATGAGGGGTTCTTGCAATTGCAACATTTGCAGTATCCCTGCAGTCACATGATCTCCGTTTGTGAGTTTTGGTGCTGCCTTCCAACAAGCAGCCAATGGGGAAGGTGGCAGGAGGCTGCAAATGGCGATCACATGACCACAGGACGCTGGGACTGCGGTGTCATGCCCCTGTCAGAATCTGATTCGGAGGAGGCCGAACAGCTGACAGGGAGTGGGAGTGTGGCTCCGTTGGCTGAGGAAGAAACTGGGGAAAGGCAGAGTCTGGCTGGGCAGAGCGGGGGAGAGGTAGAGCAAGGGAGAGGGAATTCGGAGGAAGATCCAGGCCCACCCCCTCTTCATCCTAGGGCACACAGGAACAGAGAAGGGAGCAACGTGGGTTGCATGGCTTACGGGGGAGGAAAGGGCCCTGATTCCTTTCATTAGCTGCAACTGGGAACACAGTATTTAAAAGAGGAAGCTGCCCACACCAAGCTGTTGGGAGTAAACGTGAAATTATCTAGTCTTGTCGTGGCTTATCTGTGTTCCTGGCGTATTCCCAACTGTGTGAGTTTTGCTGCGCTTTCACGTCTGCAATTCCTTCTCCTGCCCTGTCAAGTTAATGACTTCACCTTGGTTTGTTTGGATTTTAAGTTATAGCTTGGGTGTACCTTGTTTTGGACTGAATTTTCTACAGTTAAAGGCAGGGGTTATGCGAAGCATTGTATATTAGAGGATTCGGCTGGTTTTTAATGAGGTTGGGGGAGAGAGAGAGCATTTTGTCTGAACCAAACCAGGAATAAATACCTTGAGCAACAGGTAATGGAACCTCAGGTGAGTCGCAGAGCTTTGGGTTTTTGGACTCTCCTTCCAGGGCTGTCGCAGCTGGCTCCTCTCCCTCACTCTCTTCTTCAGAAGAGGAATTCTCATCCGAGGAACTGGCAAAGATGGCTTTAAATAAATCCATGGATGGCCGGCTTTCTTCTTCCACGGCAGCTTCACTTGGGCCACTGGGTAGGCCTGATGGCTGAACCACAAAGGAAAAAGTGGAAAAGAAACAATGCACCTCTCCGTCAAGTTAAGCCATAATCTGGAGCAAACTGTTGGAAGATTTCTCTTTCCACCTAAACTCTCTTGCAAAATAGCAAAATATCACTTAGTTATCTGCACTTTACGCTGTAGGACTGATTCTGGCCACTCCTAGATATCCTAGTATGTATTTACACATACACACACAAACATCTTTTCTCTTGTATTTTATTTTAAGTAACTGCAGGTTCTGTATTCTATCTGCTGCTCTACAGGGGGATAAAGAGCGAAGGATGATAAAACTCTTTCAAGATTTATTATGTAGTGTGGTTAACTAACCCATGGCCAGGTGGAATGAACACCACATTATACCATTTCATGCTTTTCAGAGAGTATGCAAAACAAAACTATGACAAATATACATTTCATTCACCCAGTTTCAACTTCAGGGCAAATTAAAACATGCATTCTGCACTTCTAAAATGTGGTTGTTTTAATTCTTACATGCAAAATGTGGCACCAAAGACATTTCTAATAATACATGTAAAATTAATCCTGCACTACATCCCTCTAGTAAATTGTCACCGGAGTCTCCAGAGCTTCCATTTTGGAGAAATGCATGAGGATAGCTTGATCGCATTTCCTGAGAATATTGTAGCTACCAATTTGTTCATCCTACATCCATTTGGTATATGCCTGAAAGTGCCCACCACTCCTTCAACGTAACTGTTCTGACCAAGGCTTCCTGAGACCGTAGTTAATCACATGCCGAGTCCAAACAACCCCCTTTTCCTTTCAACGGCTGTGAATTATGTTCATTCCCAGCCCATAATGAGTCCCAAACAGTCTCTCAAGATAAGCACCCACCTTTATCAACTTTGAATTGTTGCCAACAACCAAAGTGCCAAATTAACTGCAAAAAGCTAAACGGAGTACAAAGTCCACACAGAGCTTCAAAGTTTAATCTGAACAGAGCAAACAACGCTGCTTCCTGTCCCTTTGCTCCTCCTTTATGTCTTATGGGAGGGGCCAATCACCTCCAAGCCTTACTCCCGAGTCGCCCCTTTTGTCTTAACTGTTCTTGCCTTCTGGCAGCTCTGTGCACACCCGTACTGGGAACAGGCTCCCCTTGTTCCTCTGCCTCGCTGCTGTCAGATTCTGGAGGCTACAGAGTCAGCACATAACTCTCATCTCTGTATCAGACGCAGGACCCTCGTCCGAGTCCTCCCCAGACTCCCGGACTGGCCCACGTTCCTCCCCACTGTCCGACTGCTGCCGTCTCTGCAGGCTGCCGACGGACCACAACAATAACAGAAGCACCAAAACCCTTCTACCTGAGTGGGGACAAGGTCCCTAGTCCCGTGTTTGGCCTTCTCTTCAATTGCTTTGGGGAGTTGCTCCGGAACATCAATTTTTGATCGAGCCAAACTTATAAATTCACTGATGGTATCCTTCTTCTTCTCCTTGTCAGGCACATCCCATCTGGAAGACTTCTTTGGCTCTGAAAGAGATGAACATAGTTCCAAGGGGTCATCACCCTTTCTTGATGAATTCAAGCAAGGTTTTTTTTTCCTTGTATACATCCAGTTTTAAGAAAAAACTGTCTTTGATCATTCAGAATTTTAAATGTCAACAAATAGGAACAAACGTCAACCTAGACACTCACGTACTTCTCCCAGTTAGCCTGGGATTGTGTGTCAGCCCCACAAATGGTTTTTACTCTTTTATTGTCCTCTACACTTTGACTGGCTAAGTTATCTATGATTCAGGTCTTGAAGAGATATTCATCTTCTTCTGATAAATTAAAAACCTTACTGTTAGGAACATTATCTTGTTGCACTCCTGTTTTCGTTGGTTGATTTCGTATCCCTGACGCGGACTCTGAAGCAACGGTCAAGAAGTTGAACACAGAATACTTATCACGTTTCACTGTCGGCAATCCAACAATACATGACCTGAAGAAAAATAAAAGCAGTGTGTGTATGTGTCTGTCTGTCTGTCTGTCTGTCTGTCTGTCTATCTATCTATCTATCTATCTATCTTTTAATGAGCCTGCAAGCCCTTACATCATGGTGGAGTTGGAATGACTGAATGGAGCTAGAGCATTTACTGGCCAGATTCCCTTCCTGACGCCTACATGGAATTCACAGTATATGTTTTCTCTTTGCACCAAGAGAGAGAGAAGTACTTGCTGCTACCTGAGATCGAACCCACGGCCTCTTGATTGTGAGATGAGAGCACCACCTCTAGGCCACTGTGCTGTTTTCAGAGTTTCTACATCTAACTTTGGATAATTTTTCTGTTTCAGAAATGTATGTGTTAAAATAGGTCACAAGTATAGAAATAAACCAGAATTTTAAAATTTACTCTTAAGGAATTATGGTGTATAAGTCAAAAATATAATTAAGGAACCAAGGTGGTCTACACCAGAGTTCCCAACCTGTTGTTCCCAAGTTTCCGAAAGCAAACACAGATAAACTCCAAAACTGAAAGTTCACGGCTTTATTCCACAAATAACCCTCTTTGTAGATAACAGATGGCTTGCAGCAAATTAGTCTAATAAATCAGAGTCTGTAATCATCACACTAACTCTTTCGAACTTTTGCCTTTTGCAAAGGCAAAAGCCATTTGAAACCAGGCTTATATTCCCTTGAGGGAGGGGCCATTAATTAGCATCTTACTCCCGAGTCACCTGTGGTGCTCTTACATGAATCATCCTGCTCTCACTCACACCCAGCACAGGCTTCTCGGGAATGTCCTCCTGATTGCTGCCGGCGAACCACAACATTTGTGGGCCACAGCCTTTTGGCTATTGGGCCATGTGGGTAGCTGGCTAGTGTGTGCCCCTGTGCACACACAGCTCCAGACGCACAGCCACTCGCAGCCCATTCACATAAGTGTTGCAGACGCTCGTGGCCCTACTCACACGAGCATTGTCACGGGGCGTTCATGGCTCCACTTGTGTGAGCAGCGGGTGTCCACGCATTTGCATGCCCCTCCCACAAAACCACCCCCTCATTCCCTCCCTCCCCCCACTCCAGGCCGCCAACCCAGAAAGGTTGGGGAACTCTGGTCTAAACAATAGTTATTAGATTTGACTACTTCTATTGGCCAACCATAAAGTTATCACCCCCAAAGTACTTGTTAGAAAATGCTAATGTACTCAACCAACTTACTCTGCATAGGGATCAGGAATATTAAACCTTTTGCACAAAAGCTTATCTGGGTGCCACTCGAATTTTTCCCTTGTCAGTTTTCCAAACATCTTCATCTTAGCAGCGGCTGCTTTGTCGTCAACGTTAGTCTAAAATAACAATGTGGTTCTCAGTTTGTTACAGCTATTATCGCACATGTATTTTGGCAATAACTGACGAGGATTAAGCATAACTTTCCGACGGTCTTTTTTTAAAAAAATTGGCCAGGTTCACATTTCCACTAAACTAATTTTCACCGTGGCTTTATATTTAATATATAAACCACAAGCTGTGTTCAGATAGAATGAAACAAACTGCGTTATGGCTTAGCTACTGCACGCGTTGTGAGAACTCTTAGCATTTTGTTTGGAGATTCTTTTGAAAGGAATTGGTGCTCTGAGGATTCCTGCAAATCAACCCGGTTCAACAGTTTCTGCATGAGTTTGGGACATACCTCTTCATCGCGAGGAACGTCTACTTTATCAGTATCGTCCTCCAACTTTGCAGGAGTAAACCTTGAAGACAAAATCGAGCTGGAGGTTTTGTAGAAGGCAGCAGCACGAGAGAATTCTTCCCGTTCTCTACCGCGCTCCCACTCCGTCATACTGGCATCTAGACAGCTTTCTGGCACATCTGTTAGGACAAGAAAAATTTAAAAGTAAGGAAAAATGCAAAATCAATAATACTGGCTCAATAATGTTGAAGAGAAAAGAACGAAACAGTTTATAAGTGCACAGATTTCCAGCAAAAGTAAAGCCAAGCATGACAGAAAATAGTCTCAACCGAAGTATGAAAAAAATCAAAGAGAATCTTCTAAAAAAAATTTATGGCCACCCACCTTAACTAAATAGCTCATTAAAAAAAAGAATTACACAATAGAAAAGTCAAAAGGAAAATCTTTAAAAAAAAACCTATGTCAAAGTACAGCCCAGTACACAAACATTTCTTGCGGATCTCCTAGCAAGCAGAATCATAAACCAGAGTTTGTTCTTGCCCTGTTATTTTGGTAGGCGCAAGCCATAATTCCTGCTTTGGATGTTCCATTACACAAACCACGAACCAGGGTTTCCTGGTGTTTTTAGACTAGTATTTCTAGCAGATTACACATGAAAGAAATATTAACAGTGGAAGCAAGGATGTTTTAACATCCCTTACAAACCAGGATTTGAATCAATCATAACAAACTATAGAGAAATAATGAACAAGATTATACTTGATGTGCTGGCTACCAAAGATGACGTTTTAAAATGCTGGACATATTAAGCATTGGAATAAATGTCTATCTCATGATGACAACTTATACATTGCCTCTTTTGCTTCTTCAGATTTGGATGCTGCCTGCTTAAATTCTGTTTGCTGTAGAATACTTGAACTAAAATGAAAAAGTGCTAGATGAAGGGAGAAAAGAGCGGGGGAAATGTTTGCTACTTGCCTTTCTTCCCACATGCAAGATTTTCCAAGTAATGTTCATATCTCTTTTGCTTTTCTGGGTTGCTGGCAAACGGTTTGAAGTCGGTTGAGCCAGTTGTAGATAACTGCGACCCCAGCATCAATTGCCACTTACGTGGCACATCAGAGGCAGGAGGAGCGTGGAATTTGTTATAGGGAGATTGTTGTGGCACGGTGTCAGCTTTCCGTTGTGGTTGTATTGCCTGTTTCACTTCTTGGATCCTTTCTTTGTCTTTATCTGACAAATATTCTAAAACAGAAGTGGTTGGGCCTAAACAAGAAGAGAAGAATCATGATACATAACTAATGTTTTTTTAGTTTAGTTCAGGACATAGTGGAATGAATAAATGAATGAATGAATGAATGAATGAATGAATGAATGAATTCTTTATTGGCCAACTGTGATTAGACACACAAGGAATTTGTCTTTGGTGCAAATGCTCTCAGAGTACATAAAAAGAAAAGATACATTCTTCAGGAATCCTAAGATACAATACTTAATGATAGTCATAGGGTACAATAAGCAATTGAATCATACTAGGAAACAGTCAATATAAATTGTAAGGATACAAGCAACAAAGTTAGTTATACAGTCACAAGTGGGAAGAGATGGGTGAAAGGAAGGATGAGAAAATTAATAGTGATCGTAATCAAGAATGTATTGCCTTGTTTAAACAAGACATTTGCAAAAAGCCCCCATTTTCCATAAATTAAAAATATACATGTTTAAGGTTATATTTCAATTTAGATAGATTAGAGAGAGACAGAGAGATGATTGATATAGATGATAGGTAGAGATAGAAAGATAAGAGAAATAGATAGATAGATATAAATTTAAAAAGACAATCAAAAATGCCTACAAAAAAAAAATAAGTCAGAACAAAATGATTGCAGATTCCAGCTACAGCAGTGCCCCACAACCTTCGGGGCACCAGGGACAGGTTCCGTGGAGAGGTTTTTCCATGGACCGGAGGGGAGGGCGCATGGTTTCACGCGTTGCCTGCATCCCACCAAGGAAGATTCGCTTATTTGCACAGCCCTGTTTCTGGCATGCCACAGCCCGGTGATGATCCATGGTTGGGACCCCTGAGTTAGAGGGCATGCATCGTGCAGAAAGTACTATCAGGATATTGGGATACCTTTCAGAGCAGTTTCGCCCAGCACTTCCCTTCTCTCGGAAGCGGTTTTCTGGTGTCTACTCTGGATTGCTGTGTCGCTCAGAAGCTTCCCTGTGGATTCTGCCAAGGCTTGCAGTAAGTGGGAGTTTTCAGCGGTAGCTTTTATCACAGGTCGAAAGTAATGGATTGGTCTGTAGTCTCTTGGCAGGTCTGGTGGAGGGTAAGTCTTTAGGGGGAAAAAAAACCCAAGAGATGACAAAACGTTTGTCTTGCGTGCAGATAAGAGAGTCATTACATGCTGGGCATTGGGAAATACACAAAATTAAATCTGAACTCAAGTGTGTAAACCTGTGTTTTTCAACCAGTTTTTCAGCTTGAAGATGATGTGTGGACTTCAACTCCCAGAATCCCCCAGCCGGCAAAGAATTCTACAAGGTGAAGTCCACACATCATCTTTTAAGTTGCCAAGGTTGACAAAGACTGATATAAACCAATAACAATGGCATTAAAAAATTTTTAAAAAAATATTGGGACTATTTGTTGCAGAAGTCTAGCAGCTATCAACCTTGAAATCCAATCACCTCATAACACCAGTTGTTTCCCGTTGCCCCCAATACATGCACTGTTGTGGTTTGTTGTTTTTTACTATTTTGCCAACCTTAACAAAAGTATCCTACTCTTATGCATTGTAAAATGATTGCCATAGCAGATTCTTTATTAGCAAAACACGGCAGAGGGCATATTTGATTTGAAAAAATAAATAAAAATCCCTCGATATTCCAAAGATCAGGTTTAGGGCAGTGAAAGTTGATATTCTCTCTTGTTGCCTTTTGGAATAGAATAAAAACAAAACAGTAGCAACAAAACATGTCATGGGTTATTAAAAAAAATCTACAATGTTTCAAATGATAAAGCAGATTGAAGAATCGATTTTATACACTTGGAGGTCTTGTGGTGAATCCAGTGTATCTTCATACATGTACTGGCAGATATTGTTCTGACCAAGGTTTCCAAGACCGTAATTATGCACATGCTTATTTTAAAAACAAGCCTTGTTTTATTGCAAGGCTGGGAATTATTTGCATTCCCAGCCAGTAATGAATCTCAAACAGTCCCTCGAGATAAGCACCCACCTTTCTTTCCTGTGAAGTGCTGCCAATAACAGAAGTGTCAAAGGAACTAGACAAAAAACCAACTGAAGTACAAAGAGCTTCAAGAATGAATCTGAACCGAACGAATGACTTTGCTTCCTGCAAAGGCTTCGTCATCTTGGCCTGACTTTTATACTTTATGGGAGGGGCAATCACCTCCCAGCCTTGCTCCCGAGTCACCCCTTTTGTTTCAGCTGCTCTCGCCTTCTAGCAGCTCTGCGCACATGTGCACTGGGAACAGGCTCCCCTGGGTCCTCTGCCTCGCTGCTGCCAGACTCCGAAGGCTCCGGAGTCATTACCCTCCTCCCAGATGGTCCTGGCCACATCTCTGCATCGGACGCAGGACCCTCGTCCAAGTCCTCTCCAGACTCCCTGACTGATCCCCTTTCTTTCCCACTGTCGTCTGCACAGACTGCCGGCGAACCACAGCAGAGATATTTGCAAAAAGGAAAGCTAACTAACCTTGGCAGGAGTTACTGATTTAGAAGCCAAGTAGAAGCCATCCAAAATTTTCCCGAGATACTTCTTTTCTTTCTCTCTTCCTATAAAATAATCGACAAATTCATTAGCACTTTCAAAATAAACCAATAGGGGAGCACTTGCTAAAAGGCCTCAACCAATGACAAAATATTCAGAGGCTTCCAGACCTGGTTTGCTTTTATAAGGCTGGGGGGCTGTCCAACCATATAACCCGTCTCCTGGCTCTTCGTCTTTCAAAACGCTGTCATATTTGGAAAGGGATTCGACTGTATAAATATCTTCATCTTCCTCTTCCAAAGCACCAACCCCAAAGGCCTAAAAGAAGAAGCACAGCATTAGAGTTAGATGTTGTCTTCACTATTTTAAATAGCCTGATAACTGCACAGGCAGTCCTCGATTTACAACAGTGCATTTAGTGACCGTTCAAAGTTGCGGGGGCGCTCAGAAAAGGGACTTATGGCCATTTTTGAGACTTACGACCATTGTGGCATTCCCCGCAAGTGATTGGAATTCAGGCGTCTGGCCACTGACTCCTATTTATGATGGTTGCAGCGCCCTTTGACAAGCAAAGTCTTGGTGGCGCAGTGGTTAGAGTGTGTACTGCAGGCTACTTCTGCTGATTGCTGGCTGCCTGCCTACAATTTGGCAGTTCGAATCCCACCAGGCTCAAGGTGAACTCAGTCTTCTGGTCTTTCCGAGGTGGATAAAATGAGGAGCCAGATTGTTGGGGGCAAGAGGCTGACTCTGTAAACCACTTAGAGAGGGCTGCAAAGGGCTGCAAAGCACTATAAAGCGGTATATAAGTCTAAGTGCTATTGCTAAAGTCAACGGGGAAGCCAGGTTCACATACTCACCGTGTTACTGTCTTAACGACTGCAGTGGTTCGCTTTAACAACTGTGGTGAGGAAGGCCGTAAAATAGAGCAAAACTCAGCTAACAACTGTCTTTCTGCTTAGCAACAGAAATGCTGCTTGTGGTCGTACCTTGATGGCTACCTATCTCTGTATCAGGTGGAATGAGGAAAAAGGGGCCACTTGCTTGAACGGGCTGTAACAAAGGAGTTCCCAACTTGCCATTCCCCATAGCAGACTGTACTTATACGTGAATAAATCATAACTGTTCTGAAGTATATATTACACCAGTGTGTCAGCTTTGAAATTCAGCTGCCACTTTTTTTTAGAGTTTTAGAGGAGTTGAAAAGTTCAAGGTTATTCTGTATGTCGTATTAAGAATTTCCAGTTGCAGTTAATTGGTTCTCGTGATTTATGAAGTGTAGAAGTGGGAGGAGAGGAGGGAGGAGAGGAGGTGGATTCTGTGTAATGCGGGAAAAAGCTTTCACTTGGGAAATTGCTTTTGACATGCCAGATCTGTTTCTAATAAATTAATTGAAGAGATAACATCTCGGAGTGATTGATATCATGGATACTTTCTGGATGCCTTACACAGTGAAGGTGAACCCTTTGGGCCCCTGAGTGCCCAAAGGGTGTGCACGTGCACAAACATACATACCCAAAATGCAAGGTGTGCCCCCCCCACATGCCCCCCAATGCATATGCACACCCCACACGCATGCTCAACAGAGACCGGAAGGCCATCTGGCCGGCAGGAGGCAGACACATGCATGGTGGAGCTAAGCTGGGGAGATGTGTGCCCACAGAGGGGGGTCCGGGTGCCGCAATCACGGTTTTTTACATTTCACCTGCTCTTTTCTCAAAGCCTAGTCCAAAATTTTAACCTGCATCGTATTTTACCTGTCCTGAAATGCCCAGTTTCCGTCCTTTACCATGCCGTACATCCCCAAGATGACTCAAATTTCCAGGGCCGAGGCTGAAAAGATTGAAAGGTTCTTCTGAAGTGCCAAATAAAGCTTTGTTGGGATCCAGCCCTTTGTAACCCAGGCCATGGAGGTTTTCTTTCGGAGTCAGATCTACCGGCATCACATCTTTGGGGGCAAAGGTCACATTTTCCGGCTGGTATTCATCCTCTTCTTCCTTTATAAAATAAAATATAGGTTCTTTTTTGTAAGTTGGCCAAATTTTTAAGCCCTGGCTTCCTTTCTCACTGGCAATTCTTTGAAGCGGCCTGTGTTGGTAATTCTATGCAGCAGCAATCCGTGGACTTTTACTATGTCTAAGGTTTGCTTCAGCAATTGATGTGGTTATTTCAGATTCTAACAAAAGAATAGTTAAAATGGAGAACATCACAGAGTTCTATTCTCCTACGCTTTCTGCTTCCGCCATAGAGCAGCATTTTACAGGTAGTCCTTGATTAGTGACTGGGATTGGTTCCGACAAAATAGTCATTAAGAAAATCGGGTCAGCGTGAAATCGCTGGTTGGTGCCATTTCATTCTGAAAATGTTCTCTTCTATAGTATCCTGTGCCTGACTCAGTGTTTTTCTGTTTTTCTTTCGCCTCCTTGCAGGGCAGAGAAGCTGCCTAAACAAGCTATCTCTTTCTGAGCTGTTTTTCTAACGCGGTACTTCCTTACAAAGTGCTAAATGCCTTAATAAGTTCAGCCCAGCAACCAGAAGCTCTGCCTGAAACTGACCAGACAGTAATCAGTTTCCCACTGAAGGTTTTGTTGTTGTTGTTTTTAGGTATTTTGGTCCCAAAATTATTTTTTCATCACTGTTGTATTTCCCATTGTCACTAATTGCAGCAATTAGTAATCAAGAACCATTGTTTTTACTCCTTGCCACTTTATTTATATAGTCATTGTCTGCATGTAAATAATTTACATGAAAACTATCCAGGGCATGGAACTGTTTATATGAAAAGCTTTCATGATGTTACAAGATGCCTTTTCTGCAAAGACAAGGGCCGATGTTTCTTCACTTATTGAAAATTACAAGGCATTAAGATGTTAAAAGAATTATTGTAATACTCCTTATTGTAACCGCAAAGAGTTGGTATTTATTGAATAATTCCAATTCCGTATTTTTTTAAAAAAAGTTAAAATTCCCAACAAATGCTGTACAATTACCTCTGACTCTTCAGATCCCGGAGGCAAAGCGCAGCCATATATTTTTACTCCAGGCTCTGTAACCAAATAGCGACAACCACGGGTTAAAATGCCATATTTTTTCATTACTTTTATTGAAGTAAGAAACAAGTTATGCTGCTACGATCCCACTAAATTCGAAGTAATTTAAATTACTCCAGTATACGAGTAATGAATTATGCAATAGCAAACGTTATACTATATACTAACCAGTTATATATATATAAAAATAGATCAAAACTGATATATTAATAGGCAGCCATATCTTAAATATGAAGATAGGAACAAGTTATTTTGCAGTATGGTGCTTCTCCCCTTGTAGCACAAGCAAACAGATTAGGAAATCTTTTAAGAACTCTGATTTCATATTTTGCCCAAACCAGAAAACAATATTTATCTGTTTTGAAACAAGTCAGAATATTGTATAATTACAAACAACGGTTCAACATTCTGAGGTCGAAATCACAGTGTTTTCCTAATTTGGACAAAAATGGGAAAATACGATTGGGTCATTCCTGCTTTGCTTGTTTGTACTTCAAGGTGAGAAGCAAAGGCCTTATTAAGCAGGGACATAATTACCTGAACTAGATAATTCATTTTATTCTGATCTTGTTGCAAAACAATAGATTCAGGGGAATGTACCAGGTTTTTGCTTCCGTGGCTTCCTCTTTACTCGGGGACCAACACCCTGTCCTTCTTTCCAGCCCATTTTTCGCAACAAGTCAATCCCAATTGTTATTCTGGAAGGAAAAAAAAAGAAACGGATAAACAAGTTATAACTACAGGTAGTCCTCGACTTCTGACCACAATGGAAACCAAAATTTATGTTGCTAAATGAGACATTTCTTAAGTGAGTTTTACGACCTCCCTTGTCCCAGTTGTTAAGTGAAGCATTGCAGTTAAGTTAGTAACCCGGTTGTTCAGTGAATTTGGCTTCCCCGTTGATTTTGCTTGTCGTAAAGTCGTAAAAGCTGATCACACAATCACTGCAATCGTCATAAATATGAACTAACTAGAATCCAACTAGAACCCTAAACAAATGCACTCAAACAATAGTAGAAACAGAAACTAGATGCAGACTCATCCCTCTGAGATTTGACAGTTCTTATCTCTCTTGGCCTTTTGTAAGGCCTTGAAAATTTAACTGTTGTGCCTGATTCTGGGAGTAGGATATATAGCCCATCTTCTGATTATGGGGATGATTGGTTCGATGAATGTGCTGGCTGGGGAATTCTAGAAGTTGATGTCCATGCATCTTAATGCGAAGAACCATGGTGGCACAGTGGTTAGAGTGCAGTACTGCAGGCTGCTTCTGCTGACTTCCAGCTGTCTGCAATTTGGCAGTTAAAATCTCACCAGGCTCAAGGTTAACTCAGCCTTCCATCCTTCCAAGATGGGTAAAACGAGGACCCAAATTGTTGGGGGCAATAGGCTGACTCTGTAAACTGCTTAAAGAGGGCTGTAAAGCACTGTAAAGTGATATGTAAGAGTAACTATAAAGTGATATGTAAGACTAAGTGTTATTGCTATTAACATTGCCAAGTTCAGAAATGCTGAATTAGATTATGCCCAGCTCCCATGTGTTTTTTTTTACATTACACATTTTACATATTTGATTGTCTAAAGCCACCTAGAGTCAGGCAAAAGGGAGATGGGCAGTTATACAAATAAAATAAATGAATTCTGTAACTGTCCTAGATTTAGCATCAGGAACGCTTGTTTATGGAGGAAGAAGAAATCCTGCCTGTTTACTTCTGGCAAAAATGACTCAGAGTCCTTCAGGCGTTCCAGAAATCAAACATATAACATATGCAATTATCCACAAGTAGCAGGTTATTTTTCAATACTTACTTTGCAGGTGTGATGAATTCATCCAATACTGTAGCTCCAGGGATAGGTGCAACTATTCCTGCTAGCTGTCTGGCCTTCTCCTGGATTTTGTCTTTGCTTTGGGAAGCAAATGCATCCGTGATTGTAATTTCCTTTGGTGCAATGCCATGTTCACCAAGATCCTTCCAGGGAAAATAAGATTATTATTTTTTTGAGAGGGGGGAGGGTCAGAATATTTTCTTTCCAAGTCCACAAATTTGAACAGTAACTTTGAAACAAAACAGGAGGTGCACTTCCTTTGTACAAAAATCGCTGTTCTTTATTTAAACAAAGCTATTTAATCATGTCTGTTAACCATGCAGTAAAAGATTGTATAAAAAAAAAACCAGGCTTATATTTATCATTTACATGGCTGTCCATCTCACCGAAGTGACTTTGGATGATGTACAACTATATACATAACAATATTTATATATCTATGTACCACATAGACATCATATATAAATAGATTTCTGGAATTATATAAATGCAATAATCTCCATCATCTTACTTCTTCATCCATAAAATCTTCTGGCTCGAGAACTTTCGTTTCTGCTCTGTTTTGGCGAGATGACACAAAGGCTGATGGTGCCCATCCTTGGAAGACAAAGCATTGTTATGTGAGTTTATAGCAGGATTGAGAAAGACTGAGTTTCCAATTAAAACTGCAATTACTATACCCACTCACTCTGGACTTCTTTCACTGACTTACTATAACTAAATAACTGACTTACTATGTCCGAGTGAACATTTGTGTAGAACTGTGTTGGACATTATACAAACTGCATGACAAATGATTTTACGTATGATTTCCTCGCTTAAGGCAATACACTGTGATCGTTTTAATTTTTAAAGTGTTTACTTGATCGTCTTGTCCCTTTTGCTAGGCTCAAGCATAGCACTAAGACACTAACTTGTTTTTATCACCTTTGCTGAACATGCCAGTCAGCTGGGATCCCAAATAAACAGCACTGACAAGCCATAAACTGTCAGCAAAGTTCACACAGACTCACAAAGCATGCAAAGTTTAACATGAAAGTACTGCATTATGAATCAGCACAATGTGTGTCTATCTCTAGTAGTCTCTGTTTGACAGTCTACTTTATACAGTTTAAACTATTATTAAATTATATAAATAAGATGCATTCCCGTGATCCAGCACTTTCACAATCATTTAGAAGCCGCAACAGAGTCACCGTATACATTGAGCCATGTAACTTCACACAGTGTGTACAACTAACCAAGATGTTACCATCTTGGACACTTTTTTAAAAAAATAATCCAGCTTTATGCCAAGAGGAACCAAATAAATTTCAGACATAGATTCTTACTAACCTTCTTTGGATCCGACAGTGTTAAAATAGCCAGCTGAGAAACCACCACTGAACGCACCATGAAATCGTTTATACCGCCCCTTCTCATCTTTGACCGTCTGGTCTTGGAGTGGAACTGGCTTCTTAATGCGCTCACCTGGAAGGAAGGAAGGAAGGAAGGAAGGAAGGAAGGAAGGAAGGAAGGAAGGAAGGAAGGAAAGAAGGAAGGAAGGAAAGAAGGAAGGAAGGAAGTAGGTAGGTAGGTAGGTAGGTAGGTTAGATGAACAGATGAAATGTTAGATCAGCTTTCATGTCTAAGATGCAACTAGAACTCACCATCTCCTAGTTTCTAAGATGGCACTTTCACTTACACCAAACTGACTCCAAAGCTGCAGAGAAGCAGCCCCCTCTCCCAATTCTCCTTATGCCTCATTTTTCCCCTCTCCCAGCCTCCTTCCTCCCCAATTGGCAAAGAGCTTCCAGGAGGATCTTGAGAATCCCATGCAACAGACTTTCCCCAATCTGGGGCTCCCCCAACTGCCCCACACTACAACTCCTTGGCCCAGGCAGAAGGGAAGAGGGAGGCCCTGCCACTCCAGAAGCTGTAGGAGGGCACAGGTGCCAACACGAGAGACAACAATCAAGCAGGAAGCAATTCCCTAATCAAGAAACAATCAAGGAAAAGACTACACTCCACCAGTAGGGTTAATTACTGCATAGAAAGGTGGAGAAAACCCCACCCCCTCTAGTACTGATTATGTTACCTAATCTGGTAATGAAACGTCTGCAAAAAAAAAAAAAAAACTAAGCAAGCTCAGAGAGTACAGAAAACCACACAGTTCCCCCCCCTCCCTGCACACCCCCTTTTCTTCTACACCTACTCATAATTTTTGATGTCACTGATGATGTTACCTAGTGCATAATTTTTTTATGTTTTGTTTATATTTTTGTCATGTTTATATAATGTATATTCGAGGTGGTGACCCTTTGAGAGCTGCATGCAACCAAGTTTTATTTTAATGTATGTCGATTCGTCTACATGTTAAAGTGACAATAAAATTATTCTGAGTCTAGTCTGGTAATGAAATGTCTGCAAAAAAAAGAGCAGCCAAGCTCAGAGAGCACCAAAGACCCCACAATCCTTCTCCACCCCTGCAAACCCTCCTTTCTTCCAGCACTGATGATGTTACCTAGTAAGGTAATGAAACGTCTGCCAAAAAAAAAAAAAAAGCCCACCAAGTTCACAGAGCAGCACCAAGGACCCCACAGATCCACCAGGGAACATCATCAGTGCATAGATCCCCATCAGCATTGACGATTATGACCTACTTGGGGAACAACCTCTGTAGGGGTCCAGGCTGTTTCTCAAAAAAAGAGTCGGTAGGGAGACCATCCCTCCTTTGTTTCGCCTCTCCCCGCAAAAAACAAAAAAAAACAAGAGGTCCAGAGGGAAAGGGACCGAGTAGGCGGATTTACCTTCTTCCAGCAGCTCCAGCGGGGTCCCGACGGTCACCAGCTCCTCGTCCTCCTCGTCGCTACTGCCAGCCGCCATCTTGGGACAGGTCTGTGAAGGAGGCGGGGCGGGAGGCGGGGCCTGGTCGGCCAGCCATCGCCCGCCCCCTCCCACCTCCCACCGGTGGCGCGCGCAGCCCGAGAAGGAGGCGCGGCTATCCCCAGAAGGAAAGGGGAGGGGGAAGAAGCGCGCCGCGTTTGGTTTCGTTTGCGCATGCGCGCGCGCTTCCAGCCAGCTTTTGGCAATGGGTTTTTTTTGCAAAGGGGTTTTGGGCGTCTGAGTTTGTTGTGTGAGCCCCGTTCAGTTGGTTGATATTGCCCGATGGGCAGGGCTGAACGTACCCCGGAATTATCTCAAAATAAAGTTTTTACCTCCGATCTAAATAAATCCTGATCTATGTAAAATAAATGTTTTTTCGTTCTTTTGGTGGTGGGAAACGAATGCAATGCAGTTCAATAGAATAGAATAGAATAGAATAGAATAGAATACTTTATTGGCCAAGTGTGATTGGACACATAAGGAATTTGTCTTGGTGCAAATACAGTATACATAAAAGAAAAGATACATTCGTCAGGAGTCGAGAATCATAAGGTACAACACTTAATAATAGTTGTAGGGTACAAATAACCATACTAGGAAACAGTCAGTATAAATTGTATAAAGCAACAAAGTTATAGTCATACCTCACAAGTGGGAGGGGATGAGTGATAAGGAGTGATGACAAGATAATAGTAGTGCAGACTTTGAACAGGGTTGAGGGAATTATTTGTTTAGCAGAATCGTTTACAGTAGAGTTGGAAGGGACCTTGGAGGTCTTCTAGTCCAACCCCCTGCTCAAGCAGGAGATCCTATACCATCTCAGACAAGTGGCTGTCCAGTCTCTTCTTAAAAACCTCCATTGATGAAGCACTTACAACTTCTGGAGACAAGCTGTTCCACTGGTGGATTGTCCTCGCTGTTCGAATCCTATTGTCTCTTAAAGATGAACAGTGAAAAGGCAGGCGGGGTCCTTGGTGCTCTCTGAGCTTGCTTGTTTTCTTGAAGACCTTTATTACCCTTAACCAGCTAACATCATCAGTATGTTAGCTAGTTAAGGGTAATAAAGATCTGCAAGAAAACAAACTCAGAGAGCACCAAGGAGCCCTCATTTCAGCCCTGAGCTACCAATATTCTCCTGTAGTGAAAAGGCAGCTGGGGTGCATATGTGTGCACGGGGGTGGGGGGACCAGGATGTGGTAGCTTAAAAAGATTGCGGGGTGTAGCCTGGATGGAGAAAATCTCATTTTCAGAAGCATTTGAAAGTGAACCTATCTTTACCTGGCAGGGAGGTGGGGCTATGCGCACCTGTACGACCATCAGCAGGGCTAATTTGACCAGAAGAGGTCAGTGTGAGTAAACTGCTGTGGGTTTATGTGCCTCTGAACGTTTTAACTGAGAACAGTGTTTTCTCAAGCTTGACAACTTTTAAGATGCTGTGGACTTCGACTCCCAGAATTCCCCAGCTGGCATGTGTGGGATTCTGGGAGTTTGAAGCCCATAGATCTTAAAACTTGTCAAACTTGAGAAACGGTGATCTAGAGAGGTTATTTTTTTTAAAAAAAAATTAATGGGTGTGAGTCCACAACTTTCAGAATGAATCACAGCCTTGGCATCTGCAGGAAATGCTGTGATGTCAAAATAATGACATGCTTGCAGTGACGCCACCACGCAAATGAGGTTATGAAATTGACAGTTTCAGGATTTGGAAACTGAAAAAGACAAAACATTTGGGGAAAAGCTTACGATGATGATTACTCAATAGAAAAAGAGCAGAGGGCATAATAATTTCTAATGCATTCATTGCCTATTGCATTTTTATTTTCAGGTATTTTTAATGCCACCTTTGTTTATTTTTATAAATAAGTCAAGGCGGCGAACGTATCCAATACTCCTTCCTCTGCATGAATGATCAAAGCTTCACTATTACTTGCACTGAATAAACATTGGTACAATACCTGGATATTCTTTGGCACCTTCACGTGTATTTTTTTTCCCCCTAGGCATATGACATGCATATTCGTGGTGCAGTCAGAAATTTATTTTCTGAGAATGCCGTTGAAGCCTACATGGGCTGCAAAAGCCTTTTTGGAAACAAAGATGAAACTCACAAGTTCTTTGCAGCATGCAAATACCCTCCCCCACCCCCTCAGTGAATAAAATAAGAAAATTGGGTGAAAATCATAGAAAGCCAATGATGTCTGATTTGTAAGTTGCTGAGGTTATGCCTTGCGGAAAATCAGGATTTGCTAGAAATTCCTGAATGCATGATTGGCAGAAGACTATCTGGAACTGGAGGTTAAACCAAGATTATTATTTATCCACAATGCTTGAAGACTATGTGTGTGCACACCTGGTATGTATATATCTGTGGGATGTTACAATTTGCATTTTGAGTTGTTGCTCTGAAAAATGTTATTGTTATATATAGGGTTTGTATATATATATATATCACATTATGCCCTAATACAGATGTTCTCAACCTTTTTATGGCTTTTGGAGCCCTATTTACTTCTGGGTGACACCCACCCACTCATAGTCACCGTTAAAGTACTTATTGCAAAGTCTATCCTGCCAGGATAGCTCCCTATGACCCCCTAAAATATAGTAGGGCATCCTGGAGAGATCATACAGTTCACATTGAGAAATTATGATAGGGGTTGGAGTAGATGTGTTCTATGATTCCTTCCAACTCTATGATTCAATCTTTATATCCTGCCATAAGGATCTTTAATTTAAAAAAGCAATAAAATATCGATAAAGATATAGTACAATGTTTCTCAAACTTGGTAACATGTGGACTTCAATTCCCAGAATTCCCTAGCCAGCATCATAGCTGGCTGGGGAATTCTGGGAGTTTAAGTCCTCCTACTTAAGGCTGCCATATTTGAGAAACACTGAATAGTGTGTCTTTATCTTTAATCTAATTTCTTTTTGCTTTTACTGATGTGCCATTTTTCCATAATAGACTGTCAGTATATTGTATTGCCAATTCCTTTAATTTCCCAGCCTGCTCACCCAAGATTCTGGTCTCCCATTAATATACAACCAGGCCTGATCCTGCTTAGTTTTTAAAACTAAGCTTACTTAGATGCTACCATCTAACTTACATGCTACCATCCTTCCAGATACTGGAAGTATTAAAACACAGCAGCACATTTCAAAATGTTTCCTTTCAATTTATTTTTTTAGAAACAAGTTAACAAACAAAAATAAGGCATGTTTACAGATTTTGTCTTCTTTTAAGGCATCTCAGAGGCATTCTTCCTTTTTGTTCCTATTCTGGGAAATGAGTTGCTTTTCAAAAGCACAGGAGAATCATCACACACGCATGCACAAATGCACAGACACACACACACACACAAACAAAGTAGAGGACAAAAGTAAAAAAAGAAAATCTCACTGACTCACTTGCATTCCTTTTGCTGAATAAGTTGGACATGTTCAAGATATCTCTGCCTGACCTTTGAAACTTTCGTCATTTGAATTTTTTATAAATATATATTATTTACATCACACACCCTCTCTGGAGCTGAGTTGATTAAATATATCCCATCTCAATACACATTCCTTTTAATATCTGATCAGAACATTTATTGGGCATTGAAACTCTTCGTTGTTTTTATTCTTGTTTCTCTTCCCATGTGGGTTTAATGCAGTTATTCAATGTGGAGGAAGGAATATTATATGTACAATACTTTCAGAGATGATCTCTGGGCATTTTGAAAGCGATCAGTTGCGTGTAGAGGAAGGACATCTAATAAAAATACAATTCCATATTTCAGATTATCAAAAGGATCAATAGTTTTATTCAAGGAAGTAAAACCAGTTGGTCGAAACATAAAAGCTTTTGATTTTAAAGGCAGAAAGCCTTAAAGAAGACCCTTCTTAGCCATAAAATGAGAACCTCGAACACTATTCTGCTTTCCCATTGACGTGTATCTGTATTGAATCCTGACAAGAAAAACAAGCGAGGTGTTGATAGATTGTTTTGTTGACAATTAACAGTATGCTCATGATATAATTGTCTAATTTAAATTCATATTACATATTCCAAAACAACTCCGGTCCTTCAGGGACGCTTCAGTGCGGATCTGAAAGTTTAAAGATACTCTTTCCTGGGAAACACCTAATGGAGAAAGAACTTTTCACTTTGCCCTGTATTTCAGGGACAATTCATTTTACCACATTGGAAATAGCAGTCTTAAAAGTTCGATAATCGCATTCCAAACCTGCCACTCCACATTTTTGCTTTGTGGCTGTAAAACAATCTATCAGTTGTTTCTACTTTTACAGCGAGCAATGCTCACGAACTGGCAACTTCCCTCAATGCCCCAGAAGTGTGGTATGTGTGTGTGTGTGTGGTGATGGGGAAAATCTACTGTGATTTGTACCAAATCTCTCTGGTTCTTGAAAGAAAAAGCATTTCAGAAAGAGATCTCTACCCCCACCGAGGAATTATTCCCAAAGGAGAGGACCATCCTACCCACATGATCCCCTTGGGATAGCAAAGGAGAGACAAGAGGAAGAAAGAAAAGAAAAAGAAAACGCCTCACTAGAACTAAAGACCAAAAAAGAAGTTGAAAGACTCCGAGGACAAAAAGATAAGATTCCATTGGGACCCAGTTTCTTGGCAACCAAATCCTTTTCTGCAGAGACACAGAAAACATTGCATGGCATTAAAGGAAAGACAATGCTTTTTTAAAAAGTTGTATATTTCTATTCCTACCATTATTTATTCTAAACAAACGTAAACAACTGACAAAACCAATTGGATAAGGAAACTTGAGGCTGTGGTTTAAGACTAACAAAGGGCCACCTCTTTTATGCATTTGCCAGAAAACTAGCTCTATGGTGCACTTTGCCAATCGGCTGGGCTGGGAGAAGCAACAATTCAGGTCAAACCTAGCTGAATTACAGTGCAGGTAGTCCTTGACTTATGACCGCAATCGTAATCAGAATTTTTGTTGCTAAGCGAGGTGCTTATTAAGTGAATCACGTCTGATTTTAGCATCTTTTTTGCCCTGGTTGTTAAGTGAATCTGCATTGACTTTGCTTGTCGAAAACTGTGCAAGGTAGGTGGCAGATCGTGATGCTGCAGCTGTTCTAACTACACATCCGTTGCCAAGCGCCTGAATTTTGATCAGGTGACTGTAGGGATGCTGTGATGGTCGTAACTGGGGAAGACCGGTTGTAAGACACTTTTCCTACACCACTGTAACTTCAAACAGTTGCAGAGCAAACGGTCGTAAATCAAGGACAAGCAGTGGCATGTCATCTAATCGTTCTAATGAGTGAAGCCACCCATGTATAAACAAACCGTGGTTTATGCCTGCCTATTTTGTGAATCTGACAGTTAAACTAAAGCAAACGAAGGTTTAACACAAAGCTAGGGATCCTCCTAAGGGTGAGTGGATAGACCTAATCCAGAAGCAGATCCCATTCCCGCCCTTAGCAGGATCAATTGACCCTTCGATCTGCTCAGGGTAGGGATAGGATCTGCCTCTCGATTAGGTACAGAGCCACGGATCCTGGGAACTGATCTTCCTGTCCAGTGGTGGGATTCAAATATTTTTACTACCGGTTCTGTGGGCGTAGCAGGGGAAGATTACTGCAAAATCCCCATTCCCTCCCCACCCGACTAACCTGCTTTCCAGTTCCGTTCTCCTGTGCAGGGCAACCAAAGGAGACCCAGCCAATCAGCTGGGACTCAGGAGGCGGAGCATAGAATGGGGGGCGGGGCCAGTCAGGTGGGATTTAGCGGTTCTCCAAACTACTCCGAATGTCTGCTACCGGTTCAACGGAACTGGTCAGAACCCGCTGAATACCACCTCTGTTCCTCGCTAAACCCGCAGTCCTGGGCAGCTCGTCCTTTGACCAGGAGCCTGGGGACGGGTGGGAGAAATGCACCCCCGGTTTGGGTTGACCTCACCGCTCTGAATTCCAGGTTGCTCCTCTCCTTGATGGATGGAAGCTAATCAAGGAGAGAGGAAACAACCTGAAATTAAGGAGAAACTCCCTGACAGCAAGGACAATTAACCAGTGGAACAGCTTGCCACCAGAAGTTGTGGTCGCTCCATCACTGGAGGTCTTTAAGAAGAGACTGGAGATCAGCCACTTGTCTGAGAGGATGCTTAAGCAGGGGGTTGGACTAGAAGACCTCCAAGGCCCCATCCAGCTCTGTTCTGATTGACTGACTTCCTTCCAGCTCTACTCTGCTTCTAATCCTTTGCACAGCCGCTGCTGGGCGGGACCGCGGCCCGAATCCACGAGGCACCAGCCCAAGGAAGCGCTTCCTCCTCCCTCCTCCTCCTCCTCCACTCCCTCCCCGCGGGTTTCCCAGGTAGAAGGGGAGGAGCTTGCAGAGCAGCCAGACCGCAGTTGGTGCTGCGCCCGGGCGCTCAAGCGAGGCGGTGGAGGCGAGGACTCACTCGGGGAGTTGGCCACGGAGGCAGCGGGCGACCCCATCCCCGGCCCCGGTCACCAAGCGGCTGGAGATGACGGAGACGCTGCTGCCCAACGGCTGTCCGGCCGCGGACCAGAGAGGCTCCTGCTATTTTCGCAAGGTGAGCTCGAGGCAGGACGGACAGGGGACCCTCCTGGCGCGGGAGCCCCTTTGCGCTCTTGGAAGGAGGGCGGGGGGGGGGGCGGATGTCTACCGACTCTTGGCGAGGTTCCTCGGGAATTTAAGGGAGGGGAGCTTTGCTTCCCCTTCACCCCCGGCTCCGATTAGTTCTGTTCTCGTCTGGTTAAGCAAAGCAAAGCAAAAATAAATTAAAATTTAAAAAAAAATCCCGCCTGCGTAACAGGTATTTTCTCCGCCGATTCGGAGCCTCCTTGATGTGAAGTTGGAGGAAAAGACTTGTGAGGATTGGGCAGGTTGTGTGTGTGTGTGTGTGAATTGGAGTTTTGCCTTCCGAGGAGGGTCCGGGGAGAGAGAGAGAAACCTTACCCCAGCGCCCGCCCCTCCCCACTTCTTCCAGCCACCTCCCTTCCTTCTTGGCGAAGTGAAAACCTCGCGAAAAGTCCTGCGGTTCCCCCCCACTCCCCTTATATAAACGGTGAAACGAGTGTAAACTCTGCCTGGTGGGTGAAAACCGAATTGGGGGAGGGAGTGGTGGCGTGGAGTGGGGGGTGGAGACACTGACCCTCACCCAGAAATTCACTTGGCTCCTTGGGTACCTGTTGCCTTCGCCCCCACCC
Source organism: Pseudonaja textilis (assembly GCF_049901715.1). Lineage (NCBI taxonomy): Eukaryota > Metazoa > Chordata > Lepidosauria > Squamata > Elapidae > Pseudonaja > Pseudonaja textilis. Next base: position 13,144,726 of record NC_142000.1, read on the forward strand.
CACCTGATGCATGCTATGGGATACATTTACGGATCAGAAACAGGCACAACGCCTTGGCATCTCTTTCTGGATGGCAATAAACTGGGCAGTAGGGTAGAGTGGCATCTGGGGTGGGTAGAATTTGCTGGAAGAAACTGAGATTTTTTTTTTCCCTGCGTGGTGCCAGGCTTGTGACCTCTATGGGAAAGGGGGTCTGGTTTTGGCTTTCTGTGAGACCATCACGGTTAAGGATGCTTGGCGCATGCCTTGATCGAGGAATTAAATGCAAAACCTTTGATTATCAGCTTCTTGTTCAAGGTACAATATTGGATGAACTTAAAAACAAAAACCCAACCCTGTACTGAATGAACTCACAAAACCGATTGATTCTATAACCCAACAGTGAACATAGCCAGTTTATTCTCTGGCCATTAAACTCTGATGGGAACTTACTAATTTTATGCTGTTTTATTCAAATTCTTGCTAGATTTACTTGAGAACGCAGTCTTAGGGGGTACCTATGTGTTGAATCCATAAGGGAAGATCTAGGATTGTGTTCCCCAATTACTGTTTGGTTAATATCTACCAAAGGGTAAAGTTCATTAGTTTCCTTTAATTTCTGCTGGGTTACAATTGTGCTTTGATGTCCACGAACCTCTTGTTACAGCATAAAGCAGACAAACAATTCAACTTACTTGACATTGGATTGATAATGTTCAGTGAGCAGGAATAAAGTGAATCATTTTTGTCTTTGAACGTAGGAATTCTGGGCAACTTTTAAAGGGGTTTCTGAGGCTACCCTTCCAGATTTGGAGGGTATCTGTTGGTGGATCGCAAGCTGGACACCTCCATGTTAGAGCAGAATCAACTCCTTCCTTGAAATGTGTACATGTGTCTTTGGAAGTAATGCTCCCAGAATCAAATGGCTTAACCCTTGGCTGTAAGAGTGTGACTTCACACTTTTAAATGTCTGCTATGTGAACAAACAAACAGACAAAAAAAAAGATTGTCTAAATGTCCAGGATACAAAAATGTCTTTATAAAAGTTATACCTTTAGTTTTGTAAAATCCTATTTTAAAGTACGGAAGTGTTCATTATAGCAGTTAGGCGGTGCAACTTAATTACGTAGCATTGCATGCTCATTTAATATATACCAGCATCTGCTACATCTGTGTAAGAAATAACCACTTGTCTAAATGGGGTGGTATGATGCATTTTTCGTGTTCCGCTGAAGCCTTTTCTGCTCTTGGTGGTGTTATATATTTAACATTCCTTCAGAAGCAACTTCTGCTTCCTACTTTTCATACACTTCCAGATAAGAATTGCAGACCTTTTAAAAATTATAATCCCTTGCAAACAATTGACTTCACCGGATTTCCCAGAGATAGGAGAACTTTCTGTTCCTTTGACTTACTATCAGTCATACTAAATCAGTCACTGATAACTGCAGTGTTTGGGCCAAACCCAGTGGGTTGTTCCACTAACTAAAATTAGGCAGAGCTTTAGAGCAAGTGTTTGACAAAACTCAAACATTGCAGTACAGCCTCTCTCTCGGTTCATGCATTGTAAAAAAACAAGATGTTTTTAAAAAATAAATAAAAATAATAGTTGATTTACCAATGATGGCGAATATACATGTCCCAGACTGGATCCTGAAAAGTTTATTTGTCGAAGAAGCCACTTTAGCTGGGCTTGTGTTTGTTTGTTTGTTAATTTATTATTTTGCATTTCTGGACCACCTGTCTCAATCAGTATATGGTATACAGTACAGTAGCGAAATATAAAACAGTATATGAGAATTAAAATGTTAAAATTTAGATTTTGAACGATTATAGAATTATAAGCAAGTGCAATGAACTTCTTGAGCCATAAATCAAACAAGATATATCAAGGCTTAGTGAGTTATGAGAAATCAGTTAATGATCAGATCTCTCTCTTCCCATCCTTCACATTTACTCTCTAATGATGGGTTATCAAAACTTAAGTTTGAAAAGTCAAGACTCATGTAGATTAAGCTCAGCTTCTCATGATACAAGGGCTGTTGTTTTCTTCAGAGTTGTATGGAAGTATTTCCTTCAGCTACAAAACTCTAATGAAAGGTTGATGTCCTGCCATAATGAAAGGAAATTGTTTTTTTAAAAAACAATATGTGGACCAACCAAAATGACACTTAAAGATGTGCAACCTTTCTCAACAACTGCTAGGTATATTTGTCTGATCTTGGTTAACCCTAATTAAGTTAATTAAAGCTCCTCCCTCCAAGTTTTTTTTTCCCAATTATTGATTCTCCTGATGATGGATTTTTCTCCTTTATGGATTAAGGCAATTGTCATTGTTTGTCTGAAGGGTTTGGGATTGTTGGGGGCTGGGGTTGGGTTTTTTGTTGTTGCTGTTGTTGGTATTCGAAAGGAAGGAAATCTAATAAGGTATGTCAGATCTGGGGTTTGCATTTTCCGCCAGCTAGGAATGTGACAACAGAGGAGTTAGCCTCAGGTGAGAGCTAACAAGTTGGCAAAGTTTCTGCCTGTATTAGATTACCAGGTTAAATTTAGGGCACTTCCTCAGCAACATTGGCAGGTCGGCAGCTCATTTGAGAGCGCCTGGCATCAACAGGTGTCAACTTCATTGGAAAGTTGTGCAAATATTACTGAGAGTATCTTTTTCCTTATCTCTCTCCTTCCCTCCCTCTCTCTCTCAAATATATATCCATGCCTGGCTAAACTCTCCACCCAATTATGATTGAGTGAAGTGAAAGTTTAGCCTTAGATAATCCAAGTAAGTGGAGAGTTTTAAATAGTGTAACCAACCTACAGAAGGCCTATATGTCCACTGTGGTTCTGGACAGATAATTTTTTTCTAACGAGGGTGGCTTGTAACATTGCATTTAGCAGCCAACAGAAGAAAGCAGGAGTCCAGCTGTTTTGAGGGCAGAAAAGGTTATTTCCACATGAAAGTTGTAGAATCTGAGTACAGTCTTCTGGGGTGTATATGTGTGTTTGTGTGTACATATACATATTCATACGGTACATACATACGTGTATATACACGTACACATAGGCCTCAACTTATGACCACAATTGAGCCCAAAATTTCTGTTGCTAAGCGAGACAGTTAAGTGAGTGTTGCCCCATTTTGTGACCTTTCTTGCTATAGTTGTTAAGTGAATCACTAAAGTTGTTAAGGGAATGTGGCTACCTCCTTGATTCTGGTTGACAGAAAGGGAGTCTCACATAACCCCAGGACACAGCAGCCATCATAAATATGAGTCAGTTGCCAAGCCTCTGAATTTTGATCATGGGACCATGGAGATGCTGCAACAGTCACAAGTGTGGAAAGAAGTTACTTCTTTCAGTGCCCTTGTGATTTTCAATGGTCACTAAATGGACTGTTGTAAGTCGAGGACTTCCTGTATTAGAATTTGACCTGGAAGAGCAGAGTTCGGGTGTCTCTTCAGCTACAAAGCCAGCTTCTGTCTGCATCTTATTTACATTGAGGGGAGGGGGGCTAAAACATTAAATCAGAGATCCTATTTTTAACTACCCTTAATTCCTTAGAGGAAGAGTGGGGAGAACAGAAGAAGTAAACAACAATTTTTCCATGGTACAGCCCATTATTTGGAAGCAGATGTAGCATCTGTAGGCGCATGATGAACAGCTTTAAAGTGGGTTCTTACATTGCACCAAACCACGATCTGCCTGACGTGGCTTATTGACTAAAGCATAACTGGCTCCATGTAAAACTCATTAAGCCGAAACCAAACAAGCCACAGTTTGCATCAATGGGCTGTAGGAACTCAAGCTTTCTACTGACCACCAAAATATGTCACCCTCCTGTCTTCTAAACACCGCACTTCTTCCGCAAGTAGAGGCATAGAGTTTTTCTCGTTGATTAGAAGTTCGTTTGGGTCCAAAAATGAAGGAGGGAGAGAAATTATATGCCCAGGGTCTTCAAACTTGGCAAGTTTAAGACTTGTGGACTTCAACTCCCAGAATTCCTTAGCTAACATGACTGGAGGAGAAGTTCTGGGACTTGAAGTTCACAAGTCTTAAAGCTGCCAAGTTTGAAGACCCCTGTTATATGCACCACTAACCCATTGTATGGATTGTCAAAAAGCGTAAGACACAACAATGGTTACAGGGGTGCAATCAATGCCCCACCATTTTGTATGTTGTTTGGGCTAGGTTGGGGCAAGCACAAAAGATGTGGAGCTTCAATTCTGCTGCTGTGATTGCCCTCTTCTTCTTTTGCCACCCCTTTTAGGGGGGTGATGGGTTCAAAAGGATTGGGGTGTCAAAGGTATCTAATGGAGAAGGAAAACATTGGGAGGAAGTATCTTCTCCATAGAGGTTGACTAGGGATCATAGGGTTAGATTTCTCCTATGCTTCTCAATCCTTCCCAAACTTCAGAAAGTACCCAGAACACCTCAGTTGGTCCCTCCAAGGGGAAAGATTATGACAAGCACGAACACACCCAGCCCTGAGGTAAAACTCCCTCTATCCCTTTTGATTTTCCGAAAGTCCCTCAAAATCTGGTTGTGCCATCAAGCTTCAGGGCTCCAGGGTCTCCTGGAAATGCTGAGGTATCTCCATTGTTGTTAACATCTGCTGTTCTCTCTTAGCCTTTGTGATTTTTAAATGTTTCAACAATAGCTTTTTTTAACCTGTTAATTGCTTTATAGTCTTGTCGCACCCTGCGTCACTTTTCTGTGAGACGGGTGGCTCTATATATTTCATGGATAAATAAACATACTTAAAGGCTGATTAACCGTAGAGGCAGGTTTCCAGTGGTGGAAAGTTTAAATTTACCTTATCATTCCTACTCCCCTTCATAAAGCAGATAGCTAAGGCATTAGTCACGCTCCTGTGACAGGGCTGCAGGAGCGTCTTAGCCAAATGTGCCAGAAAATGGCGCAGGTTGTTCACTTGATGATTAAGAACCCAGCCTTAGGCTTACAGTAAGATGGGAAAGAGAAAGATTGACTTTGGCAAACAGAAAGGCAGTAGAAATATTTATAGCCCATTTTTTTACAAAGCAAATGTATGCAGATAAGATAAGAAATAGCCCATCCCTTCAGGGCACCCTTGGCTCTTATTCTTTTTTTTTACTTTCTTATTTCTCTTCTAGTAAAGATACCTGATTCTATTGATGAGCTATCTGCCTTATTTCTTTCTTTCTTTCTTTCTTTCTTTCTGCCTGCATGGATGGGTCTTAGAATCACGTCATTGCAAAAGCCATTAGTGGTTTGGTAAGCTTTTAATTTTTCCCCTCATCTCAGCATCTCTGATTCTTATTTCCATTTCCAAGACGCGTGCTTGTGTCTTTGCAATTTCCTGGCCCTTTTGCATTGGCTTAAGCTAGGTGAGGGCAGTGCTAGGGTTTTTGAAGTTGGCCAGAGACAACATTTTCAAAGGCAAAGTTGCATTGCAAAGAGAAGGTACAGTTGGATTTCCTATATCAGCCTGAAATTGAAAAGAGAGAGAGAGAGGAAACGTGGAAGGAAGGAATCATTTCACAAACGTGAACAAAAAATGTGCTTTCGTGGAGCTCAAATGGGCAAAGCTGACAACTTGTTATAATATTCTATAACAAGAAGAAAAAGCTGTTCTGTTCATTTCCAGTTACTTGTGTTTGATACAGTCCCAAAGGTGCCTTTTTTTTTCCTTTCCAAAAGGCAACTGGATTTTCTTGGTGTTTTCTTGAAAACATTTCAGTTCTTATCCAAGAAGCTTCTTCAGTTCAACTCCGAGATTAATTAGACAGCTTTGGATAAAACATGGCTTTTCATCTGTAAAATACTACAACAGATTTCCAATTGTATAAATTGCTTTATGTCCTGACTGATGACCATTAGTTGACCTATAATCCTTTGACTATTTCTGATTTTTATTTAGATGGAAGCTACTCCTTCCTTTTGTGGCAGTGAGTTATCTGTACAAATTATTAAAGAGCTGGGTGAAGAAGGAACTGTTTGAAGTTAGCTTCATGAATCTTCAGGGCAGCCTTTCTCAAACTTGGCAAATTTAAGATGTGTGGACTTCAACTCCCAGAATTCTCCAGCCATTAGTGTGGGGGAGAGGACTGAGGAATTCTGGAAGTTGACCTTAAAGTTGCCAAGTTGAGAAATGCTGCTTTAGGCTACAGGAGCTTCCTTTATGAGTGTTTCTATGTCAGCCTTCCCCAGATCTTGATTCAGAATTTTCAAGCTGGCTGAGGAATTCTGAGAATTGAAGTCCAGCCAGCCTGGACTGCATCCAAGTTGGGGAAAACTGATCTACTCTATATAGTTGCTAGTTTTGCAGAAATCTGTATCATCATTTAGTCTTTCAGAGACAGATATAGGATTAATATGGTTCACTAAGCATGAAAAATACAGTCCTTTCTCATTTTTCCTCCCCAAATTCTGCTCTTCAGAGAAAGTCCTGTTCTGCTCTATTGAATTTGCAAGTTGATATAAACACAGGTTGGATTCCGTTAACACACATTAAATAATGGTTCCTTTGGTTTCTTTGGCTTAGCTTTGCAAATCCAGCCTATTGACCCAGAGCTGGGTTAGTGTAATGTCAGAATAGTGAATGACAGAATAGAAGGGGGTCCATCTAATCCACTTGCTTGATTTAATGTAGGCCAACAAGTATAAGAATGTTTCTTGACAGAGAACTGCCAGACCTTGTTTGAAGATTTTGAGTGGTGAAGTATGTAAATCCAGGGGCTTGGGAAGAATGTGAGAGATCCTCCCTTTTGCAAGCAAAAAAAGTGAATAGACTGTGTTAGTGTTTTCTAAGTAGTCGAATGTGCTCAGAGAAGCAATTAGTGTTTTTTTTCAATCTTTTGTTTGCTTTGGTGGGGAGACAATAACACTGGTGGCATTTCAGAAGTCATGGAAATCACAGGGCCAAATCCACCTTCAGTTTTGCCTTATCTTGCAGTGAGCCCAATGTAGGCTATGCTCCCTGTTGTTGGCTTATCACTTGAAACACACAACAACAGATGAAATGACACCCATGCACACATACACAATTCCTGCTGGCGTCAAGCCCAAATAACTTTTTCTACAGAACAGTTGAACCTTTGGAAATGTATTTCTGTCACTCAGGAGATCTGATTTCGGAATTCAGAACTGTTTATGGAAAAAGCAAATTGACATTCAACTAGCTGAAGGTATTTCCCGTCTGCTTGGTTATTGCAACAATATCCATTTTCCTCCCTCAAATAATATCACGGCTGGGCAGCTCTAGATCTATTTGTATTAGCCTTATTCTTGAGTTTAAAATTTCAAATAATACATAGACCGTATATGTTATGTGTATGGAACCTGTGTGGAAAGAATGGCCCTAATCCTATTTGTTGATGTTACCTAGTGTGGTAATGAAACGTCTGCAAGAAGACCACCAAGTTCAGGGAGCACCAAAGACCTCAATAATCTTGTTTCCCTGATGTTTTAAAATATTGCTTGTGTGTGTTGCTACATTTGGGGAGCTTCCTCCTCTTCAAAACTGAAGCAATGACATCTCTTGGTCCAGGATAGCAAATGTACCTTGTGACAAATATACGAGCCACTGAACACTCCAAAATGCCCACTGAGATACACACAGACAATCAGAGTTAGAAAGGACCTTGTAGGTCATCTAGTCCAACCCCCCCCCCTGCCCAAGTGGGAGACCCCACACCATTTCTGACAAATGGCAGTCCAATCTCTTCTTGAAAGTCTCAAGTGATGATGCTCCCACAACTTCTGAGGGCAACTTCTGTTCCATTGGTTGATTGTTCTCACTGTCAGAAAGTTTCTCCTTATTTTCAGGTTGAATTTCTCCTTGGTCAGTTTCTATCCATTGTTCCTTGTCTGGCCTACAGGTGCTTTAGAAAATAGCTTGACCCCCTCTTCCTCTCTGGGGCACCCCTCAAATATTGGAAGACTGCTATCCTGTCTTCCCTGGTCCTTCCCTTCACTAGACTAGCCAGGCCTAGTTCCTGCAACCGTTCTTCCTATGTTTTAGTCTCCAGTCCCCTAATCATCCTGGTTTCTCTTCTCTGTACTTTTTCTAGAGTCTTAACATCTTTTTTATAGTGTGGTGACCAGTACTCTAGGTGTGGTCTTACTAAGGCTTTATAGAGTGGTATTCGTACCTCACTTAATCTCGATTGTATCTCTCTGTTAATGCAATTTAGGATTGCATTAGCTTTTTTGGTTGCCACTGCACACTGCTGGCTCATATTGTCCGCAAAGACTATCCACTAAGACTCCAGGATCCCTCCCACAGTTACTGCTATTCAGCCTGGTTTCACCCAGTCTGTATGCGTAGTTTTGGTTTTTCTTGCCTAAGTATAGGACTTTACTGAGGCTTGATTGACAGTTCCCTGGCAATTAAAGTCCTCTTTCAACTGCTGAGGACAGATTGCACAAAAGTTTTGGTTTTTCCAGACAGCCTTTAACCAAATGGGTTGGATTGTTAAAGCAGTGGAAGACAATAGGTGTCAGAGATGGGAAATTTCCTCTGTAATTGTTGCACTCAAATTCAATATTAAGCCTGTGGTGTGCAGGCTGCGGCCCCAGAATTGCATGCAGCTCCACTGAAGTCTCTAGAGATGCCTCCCAGATTCTTATTTTTAATGCAGCAAGGAGGGAACACTTGATAAATAATCCTCTTGACTATATTTAATTAATACCTTGCTGCATTTCACCCCATACGGCTTTGTGTTTGTCTTTGCCCCGCCGAATTCTTCAATATTTGATTCAAAGGTTAGGTGCAGCCCTGTGTCCTCAAAATGTTCTGCCCATTTGTTAAAGGAACAGTAATTGTTTCTACAATATAATCAATAATAAAATATAACGTATTCAATGATGGCAGCTCCAGGGAAATGAAATTCAGTTTCTAGAGAAGGAACATACTCCATGTAAATAGATCTTAGGCAGGCCACAAACTCTCCATTCTTCCAATATGATGCATTAGGAATTTTTTCTATTGAAGTAGGCCATAAACATCTCCATTCTTTCAGTATAATACATTAGGAAGTTTTTTTTAAATTGAGATCTGCATTCATTGAAAGGCTAATTTTTCTTTTTGTTGGCATATCTGTTGCAAAACACACCCTAATGGAGTATATTCTGCATTTCCCTCAGTCCTAGGTTCCATCAATCAACATTTCAATAGAATCAATCAGTCCAATTGTCTGAAGGAGATCCCAGTTCTCCATTTTTTTTCCCAATGGTTTCATTATCAGAAGTTTTAAAAAGTGGAGCAGCCAGAATTGTATTTGCTCAGAATTGGAAAAGTTATAAGATACCAATAAAGGGAAAAGTAATTGAGAAAATATTTGAATGTGCAGAAATGAATAGGTTAACATTGGTAATCAAAGAAAAAGAAGAAACAGAATATTGTATGATATGAGATTTATTTTATCAATGGTTGGAAAATAAAATAAATTAAAATGGACCAGATGAATATATAGAGCAATAAAATAAGTTTGTTAAAAATAATAATACATATATTAAATAATAGCTATAAGAAAATGTGATTATTGTTATATTGGTAAGTGAAGTATTAATTATAATTGTAAGTGCAAGATATATGTACCCAGTCGACAGAGGATTGAAATGAAAGATGGAATTATTGTAAACTATAAAATAAAAATGAATAGAAGTTTTAAAAAGTGGGTTGCTGGCACCTTGATTGCATAAAGATTTAGTTCAGTTGCTAACTGTGAATATTGATTGAGGCTCTATAGAGATTTCGATATCAAGCTATTTTTATTTCTGAAGTCTTGCAGACAACAGCTTGACTGGTTTATGAATGCAAGTCTGCAACATGGACCTTTGTCCCCACCTCCATCCCACCCCCGCAAAAGAAAGAAAAAATAAATTGGGCTTTATTCAAATGGGAGGCAAGTATTTATGGCTAGCCAGGCAACATATTAGCTTTCTTGCTTCTATTGTTCATTTCTTAGAAATAAAATTGTCATGTCAGACTCATATCTTATTCTTCAGGCCTTTAAGACACTGGATAGCTTTTTCTCCAAGAGACATTTTAAGGAGGAGAACAGGAAGTCTCCTTTTATATACTGGTTAATATTTGTCCAGCTCTCTTTTTACTATGCTCCCGATGCAAGTCATTAACTTCCAATGGAGACATTAACTCTCTCTCTTTCACCAGCCTCCATGCAAGCAGAACACCATTCTTTTCTCAAAGGTACCTCAAGGGACATCTGTGCTTTTCATAAAATCTTTTTTTAAGCCAACTTTTTTTTTTTTACCTTCCCCTGCTTTGAACAGAAAACAGGTAACCACAAAACAACAGCTTGATCTGCTGCCTGTATTTCAGCCGTGCAAGTAATACAGTGGTGGGTTTCCAATTTTTTTTACTACCGATTCTGTGGGCATGGCTTGGTGGGCACGGTGTGGGAAGAATACTGCAAAATCCCCATTCCCTCCCCACTCCAGGAGGGACGGTTACTGCAAAATCTCCATTCCCTCCCCACCCCACTAACCTGCTTTCCAGCTCTGTTCTCCTGTGCAGGGCAACCAAAAGAGACCCAGCCAATCAGCTGGGACTTGGGAGGTAGAGAATAGATGGGGGCGGGGCCAGTCAGAGGTGGTATTGGCCGGTTCTCCGAACTACACAAAATTTCTGCTACCGGTTCTCCAGAACTGGTCAGAACCTGCTGAATACCCACCTCTGCTCCAGTGACGGAGCGCCCGCGACTTCTGGAAAAAGCCATTGAGCTGGTTAATTGTTGTCACTGTCAGAAAAATTCTCTTTACTCCTAGGTTGCTTCTCTCCTTGATTGGTTTCCGTTCCTGGCTTCTTGTCCTGCCTTCGGGTGCTTTGGAGAATAGGTTGATTTCCCTCCTTCTTTGTGGCAGATTTTTAGATATTTGGAACCAGGTTTTGAGGAATTAGCTGGGTCTGCCAGTTTTGATGGCCTTGGCTTTTGATCTTTCCTTGATTTTAAAGCTTTACTGCCCTTAGTACGATGTTTGTTCCAGTTAAGCAAACTGTTTAACCTGTTCTGCAGTCCTAGTCATATTTGAATTTCTTATCTTTCAGTAAGAGAGTAGCCACAAAATAAAACAGTTTCTTCTTTTTTTTTTAAGAAAAGAAAAGAAAAAAGAAACACACACAGCAGAAGTGCAACCTTTTTCTAATTTGCTTTGTGTGAGATCTTGTCATGAATGAAGATGAGGCTTTGGACCCAAGCAATGGTTTCTAAAAGAAACTTAAGGAAATCCCTCCCAGCAACTTTGGTCATTATAATGTCTTTGTAAGGGTCTTTGGGCTTTCAGATATCCAGATATCCTGGGCTAGGGGAGAAAAATGCTTGGAATTCCTGTTTGTGGATTGAAACATGACATAAAAGTGAAATATTTTCACATACCAAGATGACAGCCTTACATTTGGACAGGGGTTTTTTATTTTATTTTAAGGTCGACTATCTGCTGTTTTGATCTGTTTCTACTCTGGTTGATGAAAAACACAATCAAAGGTGATTTGTGGTACGCCAGTGTGGTTTGATAGCATCTCTTGAATGAAATGAAACACCGGGTCATTTGAAGGCAACACTTCCTTTTGAAGGACCACAACCCACAGGTCAGTTTTCAGGATGTGGCTTGTTTAAAGAGCCTCACAGATTCAACCTCTGTCATCCTAAATTACATATGAGGACTTCGACGGTTTCCAGATCTTGAAGACTGGATTGGATGGGCCAGTTTGCTGGCAATGGAGCTACCATTAGCTTCGCCTCATCATGGTTTTGTTGGTGCTGGCATCATTGTGATGTGCCAGCTGTTGCACTTTGTGTACCATGTTTATGGCACAACACAAGGAGTAGATTCAGCCAATGGTAGCTTATAATTCGGTGCCAAATGATGAAATTCATCTTGGTTTCATGAGATGTGAAAACCCAATCCTTGTGAGACAGCATGATACCTTCCATCAAGGACAGCATGTGCAGGGGTATGTGAGCATGGCTGGTGGAACTTCGAAAATGGGTCATAAGAAAATAGAATACTTTATTGGCCAAGTTTAATTCAGCACACAAGAAATTTGTCTCTGGCGCAAATGCTCCCAGTGTATGTGCAAAGCAGGAGAGTAATAATGATCATAATGATGATACCAATAAGAGGGGATAGAAATGAACCATGGTGGCACAGTGGTTAAAATGCAGTGGTTAGAATGCAGGCTACTTCTGCTGACTGCCGGCTGCCTGCAGTTTGGCAGTTCGAATCTCACCAAGCTCAAAGTTGACTCTGCCTTCCATTTTTCCTAGGTTGGTAAAATGAGGACCCAGATTGTTGGGGCAGTAGGCTGATTCTGTAAACCACCCAGAGAGGGCTGTATAAGCACTGTGAAGCAGTGCATAAGTCTAAGTGCTATTGCTAAAGAAGATAGGAATAATAATAATAATAATAATAATAATAATAATAGTAGTAGTAGTAGTAGTAGTAATACATCCATAGAACTTAAGTAGCTCTGGGGAAGTCCATTGTATCTTAAATGGTCATTGGCTGTTAAATGGGGACCACCTGAAGGGCAACTTCTCAAACCACAGGACATTTGGAGCTTATTGTTCCCATAAAATCTGGAGGAAAGAAAGAAAATAGCATTATAATTCTTAAAAGTTCTTCATATTTAAAACCATTATTCAAGTGATGGATATGTCAGTTCTCCAGATGCACATGTTTCCATGGTCAACATCAAAGAAATATTAGTGGGAAGTAATAGGAAATTTGAGCAGAAGTTCTGTGCTAGGAATAAACCCACAAGCCACCTAGAAGCAAAATGCCCACATGACAAGACTGGTTGGAAAAGCTGATTATTGGGAGAAAAAGTAAATCGGAAAGGAAGGAAATTGACAAACATATTTTAAGTGATTGCTGCAGAACCCATTTGTGGAAACTCTTCCAAAAAGTTCCAGAAAGACAGGAGACTGATTTTGAATCTATTCAGACAATTTCTGCACCACAGTTCCCAGCATCCCTCACCTTTGGCCATCCTGGCAGGGGCTGCTGGGAGCGGTAAGTCCGCAACATCTGGAATTCTCCCTCCTCTGGAGTTCCCCCTCTTGCCACAGATGCAAGATTTCGGGTGCTGTCCCTTATCACATCTTCTTTCTCAAGAAGACCGAGAACTATTTTTCTGCAACAACTCCGCCATTTCTTATCCGGGTTTATTAAGTTATAAAGTTTTATAAAATGTAAAATACCAAAGCAAATAAAAGGACAGTGAAAGGGAGAAAAAGAAAAAGAAGCGTTGACTTTCAACTATCTGTTACAGTAGAATAGGGCATTAACAACAATCACAACTTTTTGTTTTTACCATAATAGTATAAACCAGTCATGTCTACAAGAATCTTTATCAGTCTGATCTGTGAAACCCACAATCAAAAGTTTCGTTCTTGTCAAAGTTTCGTTTCTAAAATGCAGGGATAGGCTTTATTTTTTTCAGGGTGGGGAGAGGAATCGACCTTCCTTCTCTCTTTCTGTGGTCTGTCCTTTTGATAATGGATATCTTTTCTGTTATTCAGGGATGCAACCCCCTTGCAGAAACTGGGCGGAGCAAATTGCAAAATCGGAGAGCTGTCCTGAACCAGCAGATTCTGAAAGCAGTGAGGATGAGAGCTGGCGCAGAAAACCTCCTCCGGTATGTTCCCACGAGTCCCCGCTCCTTTTCTGCCCACAGTCACAAAATGCAGCCTTTGTCCTTCTCAACAGGAACACCCTCTCACTTCCCAGCCAGCAGCCCGTTCGCTCCAACACCTTATTGAAAATAAATAGAAGGCGGAGCTTGGCATGCCGATTTACATAATGTTTTCACTGTTCCCCCCTCAAAGGAGGCTATCTGCAGTTCCACCAACCCTCTCCTGCTTTTCTTTCTATATGGGTTCCTTTCAAAACAATAACCCTTTTTCTCTGGGCCGTTGGATGCAACGGGATGGTTTTAACCACATCGTTATTCTAGAGTTTAAAGTAGTTGTCGACTTATGATCACAATTGAGCCCCAAATTTCTCTTGCTAAGCAAGACGGCTGTTCAGTGAGTTTTGCCCCATTCTGCAATGGTTCTTGCCACAGTTGTTAAGTTTTTGCCTTCAGTTGTTAATCTAATAACATGGCTGTGAAGTGTCATGCCCCTGGTGGAGACTGACTCTGAGGGAGAGGAGGAACAGCTGACAGGGAGTGAAGGTATGGCTCCGGAGGTTGTGGAGGAGACTGGTGAAGGGCAGAGGCCAGCTGGGCAGTCAGAGGAAGACCCAGGCCCATCCCCTCCCCATCCTAGGGCACACAGAGAGGAACAGAGAAGGGAACAACTTGGCTTATGGGAAAGGAAGCGGCCATGATCCCCCTCATTGGCTGCAGCTGGGGGGAATAGTATAAAGGAGGGGCGTTTAAAACACAGCGTTGCTAGAAGCAAAGTGTGTTTTATTTCTGGCTGAGGTTTATCTTGGTTGGCGATCTTCCAACGGACTGTGCCTTGTTATCTTCTTGAAGTTTGTAATTAATTATCCTGGTCTGTCATAAAAATTCCTTCAGTGCGGTTTGTTTTGGTTTTTTATTTCTCCGTTATCTGTTCTTTGAGTTAGGACTGTATTTCTTTCATTTGGAGACTATTTTGGAAAGAGTTTAATCTCCAACTGCGAACAATTGCACAGTGAGGCCAAGTTGGAGGCATTAAAGGAAATTTATTTAGGTTTGGGAATTTATTATGTGTGTGCTGCTTCCCGGGTCATCACATGAAGTGAATTGGGCTTTCCCATGAATTTTTTTTTTGTCAGAAATTTGCAAAAGGGGATCCCAGGATGCTGCAACTGTCTGTCAGGATTCCAGCAGTTACCCCCATTTAAATCATGAGTCTCAAGCTACACTTCCAAAACTTAAAAAGGATTTATCGGGAGTTAACATGCTGGCACTGCCTGGGTGTAGCCAACTCTGAGACACATCATTCCTTGTCACCCTTGGCCCTGGTTTTCCCCCAACCCCTGGGTGTATCGTAATTCATATTCTCCAATGGGACACATCCATAGCCAAGAGTCATCAATCATGCTCTCCAGTTAGATTTTTGCAAGGCAGAAACTTTAGTCACCTAGTTACTATCTTTGAAAACATTTATGGAATGCAGTTTCAGTTTTGCAAGCTGCTGCACTGCTCCCCCCACCCACCCTTTCTGTTGGCAACTCTAAAAAGACCAGATAAATATTTTATGAGTTGACACTGTCGTAAATACTTGTTGAGCACCTGAATTTTGATCACGTGACTACGGGGACGCTGCAACGGTCGCAGGTGTGAAAAACTGTCATGAGTTACTTTTTTCAATGCCAAGTTCTAAGCTGAGGACTACCTATTTATGTCGGTGTGGGAATAATCTGAAGAATAGAGAAAATAGGCAAGGAAAATATTATAAGGAAATTGAGCGGCATGGTGCGCTAGAGGCGAAGGCCCTTGCCTTCCACTTGGAAAGTTGAGAGTTCAATCCAAGGCAACCACAGACATTTCTTATCCAGCTGCCAAGATAAAATATCTGCTGTGAACTTCACATAGGTGTCATGAAGGGCATTCAGACAGTAAATGCTGAGTTGCCCCAACTCCATCCGGATAAAAGGGATTACAGGGTTGTAAAAAGAAATATATATATATTTATATATATGGAAATAATTTGAAAAATAGAGAAAAATGATGGTTAGGCTCATTCTATTATTAAGTGATTGTTCTCCAAACATGTGTTTATTTATTTTTCCTTTGGCAGTGCAACGACCAGCCCCAAAATCCGAGAACAGGTGTTGCTGGAACTCAGCTATGTCAATTCCAACCTCCAGATCCTCAAGGAAGAGTTAGAAGGGCTCAATATTTCCGTGGAGGTGTACCAGAACACAGAGTAAGTGAAGGGGGGGGGGGAATTGATTGCAGTGATGCTCTCTTCTTTTTGCTAACTAATTTAAAAACAAACAAGCCAGAGAATGTAAAACTGAAGAAAGAATTCTTCTTTTTAAGAAAAATGACAAAAGAACAAGCTGTATTACCGAAATGGCCCTGCTGTGCTCAAGGATTAAGGGAGACCTTTTAAATTGCTTCTGGGAAAAGTATTCAGAGTAATTAATACTGCCAACGAGGTGGTTTGGGTGGCAGTGAGAAAGGCAGAGGCAATTCTTCCCCTTATTTTAATCCCCTTAAATCCCCTGGAAGCAAACAGGAAAAACAGAGAGTGAACA
This sequence comes from Pseudonaja textilis, assembly GCF_049901715.1. Lineage (NCBI taxonomy): Eukaryota > Metazoa > Chordata > Lepidosauria > Squamata > Elapidae > Pseudonaja > Pseudonaja textilis. The sequence continues at coordinate 13,160,902 of NC_142000.1, forward strand.
TGCTTAAGACATAGCATAGAAGTGATGCTTGAGCAGGGTCCACAGTATTGTTTGGGGCAATACGCCTTCTCTTCACAGGCTGTTTTCCTTGTTACCTTCTGGGAAGAAGCTTCATGATATCCAAAGCAGAACTGTTATGCCCCTGTCTGATTCGTAGCGGGAGGCTGAACAGTTGACAGGGAGTGGGAGTGTGGCTCCGTTGGCTGTGGAAGAAACTGGGGAAGGGCAAACTCCAGCTGGGCAGAGCAGGGGAGAGGTAGAGCAAGGCAGAGGGAATTCGGAGGAAGACCCAGACCCACCCCCTTTTCATCCTAGGGCATGCAGGAAGGAGCAGAGAAGGGAGCAACGTAAGTTGTGTGACTTACGGGGGAGGAAAGGGCCCTGATTCCCTTCAATAGCTGCAGCTGGGAACACAGTGTTTAAAAAGGGAAGCTGCGCACAGCAAGTTGTTGGGAGCAAATCGTGAATTATCTGGTATTGTCTAGGCTTATCTATGTTCCTGGCATCTTCCCAACTGTGTGTTTTGAGGTGCTTTCAAGTCTGCAATTCCTTCTCCTGCTCTGTCAAGTTAATTACTGCAGCATGGTTTGTTTGGATTTTTAGTTACAGTTTGTATGTACTTCGTTTTCAGACTAAATTTCCTCCACTTAAAGACTGTTCTTGGGAGAGTTTTTTCTCCAACTGAAGGTAACCTGGACATTGGGGGCAAAATTGGAGATAATAAAGGGACTTTTCTTGCTTATTTGACTGTATTGCCGCAGGTCATCACAAGAACATCTACAGTAGATTCAGTCACAGTTTTGTGCATCAACCTTGCAAACTTTCAAGTTTCCTCTTTCCAATATGCATTCAAAATGGACAGTGATTAATATTTGTGTATGTATGTATGTATGTATGTATGTATGTATGTATGTATGTATGGTATTCAGCTTTGTTCGGGTATTTTCCCACGTCATTATAGTTGTGCTTTTAAAGTTGTAGCAACATTTCGGCAGAATCTCATCTGCCATCATCAGGCTTCTGTATTGTGTTTGTCTGTGAGTCAAACTTTCACAGCTGTTTTTGTTTTAAATTTGGTGCTAGCCTACTGCTGTGCCAGAATGGTTTTTTCTTCATTCTGATTGATTGGGAGTCTTGGTCTGTGTTTATTGGTCTTGGAGTTTGCTGTGTTCTGCTTGATTGGTGTTTCTAATATCTTCTGTCTGTTTTGTAGCTTTTTTTGTCTTGATTGGCTGGTTTCCTGTATTGGAGGCTTTTAGTGCGGCTTGGCTCCAAGTAAATGGACAGTGTCTCAATGGTTCACAGGAGCATTCTGGGGGAAAAAAATCTTCCATCCCAAATAGATAGGCAAGCAGATGCTGGCTTAGATTCTTAGATTACTTTAAGATAATTAAGATGGCATTTTGGCATGGGTTGTTGTCAAACAGAGACACTAGAGTTTACAAAACAGGATTATTCACAGTGTTAGACATTTTTTACTGGATTGAGAGGCCTGCAAACATGGCCATCCATCATCATATCAGGAGCTTCACTGTAAAAGGGAGTCATAAGAACCATGTAAAAGGTGGGTGGGACAAAATTGAAGAGGTATATCCTTATGTATACCTTGGTGGTGCAATGGTTAGAGTGCTGAACTGCAGGCCACTTCTGCTGACTATCAGCTGCCTGCAATTTGGCAGTTCGGATCCCACCAGGCTCAAGGTTGCCTTAGCCTTCCATCTTTCTGAGGATGGTAAAATGAGGACCCAGATTGTTGGGGTGCAAGATGCTGACCCTGTAAACCCTTAAAGAGGGTTTAGTTATAGTTAAAGCACTATAAAGCGGTATATAAGTATAAGTGCTATTGCTATTGTATGTAAGCAATATCAATACACGGAACTTGAATTTTAACATACCCACAAAGACAGATGACACCCCCCTGTCCTTATTCCACCTTGTCGTAGTAGATGCCCAGGTTTAAAGTTAACAAAAACAGGTGTGAATCAAGGTATTAATGTGATTTAATTGGTAAAGGTGTTTAACTGGTCCTGGGGAAACTCAGGTTGAACCTCAGCTAAGGAAGCTTCGTGGGTGACCTGGGTCTGGTCACTCTGCCCAACTGACCTCACAGGATGTTGTTATGGGGAAGAAAATTGCCCAGTCATGAAGCAATTGCTAGAATAGAACACACACACACATGTTTTCTTAAAGCAGAATACCATACACACACACACACACACACACACACAGAGTGTTATGCATATGCTTGGGTTTTGCTGTCACTAGGATTTTAACCCATCTATTGATCATAAATGATGCATTAATCCATCCAGAGATTGAAGTGTTCAATATTTTGCCAGTTTTCACCGATAAACAAGAATATTTATAGCTCAGAGTTGAAATGAGGGGCCCTTGGTGTTCTCTGAGTTCTCTGAGTTCGGTTGTTTCTGGCTTGGTTGAATATTTAGAAGGACTTCTACTATTTTTTCCCTGTGAGTTTGGCATTTCAAGAGAGTCAGAAGGAGGAACTGAATGCCACTCTACATTCAGCACGAGTATTGGCAAGAGCACTGGTGGACTTAGAAAGCTATGTGCAAAAGCCTTGGCAGCTTTATAAAAATGATCTTGAGAGGGACATTGAAAATCCAAAGGAAAGCTTTGTTTCTGTTTCTCGGTTCCCTCCAAATGCAGGCTGCCTCAAAATAATAGCAGTAGATGGCTCCTGTTGGGATGGCTGTTGGGTTTGTTCTTGACAATGGCAAAGGAGGACCAGGAGAAAATAGTGGAAGGGCAACATTAGGTTGGAATATTCCTGTGCAAATGATGGCGATGGTTTTATGCTTAGAATTTCTGCTTATTTTTGCTAGAACAGTTGGATCTCTTAGTATGTGACAGGGAATGTCCAACTTTGGCAACATTTAAGACCTGTGGACTTCAACTCCCACAATTTACTATGCTGGCTAGGGAATTCTGGAAGTTGAAGTCCACCAACCCTAAAGTTGCCAAGATTGGACCCCCTGGTATATGGAACACATTACTATAATGCAAGATAAGTGATCTGTGCTTACAAAAGAACAGTTAAGGAGGGTTGACTTAGAATAGATTCCAGGAATACTCCTCCTAGTAGCCTGACTACTCTTTGTTGTTTGAGGCTACACCATGTCTTTGGAGAACCAGAAGTCTCCAGGGCTCAGTTTCTCCTGCTGTTCATGCTAATTGACCATAATACTCCTCAGCCTTGTTGTGATTGAACATCTTCCTAAGTCCACCTCACTGTGATTAATTATTTCCCTTTCCTGTGAGTATTTCCACTGGCAAACTTAAGTCTTCTGACTTAAGTGCCTACAATTTGGTGGTTTTCTGGGGAGTTGGAGGAGATTATACCTGTAAACTAAATAACTAGATTGCAGGATACAAGGACCAGGACTTCTAAGATGGTTAGGCAGGTAAACAAAACTATAAACTCTGGGAGGATCTGTAGGAATCCTTTTATCTTAGATATGCTGGCTCCAGGTTATAGTTTAATTAGCTCCAGCTAATTAAACATGGGGCAGTGGGAAGTGGGCCCAGGTTACACCTAGCCCTCAAATTCTTGCTATGGCTCCAAGAACTTCTGCAAAACTTGCCTTCAGTATTGATGGATATTGATGACAACAGCAAAACAGGAACTGGGCATGGCTAGTTCAGTAAAGAGAAGAACAAGGGGAGACATGAGAGCAGTCTTCCAATATTTGAGGGGCTGCCACAGAGAGGAGGAGGGCGTCAGGCTATTTTCCAAGGCCAGACAAGGAACAATAGATGGAAACTGAACAAGGAGAGATTTAACCTGGAAATAAAGAGAAACTTTCTGACAGTGAGAACAATCAACCAATGGAACAGAAGTTGCCCTCGGAAGTTGTGGGAGCGCCATCACTTGAGGCTTTCAAGAAGAGATTGGACTCCCATCTGTCAGAAATGATGTAGGGTCTCCTACTTGGGCAGAGGGTTAAACTAGATGACCTACAAGGTCCCTACAAAGTCCCTTCCAACTCTGATTATCTGTTTAAATCTGTTTAAAACGGTGACTAAATCATAAGGAAGGATAGCACGAAGCGCATGCCATTATTGGAATTTATTTCTCAATAAACTGAGTATAAACTAAATCAGAGCAAACTGAGTTTTAAGCCTTCCTTTGCTTTATTCCGCACCGGGAACTATATATGTTTCAGAATATGGGCTCCACTGTGCCATTTAAAGGTCAAGAGTGGCCTTTGGCCTGGAAAAGTTGTGCTTTTTTTAAGCCACAGGGAACAGGTGTGTCCCATTCCGTGCGCTGAGTCGGATGAGGAAGTCCAAATGAAACCAGTGATTTATATATAACAATTTCTCAGCCACCAACTCTTATAAATCAAAGATATTAATGTGCATTTCTTCTTTTAATGCAGGGAAACCTTCAGCATTCCTCTGATACCGCTTGGCCTGAAAGAGACTAAAGATGTCGACTTCGCAGCACCGCTTAAGGTATTTTTTTTTCCCCAAGCAGCAGCCCTAAGGCTGTTAATTAAGGCTGTTTGCTCATAAATAACAATTAAAAACATGTTAAAAGAAATATTTGCTCAAAAAAAAAAAGTAAATTGCCAACGTTCTCCTGATAATAGCTCTCCCCTTAAGCTTTTTCCTAGGAATAAAATAACTAACAAATTACAATAGAAACTGGATCTAATTTAATTTGGACAGAGAGGCAGAGCCTCATAGGAATCCCTTTCCTAAAATTGCTTCTTTGTATTTCAAAACTCCCCTTTTTGTTGTTGTTAGATTTATCCAGAAGCTGCTGACCAGTAGCTATACAAATATTTATATACTGCGCATTAAATTAGTTCTTTCTCCATGCCTTTTTCTGAGTTCCTTCTCCTCTAACTGTTGGATATGTCTGACTTAATGGACTTTATTCTTTTGATTCTACCCCAAGCCTCACTCTCTTGCTTTTAAAAATCAGAGATCACACCAAAACTTTGTGCTTTGAGATAGACAGTGAAAGAGATCTAAAGTCCAGCAGCCCATTTTTTTTTTTTTTTTAGAAGGGCCAGGAAGCCTCAAAATTAGCTGTGCAAGCTAGTTTGCTAAAGCCCTTTGAGCCTCATTCTCCTAATGATAGGACAGGCCTGCTAGTCATCTGTCTAGCAAGCAAACAAGTCCAGCAGACTTTGGAATTTGGGATGATCCCCTTTTCCCCTGGCCAATTGTGGAGGTAAACAACGTTTGTCAACTCTAAGAATTTTCATCAATGATGACCATGTTGGTTGGGAAATTCTGAGAGTTGAGGTTCACAACAGCTGGAGGGTGTGGCCAAGCTTAAGAAACACTTGTGCCAAGGAATTTCAGTATAATAGCAATAACACCTTAGACTTGTATATGGTCCGTTAGTGATTTATAGCACACTCTGGGTAGTTTACAACGTAAGCATTATTTGCAACCATCTTGAGTCAGGCCTGAGCCCGGACAGGATTGAACTGCAGGCTATGGGCAGAGTTTGCCTGCAATATAGGCTATAAATCAGAATTTCTATAAGAATATTCTGCTTAGGCGGAGGGTTGGACTAGATGAGCTACAAGGTCCATTCCAACTCTGAATATCTGTATCTAACTTAAGCAATAGCTTCGTTAATCAGATCAAAAGAGCATCCAGTCACATGAGCAGGTTAGTGTAAACGGTCCAGTTTATTCTCTGTATTGATGAGATAGTGTTCTGTCTCATCTTGGCTTTTAAAATTCATTTTTAAACTAAGCGGGGTGGGAGAAAATACGCATTTCATTCACAGCTTCCATTGTAGAATTTAGGAACCTAGCTTCCTATAAACTTTGTCATGTAAATTTCCTGGGAAACTTTTAATGACATATAGCGACTTTTAATACAAATCACTTTGATACCATTGGATATGGAAACTTTCTCAATATCAGGTTATAGATATATTTTTCCAATCTAAGCTCTCCATTTTTCTATCTTCTCTCTTACATTCAGAAACAAGGTTTAGTCTCTGACATAGTTGTGACAAAAAAAAGCAGCAGTGATTGTCCAGATATATAAATCAAGTTTGAGGGTCTATAGTGCAATGAACTTTAATGGAATAGAATCTTTTGAAAGAAACTCAGTTTACATTTAATTCCATCTTGTCAACTCCAGGTATCATTCTGGGTAAACCTTTTAGGTAGATTTCTTCAGTCCCTCTTGGCAGAATGCTGGATATTTTAATTTATGTCTGTGCCTGAATGAAATAAATACACAATTTGGAGACTTTTTTTAAAAAATAAATTTTTAATGGATTATTTTGATTATTTTCAGGACTTTATTCTGGAACATTACAATGAAGATGGTGCAGAATATGAAAATGAAATTGCAGATCTTATGGATTTAAGACAGGTAAGTTTTAAGAAGGTTCTGTTTGATTTTCAGTCTTGGGGGAAAAGGGAAAGAGCCTGTCCTTGTTTTATTCTCATTTAATTAAACATAATAAAAGGGAAATAACAGTACCAATCTCTAGTGCATTTAGTTTTCAGGCCACCACTCCTTCTCCTTTTCCTTTAATTAATTCTGTTATAATGATTTTATTTGTTGTGAACCTCCCACAGTCATTGGGAGCCAGGTGGCATACAAATGTAATACACAAATAAATAGTTATTACTTCTCTCTTTTCCCTTTCAGGCTCTTTTGACCTTGATAGCTGAAAACAAACTTTTCAGCATCCAAAGTGTGTTTTGAATGGGAAACAGGAATGTTATACTCAAAACAACTGTTTTAAACTTGCCAAAATCATAATCTGAACAAGAAAAGATCATAATTGGAACAAGAGAAAAATATCTAGGATTGTATCAATAATTTAATAGAGATGATATTTGAATACACACTGTGTATTGAATACATACTGTGATGACCCCGGGCATGGCATAAAGGCAACTCAGCCAGATAATAAGTAGAGGTCCCTTTAGTAGCCGCAATTTTGCTCCCAATGACCTGGTTATCTTCCGGTCTGGAGAAAAGCTCTCCCAGAAACCTGCAACTGCCCTTGGCTGCAGCTATTCCAATCCAAAACTGTACACAGAAAACTTTAAACTATAAATCCAACAAAGCAAGATAAGGTAATAAATCCGGCAGAAGTGAAGTAACACGGCAGTAAATCCAACCAGTTGGGAGGATGCCAGGAACTCACATAACAGTAGCCAACATTAGATAAACTCAACATTTGTTCCCCAAAAATGCCTCTCCCAACTGCCTCGCCTTTAAACACCCTCCCCAACTGTGCCTTGTGAAGGGAATCAGGGCCCTTTCCTCCCCTGTAAGCCATGCAACTCATGTTGTTCTCTTCTCTGTTCTTCCCTGCGTTCCCTAGGATGAAGAGGGGGTGGGCTTTGGTCTTCATCTGAATTCCCTCTCCCTTGTTCTATCTCTGCCCAGCCTGACTTTGCCCTTCCCCAGTTTCCTCCACAGCCAACGGAGCCTCTCTCTCGGCTGTTCATCTTCCGCCTCGGATTCAGACTCTGATGGGGGCATGACATGCACAGATAGACCTTCACTTACAACAGTTCATTTAGTGACCATTCAGTTTTTCATGCTTACAACTGTTGCAGTATCCCCATGGTCACGTGATCAAAATTCAGATGCTTGGCACACCTGACTCATACTTATGATGACTGCAGTGTTCTGAGGTCATGGGATCACACTTTGCGACCTTCTGATAGGAAAGTCAATGGGGAAGGCAGATTCCTGTAACATATTACTAACTTAATAACTGCAGTGATTCACTTAAGAACTGGGGCAAGGAAAGTGGTGAAATGGGTCAAAACTCACTTAACCACTGTCTCGCTTAGCAACGGGAATATTGGGCTCAATTGTGGTTGTAAGTCAAGAACTACCTGTATACGTATGTGTGTCTGTATGTGTATAATATACAAATATAATATAAAATAATTTTATATAATTTATATAATAAACATACTATAATTAAGCTACAGCTGGCCTTAGAAGACCATTAAATAGATGTCACACTGATATGTGATTAGAGTGCAGTATTGCAGGTGAATTCTGCTTACTGCCAGGAGTTTGATTCAACCAAGCTCAGGGTTGACTCAATCTTCCATTCTTCCATGGTGGGTAAAATGAGGACCCAGATTGTTGGGGGGCCATAGGTTGGTTCCGTAAACTGCTTAGAGAAGGCTGTAAAACCCTGTGAAGTGGTATATAAGTGTCAGCGCTATTGCCAAAGACCCCCTTAAATAGCTTTGTTTATATTTCCTGAATCCCAATCAGTTAAGAGCATTCATAGGGGCCACACATCAACTTTATAGCTAATACCTATCCTTATATTTTCAAAGGCCTGCCGGACACCTAGCAGAGATGAATCTGGAGTTGAGATGCTGATGAGCTATTACGTACAGCTTGGCTTTGTAGAGAATCGGTTCTTCTCACCCAGTAGAAATCTGGGCATTTTGTATACTTGGTAAGATCTTTCTTGAAATTGAACATTGTCTAGTTTCATGAAAAGAAGGACTAGGGGTGATACAACAGCAGTGTTCCAATATCTAAGGGGCTGCTACAAAGAAGGGGGGGGTGTTAATCTATTCTCCAAAGCACCAGAAGTCAAGAAATAATGGATGGAAGCTTATCATGGAGAGAAGCAACCTGGAATTAAGGAGAAATTTCTTGACAGTGAGAATAATAAACCAGTGGACCAGCTCGGCACAAGAAGTTGTGGGTGCTACAACACTGGAGGTTTTTAAGAAGTGACTGGACAGTCACTTGTCTGAAATGGCATATGGTTTCCTGCTTGAGGTTGGACTAGAAGACCTCCAAGGTCCCTTTCAACTCTATTCTGATTGATTGATTGATTAAAAAACGAAGTCCAGTTGCCTTTTGAAAAAGCACCTGTGTGAACCTGGTCTGGTTCACACATCATGCTAATTCACAAAGTGATTTATTTATCTGTGAATTAATGGGTTGCGTCGACCATTTTATTCAGCCCACCCTAGTTAAACCAAGGATGGCTTAGTCCAGTGGTGGTATTCTACCGGTTTGGCCCTGTTCAACTGAACCGGTAGTAAAAAAATGCTACCGTTCGGCTGAACTGGTAGTAAAAAAATATATTTTTTTCTCCTCCTGACGATCAGCTGTGCCAGGAGGCAACCCCCCCCCCGGAGCATGGGGGGGGGTTGCTGCAAAAAAGAAGCCACGCCCACCCAGCCACGTGGCCATGCCCACCTAGCTACGCCCACAGAACCAGCAGTAAAAATATTTGCATCCCACCTCTGGCTTAGTCCATTATGGAAACCGGTCTGTAACTGAGATGAATCGGAGAGCAGCTTCTGAACCAATTGGCATGCAAACCTACGTTTGGGTCTAAATTGAGATGAATAAGAAAGAATGTTTGTGAAAGCGAATCAATTCATTTCTCCCCGTTTTTGTTTCTTCGCTGGGTCGTTAACATTGATGTTCTCTTTGCTTTTTTATTTTTTTTAATTGAAGGTATGACTCTTTCACGGGTGTCCCCGTTTGCCAGAAGAATTTGTTGCTGGAAAAAGCCAGCATTTTATTTAACATCGGAGCCCTCTACACGCAGATCGGTACAAAATGCAATCGGCAAACGGCAGCCGGGCTCCAAAAGGCCATCAGTGCTTTTCAGAAGGCAGCAGGTAGGAACGAGAAGGAGGCGGTGGGGCTCCCCCCCCGCCCCCGAGCCTCTCCCTTAAAGAAATGCCTGGAGATTGCATAGCTTTAACCCTCTTGTTTGCAATTGTGATTTCCTCTGGTTTGTTTCTGTTCTGGGTCCTGGAATTGTCTTGAGCTTAATTTTCACACTCTTTGGATGCCCAATGCAGGCAGAATTAACACCCAAAGAACTGTAAGCAAGAATAGCAAGGGATTTTTGTTTTGTTTAGTGAAAACATTCTTTCCAAAACTTATTAACTCCTTCTGCCTCCACCCTGTCAGATTTATTTATTTTTTATTTATTATTATTTTGTCCAGCATGTACTAGATAACAGGTATGAGTATAAACATGATTATTAATATATAAAATGGATATGAATAAAATTTGAGAATTTATGGAAGCCCCTTAAGAAGGCCGTTTAGCCAGAGTCAGTGTTGTTGTTGGGAATTAGTGACTTACAGTTCGAAATCCTGGACAATTTTTGGTCTGTCATTTAACTGCTTTCCATTCTTTGCAATCAAACCTTTCACCTCTCCCCACTGCTATTTGCAGGCATCTGTAAACCTTTTTTCTGCTCTGGAACGTTACTGTGCAATCTTACCCAGTGGCCTCAATGCCTTTATGGATTTTCAGCAATATGTGTGCGTTTCAGAGGGGATATTCAGCCGGTTCTGTCCAGTTCTGGAGAACCGGTAGCGGAAATTTTGAGTCGTTGGGAGGACCAGCAAATGCCACCTTGACTGGCCCCGCCCCCATCTATTCTCTGCCTCCTATTGAGTCCCAGTTGATCGGCTGGGTCTTCTTTGGTTGCCCTGCACAGAGCTGGAAAGCAGGTTAGTGGGGTGGGAATGGAGATTTTGCAGTAACCTCCCCCATAATCTTTAATGAAAAACAATTAGTAATTTTTTGAAGGAAAAACAAGAGTTTGGAGAAAACATTTCAGGAATTTTTGAACAATGGGATACGGTTGAGAATTCAGTTCTCATAAAGGCAATACAATATCATTCAAACCCTGCCCACGTACCTTTGTGGACAGAATGAAAGATTGTTGCTAAGATTTTCACCTATAAACACAACCCTGAGCATACATAACATACGGGAAGGCCTTGCCAAAGAGCAGATGGCGCAAGAACAAATGTTCTTTTATAGACTCTCTGACTAACAAAAGAAACATTTCTCAAATCCTTAAGAAATAGTGGAATTGGTTAAATGTTATCTGAGGTTCCTGACTTTTTTTTCCTCTGGGATTTTTAACCACATTTTGTTGGAGTTGTGATATAAAAAACAGCGCATAACATCTGGCGATCTTTCTAATAAGGCTACCCATATTTGCAAACATCCCCAATCGCTGATCGGATTCTAATTGTTTTACTCCTATTTTGTCCAAGTGTAACTTAGCACGTCAGGTGAACCTTACCCATTGTAATTTGCAAACCAGGGTTTGCAGATTACAACGGTAACTGGAGAATGAAAAGAGTGAGGAAAAGAGTGACAAAGCTGATTAGGGGACTGGAAGCTAAAACATACGAAGAATGGTTGCTGGAATTGGGCATGTCTAGTTTAATGAAAAGAAGGACCAGGGGAGGCATGATAGCAGTGTTGCAATATCTCAGGGCCTGCCACAGAGAGGAAGGGGTCAAGTTATTTTCCAAAGCACCTGAAGGCAGGACAAGAAGCAATGGATGGAAACTAATCAAGGAAAGAACCAACCTACAACTAAGGAGAATTTTCCTAACAATGAGGACAATTAACCAGTAGAATGAATGGTTTACCTCCCAACGTTGTAGGCGCTCCCACCACTGGAGGTTTATAATAAGGCAGTCGTTTGAATGGATGGTATAGAGGCGTGATGGCAAACCTATGACACGTGCAGGAAGTGGCATGCGGCACCATCTCCAGGCACGCCAACTGTCGCCCGTTGCTCTTCTAGGTTCTGGTGCATGCATGCACACTGGCCAGTTGGTCTTCGCACACACATGTGTGTTAGAAACCAGAAGGCCAGGTGGCACGCTGGGAAACCGAGCTTCCTGTTTCCAGCGCTCCCGTTTGGTGCACCAGGGAGCTGCTCCTCCATTTGCCAGTGCGCGTGTGCTCCTGTTTTGGCAATCAGTGCCAAAAAGGTTTGCCACCACTGGTATAGAGTCTTTGTCAGATCCGTGTATCTGTCATTTCTTCAGTGGAAGAAGAAAAGCGGGTGGGGAGGCTGATAAATCCTTTCTTGATGTAACCTGAATATATTTAACCTTATATCAAATTTGTATAACCCACACATGATACAATGGAGGGAGAAAAGCCAGATGGCCAGAACCTATCACCACCGAGAGGCACAGCCAGGAGATGAGAAGATCATAAAAATTCCAGTGAGATGTATCTAGGGAATCTCTGGAAAAAGTTCATTCTAGAAAGGGGGTGGGGGGAAATTAGGTATGTCCTGGGAAACTGTGAGAAAGATCCTTCCTACAGAAGGGGCGGGAGGGGAATTAACATACTGGGTTTTGATTCTCGAAATACACATCGAGATAAGGGGAGGGGTTCTAAACTCCCTTATGTATCCCTGTATGCCTGAGGGACCTGAGACGCTGCTTTGACCCCCTACATGAATTGTCTCAATAAAGGATTCCTTTTGATACGTTTGGTTCTCAGAAGTTCATTCTTGCTAATTGAATGGGAAAAAGTTCTGTTAGCCTGACAGTCTTCTTCTTGCGCAGGGGACTAGAAGATCACCAAGGTCCCTTCCAGCTCTGTATTCCATTTATTACTTATCTTGGTAGGTCAATCCAACCTACCTCCTCTTTAATATCTCCAACAGAAATTCTTTCACAACAAACAAGGCTCCATTTTGTCTGGAATAGGAAACAATGCAGTCTCACTAAGGTTTCAACCTCTCCCTTTTTCCCAACAACCCGCTGTTTGTTTGCATGCGTGAGTATTTGACAGAAAGGGCTGGAGTGTGGCATGGTAGGTTTCCTTAAAAGATTTGACATTGCCTGGAGTTTGCATTTCACAGTAATTTCAAAGAGGTAGCGAAATGTGGAGGAGGGGTGGGGGGTTGAGAAAGAGAGGGACTTTGCAGACAGGCTTCAGGGCAACCATCCATTTTTTGTGCAATTAAAACTTGCCGATAAAAGTTGACAAACCAGTTGGGAACAATGCATTTTTTTGATGATCAGATCTCAGCCCTGCCGAATGCCACTAAGGATTTGAAGCTTCAGCAAATGTTTGTTTTTCAGCTTTCCAAAGAATTGGTTTGTGTGTGGCATTTTCTTGAACGAGGTCCAACTTGGTTCGGTCTGGCAAAGTTTTCCTGTTGACAGATTTGTCGTCTTGTCACAGCCCTGAGTGTGTTTTTAGTTCCCCTGTAGGGGAACGGTGAGTGTAGGTTGACAAGAGTTGCTCAGAGCTTTCCCAAATGCCCCTCTGTTTTTGTTTCTTCCTCTCAATTGTCCTGACGATGGAATTGATGGATTAAAAATACATATATTTCATGCTTCCCAATCCTGGAGGTGAAACTAGGTGGAGGGAGAGGATCAGGAGGGAAATTGTTCTGCCAGCTTCATAATAGAAAATATAGATTTTTTAAAAAGAGAGAGAGATGTGGTCCCCATCTTTCATAATTTGAAGTGGAACCTTTGCAATCGCTTTCAAAGAATTTGAAAACAATTGAGATCTTCACACACGCATTATCTGCCCTGTTTGGGCTCTAAGCTTTCTCTTATTAAAATGCATTGGATCATATAACATGAATAATAAACACGGCATTCTAGTGAGATGAGGAGGAAAATATCTTAGAATTTATTTACCAACATCATTTGCCCTTTTTTTGTTTTTGATGCTTGCTTAGAATAGAGTGTTCCTTATTGGGAAGAGCACGTCACCTGAATTATATAGTTATGTGCACCTTATTCTTTTTGCACATGTTCAACTTGGCTACATTAAAAAAAAGTGTTTTACCTTTTCCAACCTGTCATTAAGAGCCTTCGATGCTTGAGCCGGAAATCCAAGGATAAATAATTTTATTCTGAAGGGTTTTCCCTGCCAGCTGAAGTCCTTTCAAATGTAGCTTTATACTTTGTTAGCTGTGGGCATGGGCTGTGTTTAAAAGAAATAACTCAATTTATAAGAGGCACGGAGATTAGAAAATAGTATTGCAGGCTAATTCTGCCAACTGCCAGCAGTTCGATCCTGACTGGCTCAAGATTGAGTCAGCCTTCCACCCTTCCAAAGTCAGTAAAACGAGGACCCAGATTGTTGGGGGCAATATTCTGACTCTGTAACCCACTTAAAGAGGGCTGTAAAGCAGTGTGAGGCAGTATGTAAGTCTAATTGCTATATGTAAGTCTAAGGGCTATTGTTATATAATCAAATATCAATGAATCACCTTGTACACATGTAGGATCGATTTCTTTTAAAGTCCTTTAGTTCCTAACTTTGAATGCCATGTTGTGGTTAGACAGCCAAGGATTACACCCCTAGGGGAATGTGTGAAAGACTGTGAAGAGGCTGGGAAAGCAATAGAAGGAATGTTGAACATAAAACAACCAAGAGATCAAGAGTAGAGTTTGTGAGTAGCTTATCTCATAAATGACAGTACCATTGAGGCTAGAAGGGGTTTAAGGAGTTGAGAAGATCCTCCTTAATCAAGTCATTAGTAAGTCTGGAAATTGGCTCTTTCCAAGATTCTATATCTTGCCCCTAATGGAGAGATGGGCAGCAAACCAATTAAATAAATAATTACATAAAAACCATTGAAAGTGCCTTATAGAACTGCAGGTGATTCTTGTTCCCATGTTTGTGTGTTGTTGGGAGTAGGTTAGAAAACCGGACATCTTACGGCATCTTACAGAGCAGTGTTTTTCAAGTGTGACAACTCTAAGATAGGTGGACTTCAACTCCCAGAATTCCTCCAGCATGGTGACTGGGGAATCCCAGGAGATGAAATCCACACACCTTAATGTTGGTAAGTTTGGGAAATACTCTACTGGAGTCCTCCAAACAATTTTTATATTAAAGTAATAGTACTGAAGACAAACTTTGACTTACCTCAATAACGTTTGATGACCCAAAACATGTACATCTAAACTGAGAAATGAATGGATAAATGCAGTTGTGGAACTGATGCTCTAGGAATCCTCTTTCCTTCTTCTCCCCCAATTTCAGGAGTTCTAAACTATCTAAAAGAAACTTTTACTCACACTCCAAGTTACGACATGAGCCCTGCCATGTTGAGTGTGCTGATCAAGATGATGCTCGCTCAAGTTCAGGAGTGCATCTTTGAACAGATCTGCCTTCCTGGCATACGGAATGAATTTTTCACGCTTATAAAAATGGCCCAGGAAGTTGCGAAGGTAAGCCGCACGAGAGCAGAACGGTACGCATACCTTTATCATTTGCTGACATTGGGACAATACGATAGTTGCCTGTGACGTAGCTCTTCCAAGGATCAAAAGAGACGGTGCTTTTCCTATTATGGGATGCTAGGGAGGCAGAAGAGGGTCTTGTAATGTTCCAATGGACCTCCCCTCTATGGATGATCAAAAGATCAAAGCTTGTTTCAACAGTGAAGAATGACAGTGAAGACAATTAACTAGTGGAGCAGCTTTGCCTTCAGAAGTTGTGGTTGCTCCATCACTGGAGGTTTTTAAGAAGAGACTGGACAGTCACTTGTCTGAGGTGGTATAGGTTCTCTTGCTTGAGCAGGGGGGCTGGACTAGAAGACCTTCAAGGTCCCTTCCAATTCTATTCTGATTGATTGATTGACTAGAAAGCTGCTTTTCTTTCTGGAAGTTATTCTCAGCCTTTTAGATTCGATGATGAACATCAGTTTAGTTTAGTTTAGTTTAGTTTAGTTTAGTTTAGTTTGTCATTGCACCTCATACAATGAAATCAAACACCATTTTCAATGCACATCATGACCATGAAAATAAACACAAACACACATCCTTTATATTCCACATGAACCAAAAACCCCCAACACTGCACTATACAGTAGGATTCAACAGAGCTGCTGCCCTGGGATAGAAGCTGTTTTTTAGCCTATTTGCCCTTGTTTTTATTATCCTGTACTGTCTTCCAGATGATAATAGTTCAAAAGAAAAGGGTGCCCAGGGTGAGATGGATCTTTGAGAATGTTTTGAACTTTCTTAAGGCAGTAGGAGCTATAAAACCAATGATCTTCTGGGCAATGACGTTGACCCTCTGGAGTGCAATGACGTTAACCCTCTGTGAGGAAAACAAGATCTGTTGTTATTGCTGAAGTTCTTTCTCTCTTTTTTAATCCTTTGTGAGAACAATGTGCATCTTTAAGTATAGACTCCAATAAGTGTTGATCAGCGCCAATATGGAGTGCCTTGAATGAACTTTTAATATAAAGAGTCAGTAGCTCATACGCGGGTCTTGTGCTTTGTTTTAAAGGTTGGAGAGATGTACATGCTTGTGGACACCGCGATGAATCAAGCACCAGTCAAGGAGAACATCCCTTACTCTTGGTCAAAACTGGCCCAAGTCAAATCGGATCATTTTAGAGCTTTGGCGCATTATTTTGTTGCCACGATGCTGTGCGACCACCAATGTAAGAAGATTGTCAGATTCGTACACTCATTGGCCTCCCTATCAATGGACCAAGAAATGAAGTGTCCATGGTGCCCTCTGAGTTTGGTTGTTTTCTTGCAGACCTTTCGTTACCCAGACTAGGTAACATCATCCATGCATGGTAATGCTTGAGCAGTGAAATGCCAGCAAGAAAACAGTTAAGCTCAGAGACTCCTTCATTTCAACCCTGACTTATAAATATTCTCCTTTATTGGAGAAATGGAACCGAGCCCACCCAGGGATACCACTGCACAAACAGGCCCCACGACGCTTGTGAATCATGGAGCCCTTCTCCCTGAAGTTCACACTGTCAAAATTCAAGGGTTAAAAGCTAAAAAAGCAGTGCGTGTTCCCTCCCGTAATAGGAAATACATCGGAATTAGGCACAAGTAGCCTTCCCCGATGTTCTATTTTTCTTGGGGCATTCTGGTCCAACCAATGTTGGAAAATGGACTTTTAACCTGCTGATGGAAATACCACTTCTGGGCAACTGATTGTTCAACAATTTTAGGAACAGACTGAAATACGAGGAGCCCTAATCCCAGAAGAAAAGCAGGTTCTGGAACGGGTGGTTACTATTAAGTGTTGCTCTTTGTTCCTCAGGCCTGGAGGCATCTCACCTGGATGGTAAATGAAAGTAAACCAATGTTTATCTTCTCTTTCCTTTGTATTTGTTCTGGTAACCCCAGTACATCAGGCCGATGATGAAGATCAACAGGAAAAGGCTTTTGGCCAGCTGTACGACCACATGCCTGAGGGGATGACACCCTTAGCTGTCTTAAGAGATAGAAGCCAGCGTAAACAACTAGGTAAGGGCCAGGGATGGGCTTCAAAAATGTTAGCAATGGGTCATCGGGTCCTCTGCCCAGTTGCTGAGTGGGCGTGGCCATGGTGGGCGTGGCCTACTTGGCCTCCTGCACCATGGCGGGGTGTGCGTGTTTTTGCCCTCCCTGGGCTCTGGATGCTTTCTTCGAGCCTCCTGGAGGGCCAAAATGGCCTCCCCGGGCTCCAGAGGCTCTCTGGAAGCCAGAAATGGGCCCGTTTCAGGCCTTTCCGAACTTTCGGGAGGCCTGTTTATTTCCCTCCCCGAGCCTCCACGTGCGCCCTGCACTTACCTGTATCCAAAACGGGGCCGTGTGGGGACACCAGGGAGGGGAGGGGCGGACGGGTCCAACCTGAACTGGGATTTGGGGGTACTCCGAAGTGCACAGAATCTTAGCTAGGGGGCTCTCCCGAATGCCTGCGAACCTCCAGCAGCCCAGCCCTGGTAGGAGGTGAACTCTTTTTAAGGCTTATCATCCAACTAGCCGTGGTTGATAAAATTAAGTATTTCTTTGCTTCGGGATATGTCGTTTTATCTTCCCAAAACTGGTGGGATCTATGCTTTTGGGAAGAAAGGCTTGTGTGGACTAAGTGTTTCTCAATGTCATCAAATTTAAGAAGGTTAAGGACTTCAAACTCCCAGAATTCCCCAGCCATCATGGGCTCCAATTCCAGGAGTTGAAGCCCACCCAACTTAAAAGTTGTTGAGGTTAAAACAACACTGCCATAGTAGACAATCATAATTAATTTGGGTAGCCTTGATTTGATTAGGATAACTGTGTTCCCGCACAGAACAGCAAGTCACACTAAGTAATGTGGTTTGTATGATTCTTGATAGGCAGAGCTGTTGTGCCTTAAAAATGCTGGATTTTTTATGATGCAGAAATCCATCCTATTTATTTAGTCATTCATTCATTCATTTTTTTTTCCTTCTCCAGGAAGACTTCATTTGCATAAAGCTCTCCTGTATCACAAAGAAGCCTTAAGGGTTTGTAGCTTATGCACAAAGCTCCGGAATATAGAGATCCTTCAAGAGATTTTGTCCGTCGCACACAAGCGGTCCCTTCTCAAATATACCCAGCAGGAGCAAATAGATGACTTCTTTAGTTTGGTGTCGGCACCCAATATCCTTCGTAAGTCCTTTTCTGCCTGGGATGACCAGGAATGGATCAGTTTTTAGATAGATTGTCAGATCCAGCACTGAGAATGACATGTGGTGATTCACACCTCATCTTGGCATCTATCATCTATATCTATCATCTATCCATCCATCCATCTATCTCTATCTATCATTTATCTATCATCCAACTTTATGTAGCTACCGATTTCATATACAGTGTATAACCATGGGCAGCTTATTAAAAACAGGAAAAAAGGCCGCCGCCACCACCGTTTAAACCATTTAAAAACAAAAATATTTTATAAGCAATTTTTAAAAATCATAAAATACATAAAACTCAAGTAATCCCATTCCAATCTAATCTCAGAATTTTTGTTGACACTGTTGAGTTTCTAAAAGTGGATAGTCCCATTGGAATGGATAGATTTCTGGGCTTCTAAAGCTATGAAGAAAAAAACCCTTAGAAGATTTAAGATGTTGAGGTAATCTTGAGCTCAGCTACTTCACCCAGCTGCTGTGACAGAGGGTGAGGGGTATGAACAGAAAATGTGTTGCTCTGAGCTTCCAAGAAGTGGTTAACAAAAAAAATAAATCTATTTGCTTTGCTTTTATTCCAGCCCACACAAATCACAAAATAGAACTGATTCCTCCTCTGTTCTCTAACGTGAGAGACCTCTTCGAAAGACTGGTACGTCTGAAGCTACCTGCTCTCCTGTCACTATGACACATTGCCCTTAATATGTATGATTGCCTTCTTGCATCAGAATTAAAATAATTATGAAAATAAGGTTCTGCTTCTTGAAACGTAAATCTATCGCTTGGGAGGGCTTCTCGCTGCAAAATAGCAGTGTGTCGTGTCTACCGATGAATGTGAGGTTAAGGTTTACAGTTAAGGCTAGAGGCGGTTTAAGTAGGCCCACATATATAGATTATTTTGCTTTGCAGTTTCAACTGCTGAATAAAACCCAGGCTTTTAAAAAAATTTAATGCTTTAGTATGCTGTGTGAAGCCAGGGAGGGGGACTTACTCAAGAAACCATGCTATAAATTGATCCAAGTATGATGGTGACAGTTATGGACCGGTGGTGGGATTCAAAAAAATTTACTACCGGTTCTGTGGGCGTGGTTTGGTGGGCGTGGCAGGGAAAGGATACTGTACAATCTCCAGTCAGAGGTGGGATTTGCCAGTTCTCCGAACTACTCAAAATTTCCGCTACCGGTTCTCCAGAAGTGGTCAGAACTGGCTAAATACCACCTCTGTTATGGACTGGACACAATTCCCTCTAAAGCTTTTCATTGTTAAGGTACCATGTGTGTGGGGTCTTGATTGCGCTTAGGAAGAATAACATGTAAATTACTAACTGCTGTGCAGTTGCACAGACGCTTCTAGAAGAAAACATAGAATTTAGGGCAAGGGTCTTCAAACTTGGCAAGTTTAAGACTTGTGGACTTCAACTCCCGGAATTCCTGAGCTAACATGACTGGAGGAGGAATTCTGGGAGTTGAAATCCACAAGTCCTAAAGCTGTCAAGTTTGAAGACCCCTGGAAGAGATAGATAGAGAAAGAGAGGCAGAATAGAGAGATAGAAAGAAAGAAAGATAGAATAGAATAGATAGATGGAGGGAGAGAGATCGAAAGATAGGACAGATGGAATAGATATATAGAGAATGAGGTAGAATAGAGAGAAAGAAAGAGATAGGATAGATAGATAGAATAGATCGAGGGTCTTCAAACTTGCCAAGTTTAAGACCTGGACTTTAAGACCTGGACCAGTGGACTTCAACTCCCAGAATTCCTGAGCTAACATTCATGGAGGAGGAATTCTGGGAGTTGAAATCCACAAGTCCTAAAGCTATCAAGTTTGAAGACTCCCTGGTCTAGGGGAATACCTGCAGGGAGAGAAGCTCTCTCCACACAAACATTTTGCAAAAGATGGATTGAATAATTTAGCTCTACTGCTCTCTGTGTCTCAGGGCCCACCTGCGGTCTTTTCAGCCAAGCAGAGGTGGTCACCCCCTCGCTTCATTCGTTTCTACTGTGAAGATGGCCAGTTGGGGTTCACTCTCAAAGGTGGCCCGCCGGTACAGGTTGACTGCATCGACCCAGCTTCTCCTGCAGCAGTAAGTGGACCTTTTAGATCCAGGGGTTCCTCTTGGTAGAGTTGTTCAGAGTGGATAGGGTTAATTCCCACAAGAAAAGAATGCATTGGAGTCCATCAGAAACGTAACTCGCTTTCTTTGATGGGCTTTTATTTTGCTATTTGACATGCCTTCCCTGATAATGCTGTTACCGAATGACTTTGAAAAGTAGAGTTTATTTTAAGCTGTAATCCAGAAGAAGGCTGGGATTCTTCCTAACACTTTGGATTGGTCCAATTTAAACATTGCCTAATGCACCTTACTTGTAGACAATGAAAGTAATAATCCATCTTTTTCCTTTGTTAATTTCTTCAAGACTGAGTTTATACATTGCAGTAAACCATAGATTGCTTAACCTCGGAGTAGCAAATAAATCCCAATTGGCTAGATCCACTTAGTATGCTAAGCCAAATCTAAGGGAAGAAAATTTAGGATTTAACAGCACAGTGAGGAAGCCCATCACCAAGATTATTTATTAATAAAATCATAATCTGTTGATTCAGAATTCAGTCCCACTAGGCATCGTGGAGTTTATTGCTACATGATTGGTTGAGTGATTGGGCTTAATACCCCATTGAAATCAACAGATCCTATGTGATTAGAGATAGGCGGGTAGCTTAAAACCTTTATTATTTTAATCTGGCTTCCATGGTGAAGTTGGACAATTAAGGTTGGTAAGGAAAGTCTACCAGATTCTGCCTGGCTTTATAGCTGATGTTTTTTTTTAGTTGGCAGGTTTGAAAGAAGGAGACACTGTGATTGCTGTTGAAGACACGGATTGCAAATGGTTGGGGGTGAGTGACGTCTTGGAAAAACTCCAGAATTTGAGCGAACGGGAGATTGAGATCCAAGTGATCAGCTGTCAAGATAATGCACCTTCCTTGGTAAGTAAAGCTGGGAGCAGAATTTCACTACAAGACCATCAGAATTGCAAGATATTTATTATGTTTAAGCAATAATCTGGACCCGTATGATGCATCTTTATTGTTTAATTGTTCCTGGGTTTTTTTTAAAAAGTGTCAGCCATCTAAGCTTGTTTGGAGTCGGATGGCCTCTGAATTTGTATTAAATGAAGGTGAAAATGGAATTGTGTTCTAAGGAAAGGCAAGCTGAGATTCATTCTCCGTTGTTATTATAGTTCTCAACTCACCCATCCTCTTAACCCCAATTGCCATAGCAAATAATTAAATGCTAATAGTGTGGGTTTCCATTTAAAAAAGATTTAAATAAACTGGGAACTGGTAGAAAGAAAATGTCTATTCCTTCAGCATTTCAAATCTTTGCAACTTTTAATTGCTTTTTAAAAATAGCAAATAGCTTTTGCTTGCAATATATACATTTTTCTAGTCACCGGCACAGAATTTTCTAGAAAAAATGACCCTATTGTTTTTGCAAAGATGAGATTGTTGCTAACTGCAACTCTGGGTTTTGGACATTTTACTTTGGGCAAAGGAACCTGTTCAGAAACAATATTACGAGAAGTCAAATCTCAGACCCAGATTTAATAATAAGCCAATTTTTTTGAAAGTCGACCTACATAAACTTGGAGGCTAGCCCAGAGAGAATTTAATGAATGCAGAAGAACAGCATCCTCCCATCACAGAATACAGGTAGTCCTTGACTTACAACAGTTCATTTAGTGATGTTCAAAATTACAACGGCACTGAAAAAAGTGACTTGGAACCTTTCTTCACCCTTACGACCATTGCAGCCTCCTCATGGTCACGTGAACAAAATTCAGGCAAAATCCCGTGGTCATGGGATCCCCTTTTGTGACTTTCTGACAAGCAAAAGCCAATGGGAAGCTGGGTTCACTTAACAACCCTGTCACTAAGTTAACAACTGCAGTGATAAAGAGCAAAAATTTGATTGTAAATCGAGGATTACTTGTGTAGTTCAAACATTGCTTTCCACTTTGCATTGACTAAATCTTTTTTTTTTTTAATGCTCATAACTCTCTCCTTCCTTCCCCCACAGCATAACAAATGTGCCACTTACTCAGCGGGGATGCAGAAAACATACTCCCTTATATGTCTGGCGATGGAAGATGAGAGAACCGACAAAACCAAGAAGGTGACGCCTAAATTGTCCTTCTTGAGTTGGGGAACCAAAAACAGGCAGAAAGCTGCCAGCACGCTCTGCCTTCCTTCGGCTGTAAGTGGGACCTCTGCCATGAAGAAGAAACTGACAACCCCATTCACACTTTTCAACACCGATAGTTCATTGTACTAGGGCCTGGTGACCAAGGGCGGTCTCACCCACAAAGGGCCTCAGAATGGATGTTGTGAGTTCACAATGTAGCCTTTAAGAACCCAGGGCTGAGTAGCCCCGACTTGCAGTCAACAACTACCCATTCAAATCTGGCGTCAACTGTTCACTTTGCAAGGACCAGAAAGTTTTGGAAGAATGTGTCATATGTCTATATGTTTGTGGAGTGCTTTCAAACTTCTGCCCGGATTCTGGCTTCGTTATGATCTATCCTGAGAAAGAACAGAATGGTTTCTGCAAAGACTGAGGATTTTTTATTTTTATTTTTGTTTTTAAAAATGTGAACATGTAGCACAATAATGCCACATGGTTGACCATCTCACCTACGTTGAGGGGAGAAGTAAATAGAACTGTTGGCCATAATGGTGCAGGATCAAGGAGATTTACTTGCTAATTAATTTAAAACTCGAATGAGAAACAAATTATAGGCCAGTTAGTAACCTTCTGTGAGTTGACAGCCTACACAGCTGGACAGAACCAAATTCTTAAATTTTTGAATGGCCAGGTGATGGAAAGGAAACAGGGTGTAAATGAATAAATCTAACAGGGTGTGGTAGTGGCAAGGCTACATGTCAAGGTTTTAAAATCCTATTTTCTATTCTGCGTTTGGTGGTTTCCAAACACGGCAATTTTAAGACTTGTGGACTGCAGTTCCCAGAATTCTGACAATTGAAAGTCCACAGGTCTTAAAGTTGCCACGTGTGGAGACCCCTGGTTTAAATAAACGGAACATTTTTTAAAAGATAAATAACATCACCTTGGGCTCAGGATTGGGAACAAGGTGGATGGCAGACACTGAGAGAAAAGAATTCTGACATTTGTTCTATAACCCAGATCGAAGATTTGCACAAAAGATTTTCAAACAACAGCATTTTGGCCTATCATTGAAGCCTTCCATGGGAATGGTGCGGTGGCCTAGAGGTGGAGATCTCACCTCACAATCAGGAGGCTGTGAGTTCAATTCTAGGTAGAGGCCGATATTTTTCTCTCTGGGCACAATGAGAATATATCTGCTAAACAAAACTCCGCATTAGTGACAGGAAGGGCATCTGGCCAGTAAACACTCAGCTGCATTCAGTTGCCCAAGACTACACCCCGCAAGGGATTATGGGGTCATTAAAAGATGAAGATGATGATTGATTGAAGCCTTCCACAGATGCAACGCAGGGTTATCTAGGGGAACCGGATTTTGCATTTTCTGGCATTCCACATGGAACAGGATGGCAGTTTCCAGAATTTCCCTCACTGAATGACAGCATCTCGCCAACGACCAAAAGAAGCCATCCACTGTCATGGCACCCGACGTGTGGTGGAAATAAATCTCCCAAGGACAACCTTGAAACCAACCCTGGCAACTTCTAAGTAACACAGAATGGATCCACTGAAAAACAGCTTCTTGTTTTGCAAGGTCTGATGTAACTGGGTATCGTTTTCTGCACCTGCCAAGCATTACAGCAAAGATGGAGATTTCCTAATACAGAACGTGTAGAGAAATATGCTAATGTAAACAAGAGGGTAGAAGAGATCAGCCAGCTTGGTTGTACTTAGCACCTGCCAGGTTTCACTTCAGATCAGTATTTCTTAATCTCAGCAACTTGAAGATATGTAGACTTCAACTCTCAGAATTCCTCTGCCAGCACGCAGATACATAGCTCAGTAATGCTATTTTGAGAAGGATATCAAGGGTTTTTTTTTTTTTTGAGTGCCACTTGAAAGATGCATTCCAAAGGGTTGATAAAGTAATTTAACTATGCCTTGAGTGAAATTTAGGAGTTCAGTGCACTAAAGAACATGCCCAACTGGTAAAATAGTTGTTGCTTGGAGTTTTATTGTCACTCTCTAAAGGCTAATAAACAATAGTTGTCGATTAAGCTGAAATATTGCTAACAGGGTAGATCTTAACAATGATTGGCTAAAAATTTAAAGAACGGAAATCTAAATTCCTATTGAAATTCATTGAATCCATTACAAGAAGCTTGAGAATTTTTTAAAGAAGAAATTGGAATAGAACAGTGTTTCCAACTTGACAACTTTAAGATATGTGGACTTCAACTCCCAGAATTGTTGTCTAGGGAATTCTGGAAGTTGAAGTCCATATATCTTTCGTTATTTGAGATTGAGAAACACTGGAATATAAGAAGAAAAATGGGGAAGGCTGGTAGATCAATGCCATTTTATTATTATTTTGTTTTTTTTAATGTTTCTACCCAGTAGATGTAAATATATACATTTTAAACTATTTAAGAATGAGTCCTGACATATGTGACGATGAACAACTTTTCACTGCAACTATGAATGACATAAAAAATGTTTAATTTTTCTTAACTGTTGTTCAGAATGAAGGTCTGTTTTTTTAAAAGAAAGATATAGTGGCTGCTTATTCATATTGTGCAATAGTCAATCAATGCTGTGGAATTAATCCTAGTACATAATAAAATGTAGGTTGGAGGAAGGTTGACTTGTTCATTTATATCTCATCTGTGATATATTTTATATACATACATTATATAAAAATCCCCCAGCAACTAAGACTAACCTGAGCACAACCAAGCCCCCACCTGAACAGAACACACCCCCAGCCAATCAGAACACAGCCAACCCCCCAACCAATCAGAACACAGCCAAACCTTCAACCAATGAGAACACACTCCCACCCAATCAGAACACAGCCAAACCCCCACCCAATCAAGTCACACCCCTACTAGCAGTTAAAAGGAAGCAGCTGCACAAAGCTGGAGACACAAGCCTGAAGATGACGAATGAGATCTCATCGAAACGTCACCAAGATACTTGCAATTTTATGCGGGAGAAAACCCGAATAACCAAAGATCCGTGTGTGTGTGTGTGTGTGTGTGTGTGTGCGTACACACACACACACACACGGTATTCAGCTTTGTTCGGGTGTTTTCCCACGTCATTATAGTTGTGCTTTTAAAGTTGTAGCAACGTTTCGGCAGAATCTCATCTGCCATCATATTCCACTTTTGATTTTCTGGGTTCTCCAGATAATGTATAGTAACCGAATATGTATGCTATAATATGCCATGGTTGGTTAAGCCATAGTTAGCTGGATTCAACACTGAAGCAGAAGTAGGAAAACCTTTTGATGCAGGGCACATCATATGGTTGGTGCCCTCACAAAATGCCCATCCAAGTAGGCATAGCAGATCACAAAATACCCATTTGTAGGCAGGATGGCCAGCCTTCCAGAATCCTCTCTACCCTCCCAGTGGGATCTTTGGGGACTTTAAAGCAGGGGTCCCCAACCACCAGGCCGCAGACCGGTCCCGGTCCGTGGAACATTTCCTACCGGGCCGCCGGTTTGCTGGGCGCTGCCATCTTGTTTGACAAGAAAGTGCTTCCGGGTGAGCTTTTCCGGCTGGAAAGCGGCGTTTGGGTCCTGAAGGAATCCTCGCGCCTTAGTTTCATCGACGGGAGGGGGGGGGGCTTCAAACAAAACTAAGGCACGAGGATTCTTTCAGCACCTAAGGCAAGGCGAGCTGAGCGACCATCCCGAAGCCGTCCTGAAGCGAAGCCCATTAACAAAGGTACAAAGGAGGAGTTGAAGGTGGCGGGGAGAAGCGGGGGACGGCTGGCTGGCCAGTCGCTCGGCTCGCCTTGCCTTGTCATGTGTGCTGATGCCGGTACCGGGCCGCCGATCATTTTGTGATGCCGGTACCGGGTCGTGGCACAAAAAAGATTGGGGACCACTGCTTTAAAGGCATTGTTGCAAACTAGCATGTAGCGCTTTGTGAAATGCTAGCTTCATGCTTTTGATTAGAGCCCTGGCAGCACAGTGGTTAGAATGCAGTATTGCAGGCTAATTCTGCTGTCTGCCAGCAGTTCGATCCTGACCGTCTCAAGGTTGACTCAATCTTCCATCCTTCCGAGGTTGGTAAAATGAGGAGCCAGATTGTTGGAGGAAATATGCTGGCTCTGTAAAACCGCTTAAGAGACCTGCCAGGTGTAGAGGAAGCTATAATCATATGCACACAGCAAAAACATCTCAATGACCAAAACATGATCTTCCTTTCCTTGCTTCTCCCAAGTATTTCCAAGATTACCAAGCATTGATTTACTGTCTTTTTTTTTTCTTTAAAAAAATAACCTTGGACTGAAACCTTGTAAATCTGCAGGGTTACCTTTCAATAGGTAGCAGGGGAAAAATGAGATTAAGAACGTTACTACTCCTTTTTAAAAAATAATAATGCAAGATTAAATGACCACCGCTGAACTCCCTGGAGAAAGAGAGATACCCGAGGGCGCCTTTTATTATCTTTCATAAAAGGCAAAATTTCCTTAATGGTTTTGCCCTTTTGACTCAGAGGGCATTGAAGGAAAGAATCTCAGTCATTTTAACACTATGTTTTCCTGCTTGTATCTGCAACATCTTCCCTGTCAAATTGCAACACCTGCTTCTGAACAGCCCTGGCCTAAACCACCTGGCCTTTAGCAAAAGTGCTGCATTAACCCATTTCGCCTTTCTGCCTGCTGTTAACTCTGGCATCCAGTCATGAAAAAAAAAAATAGTCCATCCTTAGCTTAAAACAAAGTCAACCAGTCACAAAAAGGATGCCTGTAATATTGTCCAAGAGTCCAAAACAGCCTTAGCCGCCTTCTCTGCCCAGTTAGGTGGCGGTACCTATTCGGTCTTAGCTACTTTCAGAAATAATACGCAGATGGGACAACACGGAGGAATGCTGGAGTTACCAGCCTGATTTGAAAAGAAGTAAATGCTGGAAGGCAGCCATGGGAAGCCATCCAGTATCATGTCCAAGAAAACTGTAGGGATGCAGGTGCCCAGAACCAAGCCTGAATGCCTCCTTTATCTCTCTATCCCATCCTCTCAAAAGCAGCCCGTGGCCCAAGGCTGTCTGTAAAACCAGGCTGCGTGCAGCCAAATGCCGAAAGGGTAACTCTAGCTGGTTCTATTTAATGTGAGGTATGTGCTCTTTCTTTGAAAGACATGTGGGAGTTTTGGTTGAAAAGACCAGGTTACAACCTTTAAGCTCCACGGAAGCATAACTTTGCTGGAAGTGATACAGAAGCCCTCGGGGTAGACTGAGAAAGATGACTCATTCCTTCTTTTCACTCTTGATACGCCTTCCTAATTTCAGTTTGGCGGCCTTCCTGCAAAGTAATGTTCAGGTTCCACTCCTACGGCTGTTTCCTACCGGGCCCACCTGTCAAACAATGTTTTTGATAAGAGCAGATCAGTGGTGGGATTAGAAATTTTTTACTACCAGTTCTGGGGCATGGTGTGGCTTGGTGGGTGTGACGAGGAAGGATACTGCAAAATCCCCATTCTCTCCCCACCTCAGTAACCTGCTTTCCAGCTCTGTTCTCTTGTGCAGGGAAACCAAAGAAGACCCAGCCGATCAGCTGGGACTCCAGAGGCAAAGAATAGATGGGGGCCAGTCAGAGGTGGTATTTGCCAGTTCTCTGAACTACTCAAAATTTCCGCTATAGGTTCTCGTCATAACTGGCTGATTAGAGGAATGTAAATCCAGAGAAATGTAGATCAAGAATGGAGGAAAGCCTAGATGAGACCTATAAATAAGAATTTCCAGAATTATACCCAGTGCCGGAAAGAAACAAGGTTCATTCCTGGATGTTTTTGTTTAAGTACCCAAAGTGAGTTCCTTGGGCCAATCTGATGTGAGAACAAGTTTCTTAAATGATGACCCATCCAGGAACTCCTCTATTATCTCAGTATTACTCAACAGGGAACTGGCCCCTGATTTTAACGGATACAAAAATCAAGCACATTAAATAACAGTTCCCAACAGTCAGTAAATGGTCTGTTCAGGGCAGTTCTGATGCTCAGAATTCTTAACTTCTACACAAACAAGTTATGAATGGTAAGCAAAAGTCAGGTAGATGGATTAGGTTTCTCCTGCATCCAAAACAATATGACAATCAGGACGGTCCACTGAACGAAAGTAAAATTCATTTACACTGGACAACCTGCTCTTTTTCAGTCTAAAAACTCAGTTTTTTCAACAGAGTTAACAGAGATGAAATCTGTCTTATTTGACTGTTCCTTTTATAAGCAGCTGAGACTGACATGAAAAAGAATGAACTTAAGAAAGTATTAAAAACAAGAACTATTTAAAGAAAGGCAAAGGTCTTCCTTTAAATAGTTCTTGTTAGTTTATTAATACTTTCTTAAATACATTCTTTTTTCATGGCAATCTCAGCTGCTTCTTAAAGGGACAATCAAATAAGCCAAATTTAGTCCTGCAGCTAAATTCTCCAAGAAAAAGTGTTCATAGTGCTATTCCAAAAAGGTGACATCGCATCCAGCTGTATGCAGTTCAAAGCCAAAAGCATGCCCTACAAAGCCCAGATGGAACAAACTCGGGGCTTAAAAAAATATATCCTGTTTTATTTGCTCCTCAATGGGAATGAAGGCTCTCTTGAGTTTCATACCAACTGAAATCTGACCGTGTGCGTAAGGGAACTTCCAGACTTTCAAAAAGCTTGATGTTGGAAAACACACATTATTTTGCCTGGGTGAAGAATGCATGGATTTGCTGAGCTAGGCTGCGGCCAACTACTCCTTCAAGCTCCTGGAGAGAAGCGTTGCAAAGCTGGTGGATATTTCCAAAGTTTTCCAGAAGAAGAAGTGCCTTGGTCTTTCCAACTCCTGGAATCTGCTGGACTGTATGGAGCACAGACGGTTCCAATAACCTGGTACATTTCTTACTTTGGAAAGGATTACTGGCTTTCGTTTGCTCGTGCACCTGAAATGGAAAGTCAAATTTAGTCTGGCTGCCCTCTTGTGGTTTTCGGTGATAAATATTTACAAGCATGTCTGGACTGACAATTAAGCCTAAAATGTATGTTGCTAAGGGAAACCTTTGTTAAAAGAGTTTTGCTGCATTTTACGACTTTTCTTGCCATGATTGTTAAGTGAATCGTTGTAGTTGGTAAGCTGGTAACCTGGTTGTTAAGTGAATCTGGCTTCCCCATTGACTTGGCTTGTCAGAAGACTGCAAAGGGGGATCATGAGACCTTGGGATACAGCAAACGTCATAAATATGAACCAGTTGTTAAGCATCTCAATTTTGATCATGTGACCATGGGGTGCTGCAATACTCGTGTGAAAAACGGTCGTAAGTCACTTTTTTTCCCAATGCCGTTGTAACTTTGAACAGTCACTAAATGAATTGCTGTAGGTCGAGGCCTACCTGTAATTCAGAAAGATTGTTGGTTATAGGATGGTCAGCGCTTCGGCGGCAGAATGAAATGTGGCATTTTGGGCTGGGCAGGATCATAGAGCAGCAGTCTTCATCTTTTTATTGGAAATAAATGTAGCTAGTTTAATGAGTCACAGGTATCGCACTCAAGGTTCTGAGCATTTTGAGGTACTTCCTCCAAATCTAATAGGAGTCAAACATCCCTAGTTTTGAAATTATTTTGCCGCCTCAAATCGAGGCCTGTCTAGTCCAGAACTCTGTTTCCTGCAGAGCCACTTAAAACATGAGAAGCTCTTGTACAGCAATTCTAATCTGAAGTCCACCCTTCATAAAATTGTCAACTTTGAAAAGCACCGCTTTACAGCCTGATAGCAGTACAAACAGCTCTTGAAGGTACTTACCAATTGAGCAATGAGTTGAGCTGCTTCTTTTTGGCTGGCCACCGGAAGTAATGTCATTCCAAGTTCCAGGACGACAAATTTCTGCACTTCTGGAAAATACTGGTTACTTATTTGGGTTTTTTCAACAAATACAATCCCTTGAAGATTGCAAGTCTGGAACAAGTAGGAACAATGAGAGTAACAGGTATTAATGACAGGGACAAACCAACAGCTCAATTAGGAGCAACTGGGAAAGTTTTAAAAAATGTGATTTCTTCACTCTTTCTCCCCTTCAATCCACTCAGTCATGCTGCTTAAAATCACTGGTTAAAGACTGTTCTTTCCTGAGATATGAGAATGGAAATGGCTGGGTTGACATCATTCAGATCAGTGCATAAGAGAACCATAATACACCATATAACGGCCATTAATTCCTAAACTTTTCCTGCAACAGCCAATTAGGTACAGATGAACCAGTTAGAGCTTTCTATAAGCTGAAGATAAATACAAAGCTATGCCTAGGCAAAATATATTTTTGTTCCTAAAGCAAAATCGGATCATTTCAAAAAGGAAATAGCAACGCAAGGAAGGAAAAAACGCATAGAATCCTTGGATTAAGAATTTAAAAAAATACTTCTTAAAATGGCGGATTTGGGTTGCTGGTATAATTACTAAATCACAGTGCATGGTACTAAAGATTAGATTCTCCTTGAATTGTGATGAATTGATCTAATGTTTTGCTGACATTCTGTTCCTGAAAAGGATGATCCAAACGATACTTTCAAGAGTATGTGTGCTTACATTTCTAAAACGAACAAGTCTTCTTTTGAAGCCATTTCCTGCCACCAGATCTGCTTCAGAAATGTAAAGGATGCAGCACCTGTTTGAAAGATGAAAGTCCACGAGACCCAGGCCATCTTCTAGAATAAGCTTAACTTTCCCTTGAAAAATGAGAAGCATGGAAACTTTACTAGTGGCACAACTATTGTAGGTACACAATTCTGGCTGCGTTTATGTATCTTCCTAAGTTTGATTTTAACATATTGTGTGAACCCAACCAATTCTATGTTTAAACAAATAATGCCCGAACACACTCTGAAAATCAAACTGTTGTTTTATCTCCAAGTTCTAAGTAAGTAATTCAGAAGAAAATGCCAATGGTTTCAAGAGTGATCATTTCCAAATATGTTTAGCCCTACAGAGTGAAAGTATGCATTTAAATCAGACTTTAACACCTGGCTTGTCATATTCCATTTATAGTATATAGCGCTGGCATTCAAGTTAATGAGAATTAAAATGATCTGGTAAAAATAATAAAATAGTCCTTGTGATCTAGTGATATCTTCAGATTATCCTAGCTTAATAAAATAAGACATCCTAATTTTTCTGGCTGTTTAGATAACCTATTTACCTTTTGGATGTTAGAAAAACTATAATTAAGAGCTCCAGACCAAACCAAGATATTAATTGATACTTTGATTTGATGAAAGCCATTCACTTCACTATCCTAGTTCAAAAAAACCCCCACTAAACTATACTGAACATCTAAAAACAGGCAATGCATCTATCAGTTTCCTTTTACAAAATAAAAAGAGTTGGGTGACCAATATATTTAAATAAATATGTTGGTTTAATTTTCAGATTTTAGGATGATCTGATGGTAAGCAAAATTCTGTAATTTTATCAAAGTACAATTTACCTTGCATCTCCTGAGCAACCTGGGAGCCCTTCCATTTCTCGTGGCCAATCACATGGCCCAAAGGAACATTTATAGCTCCTGCTCGGACTGGGGTGCCATCATTTGCCATTATTAAACTTCCTTCACACGTGTAAGGTTATTTGTCCTGTGCAAAAGAAACCATTAACCTGTCATTGTGAAAATGCAAAAACTATACATTTCTCATTAACCAGGGATTGCCCATGAAATCCAGGTGACTTCCAGATGAAGACTTTCCAGAGGGCTGTTTTCCCAGCCTCTGAGATGGAGTATTGGGGCCAGAGGTAGCATTCATCAGGTTCTGGGGAGCCGGTAGCAGAAATTTTGAGTAATTCGGAGTACTGACTGGCCGTGCCCCCATCTATTCTCTGCCTCCCAAGCTCCCAGCTGATCGGCTGGGTCTTCTTTTGTTGCTCTGCACAGGAGAACGGAGCTGGAAAGCAGGTTAGAGGAGCGGGGAGGAAATGGGGATTCTGCAGTATCCTTCCCCCTGCCATACCAACCAAGCCACAACCACAGAACTGGTAGTAAAAATTTTTTGAATCCCACCAGATTGGGGGCCCTGCTGGTTACATGAAATTTGTTTTATATGCTGATTGGATCCACCATCTGTTTACTGTAGATTTCAGTGTTTATACTGCTTTGCAGTGTGAGTTGGCTAAAGTCAGCTTGGACTCAGGTGCTGAAACTGAGTAAGGTTGGAAACTCATCAAGGAGAGAAGCAACCTTGAACTTGATAGTGAGAACAATTAATCAGTGGAATTCTTGCATCCTAAAAGTTGTGGATTTTCCATCGCTGGAGGTCTTCAAGAAGAGACTGGACAGCCATTTGTCCAGAATGGTATAGGCCAGGGTCTCCTGCTTCAGCAGGGGGTTTAGAATTTTAGAATAGAATAGAATAGAGCCGGAAGGGGCCTTGGAAGGTCTTCTAGTCCAGCCTCCTGCTCAAGCAGGAGAGCCTATGCCATTTCAGACAAGTGACTGTCTAGTCTCTTCTTAAAAGCCTCCATCCACAACTTCTGAAGGCAAGCTGTTCCACTAGTTTATTGTCCTCCCTGTTAGTAAGTGTCTCTTCAATTCCAAGGATTGCTTCCCCCCTTGATTAGTTTCCATCCATTGTTTCTTGTCTTGCCTTCTGGTGCTTTGGAAAATAAATTGACTCTTTGTGGCCGCCTCTCAAATGGTTGGACTAGAAGACCTCCAGGGTCCCTTCCAACTCCGTTATTCTGCATTCCGTTCCGTGAATAACAGCCAATCTCTTGGGGACTATGGACAAAGACCAGTTTATTGCTGATAAATAATTCACATGTACATGTGAATCAATGCAAAGCATTCTTCTTACCTTTTCATTTAAAGATCCTGCACAGCAATGTCCAAGAACCTATAATGCCTTAAAATACACGTGCGAACGTGCACATACACGCAAGCAAACCCGCGAACGCAAACCAAGAGAGGCTCCCATTCATAGCTGGAAGAACCAGCTATAGTGAGTAGTTCCTACTTCCGCCTTTTTCCAACAGCGCGCGGCAGCCATGACGTACTTGCTGCCGCCAGCCAATCAAAACCCTCCTCTCTTTTCCTCCAGCCCCTCCCGGGGAAAAAAAGAATAGCTCGCCAGGAGCTTGTCGATTCCTAACGGACGCGGGTTGCTAAGGCGAAGGGGGCCTCAGTAATGCGGGTGTCGATTGGATAAAGCGGGACGGAGCAACCAATCGCCTTGCGGCTAATTGCGGAGTGGTTGCGAGGGGAAGCGTCTGCATCTTCGGGAGGGGAGGGGGCAGCCGCTCCCTCTGGCCGGTTGTGGCTCCCAGCTTCGTTCTCGTTTGTTTTTGTTCGGTTTTTTTTCCTCCGCCTTTTCGCCCTCATGCCGTTTTATTTCAGGAGGGGCCGGAGAGGCCTGTTTGTGAGTATTTCCCTGGGGGTGGAAGTGGAATTAATGGTTCAAGGGGGAGGGAAAGTCAGAGGAGAAAAAGCGCGGAGGATGAGCCGGCGGTCCCTGATGGGAAAGCGTGGCTCCGGTTCCCATGGCAACCAGGGGGCTGGCTCCTCCCGAGCATCCCAGGTTGGATCTGGAAGGAGGGACCAGAAAGGGAGCAATGGAACAGCCTGCCTCTTGGAGTTGCAGGGGCTCCGTCGCTGGTGGTTGAATGCTGGGCAGTCATTTGTCCAGCATGGTGGGAGGATTTCTTCTGCCGTGGGCAGAGGGATGGACTAGAAGACCTCCAAGGTCCCTTCCACCCCTATGATTCAAGGGAGGCAGTTGGGAAAAGTTCACCTTTTTTTGGCCTGGTGACAATGACTCCCATTGCCAATGTGCTGTGACAGTTTCCCAGTCACTTGTGCAATCCCTTGCTCCCTCTCCCACCTGGCAGTTGTCATCTTCCTGGTGGGACAGGAAGGGAATGGGAGGAAGGGAGGGAAGAACACCCATGCATCTTTCCTGACACACACCATCACCCTGGGTGCCTTTCGTAAGCCCCGTGACTTCTTCTCTGTACCTTAATGCACTTACCTGACATGTGCTACCTCCCCGGGATACCTTCTCTGTCCTATGCAGCACCACTTGGACACCTTTATGCATTCTCCCTGATCCATTCTTCCCGACTCATGGTACTTTTCATGGACCTTTGTGTGTCCTCCTCAACTCGCAGCCTTTCCGACCCATGCTGCCCCTCCCCCAATGCTTTCTCTGACCCGCACACAACCTCTCATGCATTCTTAGGCACCCTCCCCAACCCGCATTGCCCCTCCCCCCCACATGCCTATCCAATCCACCTCAATCCTTGGGTTACTCCTCTCTGACCAAGCCAAAGTTAGATGACAAAACTAAACGTTGACTCTGGTTGTTCCAAGAGGTAAGATAGAGTTCTTGATTTGCATGTCTTGATAAATAAATGATGAAACTGACTAGGTATGTTAACTGCATTTGGTAGAAGGAGGAAAAGATAGCTATTAGCTTTCATGGAGATTCTTATAGAAAGATTGTCATCTGAATCTAGGGAAATTACCGTATATAAACATCACCAGTAATTTTGATTTCTGAAACAGAATAGCTGTTTTATTGGGGTATGATATTTTCTACTAAGAATGAACATTTCAAAAATTACATTGTAATCCAAGAATCAAGTGTGTAGGAAAATAAATGCATAGAATCTATAATAAAAGTTATAGTCGGTAGCCACAGGATAACTATTATTTTTATGGCAATATGGTTGTTTTGCGAATCACATTCAAAACCATTTAGGCTTACCGCATACATTGATTTGCATGTTCATGTTCCTTTCATGTTATTCATCCTTGTGCATGTACACTTTTGTGTTTCTCCATTGTGTTAGTTCAATCATTGCCAACTAACTTTATTTTAAATTGTCTAGAAACATATAGCTCATGGCCTGATCCCTGCAGCTACCATAGCTCCTAAACCTGCTGTCCCCCGCACCCCTCCCCCTCGTAGTCCAAACCCTTCTCCAGAAAGGCCCAGGTAGGTTTTTCATCTCTTGGTTTGCAGTCATGTAATAGAATTAATATTATTAATTGATATCTGAATATTTAGTATGGTTTATCTTGCCTGTACATTTTTATATGCCAGACAAATGTATGATTACATTTGAAAGACAAACGGGTACCTCATATTTGCATGTTATATAATTTAAAGAGGTTTTCGGCAGCTTTGAACACAGTCTACTTGATAGTACAAATGTTAGCTGGTCTTTGAAATACAAAAACAAAACAGACTTTCTTCCAAAAATGTATAGATCATAGCCAGCTTAATATTATCATATGGGCTGCAGCTATGTTCTTATTATTTTTGGAAAGATTCAGACTCCTTCCATCACTGACAAATGTTGTTTTATTACTGTAGATAGCAATTATGCCTCCATTGCTATCCAAATATTTGGCACTTTTGAAAGGTGATTGTATATTGGCCCACTGTTGCTTCAGCTGGAATCCTTCTTTGCATGGGAGCATTGTGGAGCACGTGCATATACAATAAAATGCAGATGGAGATAGAGTATAAACAGCGGTGGGATTCAAAATTTTTAACAATCAGTTCTGTGGGCATGGCTTAGTTGGTGGGCATGGCTTGGTGGTCATGTGACTGGCTGGGCGTGGCCAACTCAATATCACTTACATCGAGGCATGCATCTCCTTGCCTGGCCTCTCATGACTGTGGGGATGCTGCAACAGTCATAAGTGTGAAAAATGGTCATAAGTCACTTTTTTCAGTGCCATTGTAACTTTGAATGGTCCCTCCACACAAGCAAAGTACCAGCAAAGGAAGGGAAAAAAAAAACCCAGAGACGTTCCTGAGACAGGAAGTCTAGTCCTGCCAAGAATGTAATAAGGATTAACGGAGAGGCAGTTTCTGTAAGCAACACCAGAATGTTTCCTTCCTGCCTTCTTTACAGGATTAGGCCAGTAATTTCTTCTAACAACTGGTTCTCTGAACTGCTTAGAATGTTAACAACTGGTTCTAGCGAATAGGTGCGAACTGGTAGAATCCCACCCCTGAGTATAAATGCCAGTGCAGCTGAAAGTAGGAAATGTGGCTTCCTGTGTAATAAACTTTGCATTGTGGTTGAGATTAGAATTTAGCTTACTAAGATTAAAAATAATAAACTAAGTGAATTGTTTTGATTACTCCTATAAGAATTTAGAAAAATGATACGGTATTATTGGGTTGAATTGATTAAATCCAGCAGTGGATTTAATAGATCCAATATAGGTGATCAGCAGCACATGCAACACTTAACACAGTTTGCCATACTTTTCTATTGTAGAGAAACATTTCTTCTTTTGTGTGTGTGTGCGTTGTGGGTGTTTCCTCCATTATTTCAGATAGTTGAAACCATGTCATGTTTTAACATTCATATACATATGAATGTACAACCTGGACCTTCCATGTAAATAGTCTTATAGCCTGTTGAAAAATATGTGAGTAGCTATATATAAAGCTGGCTCTTTTCCCAGAGCTGTTGAAAGAAAACACTAGATTCAGGAAGCAATTGTATTAAGATGTATGTTTTATTTAATTTAACTTATATTTTGAACTCATTACGATTAAGTGTTTTACTTATCTTATCCCATCCTTCTGATCCGTGATTTTTTTAAAATGATTTTTTTCCAGGTCTGCTTTAGCAGCCGCTATTCTTGCAACGACCTTAACTGGACGAACTATTGCCATCCCTCAGCCTCGTCAGCGATCTCTTTCGGAAAGTGATGCTAGCTACTTGCAAGATCAGGAAGACTGTATTGAACCATATGCCACTGTCACTGAGCTACGAATGAGGTAAAAAATATTGCACATTTCGGCACACCTAATCCAATGGTATAAAATAATTTATTCTCTAGCAAGGAAGTCCGAAGTTCCAACTTGTTGGAACAAGTTGGACAACAAAGTTCCAACAGGTCAAGTGTAAACTGCAGTCTATGTGACTGCCACTTTTATACATTTTTCTTTCTTCCCTTTTTCTGCTACAAAATGATTCTAAAAATAACAACTTTTAGCAGGTCTAAATCTTGGAAACTGCACTTTAAAAAAAGAAAGTGTCAGAATAAACCGATTTCCCAAATTCTGAATATTGTAGCCAGTTGTAGTTGTGTATTTTTTAAAACACCATAAACAAGCTTTCTTTGAAAAGCACTTCTGGTTTGAGATTGGCAAATATTCAGAAGAAATGTCTGACTAGTAAAAGCATTAATATGAGAAGCACTGTGAATTTTTAATTGCCTGTAAAGTAGCATTTCTTTTGTTTTGTTGACTAGAAAGTATATCACACAGAAAAGCTCAGTTTAAAAAAAAACCCTATATTCTTTTTAAAAAAACATTGAGTACTTAATACAATTATTATTTGTTAAATACATATATTGGATTACACTTTTAGTATTTTCTGTTTATAGTCCAAATTGGAAGAATGATGGTGGTGAAAGGAATGCTGTGCAAACTTTGGAAGCGCCTGCGAGTTGTTGTGAGGATGACATGGATACATTCACTTCTGACACAGAAAAAGAATCAGATCCCGACCGTCAGATTATTAATAAAAAAAAAAACAGGAGTCATGAGATTATGTATGCCATGCCACATAAAATCAAACACGTAAGCTTTCAACATTTTTCTTTTAGCTACCTGAGCATAAATTATAAGATTCCCCATCCTTGTTTTCCCTGCAAAATTTCTATTATGTGGTCCTTAAGAGATTGTAGCGTTCTTTTTTTTAAATAATCATTTTTATTTTATTCAAGAAATTAAAATATAAACTTCGAAAAAAAATTACAAAGACAAAACGTGCATTAAAAAAGACTGATCGATGTATTGGTGTAAATAAGAGTAGCTTCCCTCCCTTGCAAAAGAAGCCTTCTAAACTCCTGCACATCTATCTGCAACCAGTTGACCTCTCACCTATCTGCTGTATATATAAAGAAAGACAGTTAGCACACTAAACTTCAAAGCCCTCTGTTAACAGTGTTGTCATTGTGTTTAACTTGCACAAAGAGATTAGGGCATTCTTGTAGAGGAGTCCGAGCTGTTCCAAAACAAAGGAGCAGCCAACTAGAAGAGCCACCTACATCCCATAAGTGGTGTCCCATATAGAAAAGGACCTTCAACAGATAGTCTCTTCGTACTCAGGTTTCAGTATTTGCTTGGGATAGGGAATCTCTAAGGTGGACAGGAGTAATTTTTTTTAATATTAAGAGGTACCCTAACCCAGCAAGAGTTTTTAAATATTTATTTATCAATAGCACTTAGGCTTATATACCTTTTCCTAGTGCTTTACAGAATCAGCCTATTGCCCCCAACAATCTACGTCCTCATTTTACCAACCTCGGAAGCATGGAAGGCTAAGTCAACCTTGAGCTGGTCAGGATCAAACTCCTGGCTGTGGGCGGGATTTAGTATTGCAATAGTGCATTCCAATCACTGTGCCTCCACAGCTCCTATTTCCTTTCACTATCCATTAAAAACTGTGAGGAAATCATAGGGTCTGTTGTTTCATGGTTCAATTTGAGCATGAGGGATGCTTTCACAGGACATAAAAGGCTCAGGAGGCTGCAGTTTGTTATGTCTTGTTTAATGTGCGTTCAAGCACGTACTGTACATTACACCCACAATTTGTCCTTTCATGTGTTTTGGGTTTTCCTCTTTTTAATCAATGTTCTGTTTTTTTAATGACATCGTCAGCTGCCTAGAACCTTTTGGTAACATCAGTTTCTATAATGTATTGCAAAAATTTTATTTAGGAAAATCTCCAAGTATCTTCTAGTGCCAATGGTGAAGAAGATTCTTTTGTCTGCGAACCAAGTTGTCTCATCCAGCCAAATGTTCAGATTGAAGGTGAGAAATGAGCATTAGGATTAAGGAGAAAATAAATATTTCTACCATCTGTTTCCCACCTTTAGTGTTGTTTGATTTAGTACTGTAGTTCAGACTCTGATAATTTTTCCCTCCATGTGGGGAAAGACTGCATAGTTGACAGTGAGAGAGAACCTGAATCCAAATGAACAGGACAAGAGTGACTATATCTTAACATATATTTCTTTTCACCTTTTTCCGTGAATAGAGCAAAAAATAGCATTTTATAAAAACCCTCATTGCACAAACCTCTGTTTTCCTAACCTTTTACACTTGCCAAGATATTTATTTAAGATAAAGGTGGAAAAAAATAGAAACTAAATGAGATGAAACTAGACAGATCATGAAAGCTCAAGCTTGATTAGGAACATTTGATAGATTTCTCTTTTATACCTCAAAACAAATACATTTTTATATTACAGAAATTGAACATCCTGGAGTGAGGTTTAAGGTAAGAACAGCATAAAAATTATGTTCCATTTTTATTTAAGCGATTGAATCTAGAATTTTTAAAAAAAAAATTTTAAAGAACTTTCCAGGTTAGAACTAAAGAACATCAATTTTAAATGTTCAGTGTATACCTTTTGGAATAGTTGCTGATATTTTGTGGGGAGAAATGAGGAGTCCTACAAGAAATTAGGTCAAATATTTTCTTCCATTTCTAGGGAGACAACTCAGGTGAAACTCCCCTGAATAAAATACCACCTTCGTCTTCAGGTACAAACTCTCTAAATTTAAGTTTAATGTAAATGAGTTGTGTTGGATTCTACGTAATAGATTGAGTGTAGTTCTGAGCCATAATTTAATCTAACAAGAATTTGGGACTTGTTTATTTCCCTGTGTTGTTAACATAAGCTATTGTTGAGATTTGGGTAAAATGCTAAACCGTGGAATCTAAAATGGAAATGGAGGTTGCTGTGTATGCTAGAAAAATACTGTATGTTCCCTGCATCTTTTGTTTTCTGCTTTAACTCCAAAGTACTGCACTCTGTATATTTTGTATTAATAATAGCCCCAGTCTCAATGTACATCCGGTCTCACCATAAGATTTTTAGAGGTTGAAGAGACAGTAAATTGTTTCCCACAAAATAAAAACATAAAAATCTATTGCAGTTTACAATTGAATTAAGATACGTCTTGTGTAACTTTAATAATTATTAATGTTATAAGTATCTTCAAGCTACTGGAGTGGATTAAGTTGAGACAGAAGCCTTTTCATAAATGCAAAATGCCTGCTTCTAAATAAAGATTCTTAGAGTACAGGCGTTTTACCAAAAGGTTTGCATATATTTATGTGACTGATAAATATTTTATTTCATTTCTTGGGTAGATGCAGTCCTCCACAGAAAACAGGAACAGATGGTTCTCCCCAGAGAGAAGTTCCAGAAATTAAAAGAACAACATTGGCATCTAAACAATGCAAACCAGACCTTGTTTTCCGAACTTGAACAGTCAAAGCAGTTAATCAAGGAACTCCAATTAAAAATTATGAAATTGGAAAAAGAGAACAGACAGTTTAAGGAAAAGCAGAATTCACACAGTGAAGGTGCAAAGGAACCTATTTTCTTTAAATATAATTTATGGTGTTCATGTGGGAGAGAATAAAACTATATATGTGGGAATCAAGGGAAGAATGGTTGAACTTTATCATTCTACATGTACCATTACTTAATATATCTGGCAAACTTAGGAAAGATATGGGGGAAATGATAAGTTAGAATGTATTTAACTGGAACTAATTGAGATGATAAAAACAAATGGTAATGTTTTGTATCATATTTAAGAAAGCACCTTGAAAATTAACTGAGTTAGTAACCCAATGTTTGTCCTATGACTCTCCTCTTCCAGAATTTATGTCCCAAGAAATGCATTTCTGAATGAGCAGGTCAATTGGATTGTTTGGGAAAATTTTTTCCATTTTGCTGTGGGTTCCTCTGCTGGGTCCAGGTTTTGTTGTTGTTGTTGTTGTTTTAGATCCACTTTGAAAGTGCTTTTATGCACTTCCTCAGATCTTAAGGCTGGCATTTGAAATACACTGATTTAACTTGTCATTCCAGTTCCCCCCCTCGGGATAGGATTCTTTGAAGCATGTCATAAAATATCAAGGACATTTGAGCAGGTTGCCTTTGATGGTTTCATCCTTCCCAAAATGAGGACATCATCATCACATGTCAGTTGCAATGGAACACTCTGCTCCTTATTCTCACCTGATTTAGATTTAGGCTATTTTTTTAAACGTAATTTCCAAAATTACGTAATATCCATCCAGGCAGGTTTGATCTTCTGGACCCCTAGGGGTGTGGGTTTTTAGGGGTCTTACGCAGAATTTCCACCCCCATCATCTGCTGCCTGGTCCTTTAATTGGCTCTACCTAGTATCTTCTTCATATAAAGTATCTGCTCTTGCCATTGACCAGTGGTCCCAAGTTACATGCATAGATTTTGTCATGCGGTCCTTTGGATTTGCGTTATATTTTATAGCCTGCACAATTTTTTAGCTTTCACGATTTATTCCTGCCCATGAATCTTCTCATTTATACAATCTCAGGCTAGCAGCAAAATAGGCGTATTAAATTGCCATATATAGCTCCTGAATTGCATTTTGTTTGGGGATTCCTAGTTGTACATGTGAATTTTAAATAGTTTTATGGAATCGCCATATCTTTAAAGAAGTTCAATTTGATCATACAGCATTCAGCTTCAGTTAGATTCTGGAGATGTTTTAGTAATATGCACCTGGTTATAAAATTTAATCTGTTTTTTTTTTTTGTATTAATCCAGAGGAAGGCGCAGAATTGCTGTTATTAAGACAACAAGCCCAGGAACTAGTAGATGAAAATGATAGTTTGAAAATGACTGTTCATCGCTTAAATGCAGAACTAAGTCGTTATCAAACAAAGTACAGACCAATTTCCCCCAATGAGGTAATGTTCTCTCAAGATTGTTTAGAATATAGTATCTTTAGTGTTTAAGCATTCCCAGCTTATTGGTTCTAGTAAAAAAGACATTCACCTCTCTTTAACAGCAATGTTCTAGCTTGGGTATCATATATTCTCTTTTCCAATGTGACCACAAGAAAGGCTTTCAAAATTTTCCTCCGTGTTGTTGTTATTGTTAGTGATAGTTGCTGTTATTTTGATAATACCTTTTCCCCTTATTGTAATTTTTATAGCCATTTACAACAGAACAGTTACTTCCATCACCCGCACAATAAAACTAACAATGTATAAATTTAACAGAGTCATTAAAATAGTGAAGAGAAGAAAAATGTAACCAAACACCAATCTTTATTGCAACATTAACACAGAAAAGTGGTACATCTTTAGCAGGTGCCTCAAAGTTTAGTTATAGTACCAACTATGTACTATAGTTTTGAAGCCTTTCATGAAGAGAGAGCATTCCTGTAATGGTATGTGAGAATGACCTATGTCAGATGAAAGGCAGCTGAGCCTCTTGCTGTGCCTGAATTCTTACCGTGAGCTCCGCTGCCTTTTATCTGACTGGTCCCTTGGCTGTGTCTTTTTTGCCCTGTCTCCCAAGCACATGTACCATTCCAATCCCAGAGTTCACTGCCATCACAGAGAGATCCTGTCCTCATGGAACTAGAATATGGCATTCTGGTTCACAAAGTTGGTGACCAAAGCAGAGTGCAATGATGATAGCAGTTCCCATGTACCCTGTTTATTGCTCATCCTCATTATGTCTTGACTCTTTAAAGCAGTAGTATCTTTTTTCAGATGAAAGTCTGAAAAAGGATTCTCTACTTTAACAAACAGGGGAGATGCTATGCTTGCTTGACCACTCAGCTATTTCTATCAAATTATTTACAAAGCATATATACTCTTCCTGGTTGCATCCTTGTTTATTTATTTAATCAAGATTATTCATTATAGTTCCTTTCCACTTTCAATTTTAATAGGTGTCTGAGGTTTTGGTTATATTAGTCTGATAGTGATTTTTTAAAAAAAATATACTTCCTTAATGCATAGGTACAGGAGATTGTTGGTACTAATGTGGCTTATATTTTTACTATCTTAAGAGTGTGAAGATTGGAAGTCTGCCAATGAAAAAACCAATACCCCCATGGCTGGTAAGTAATAAGTTAACATTTTTCATTTTATAGCATCTGATATGTTCACCGTTATCTGTTTCCAAATTGTAGATGATTAATTATCTTATTGACATCTTAAAATAAAATCTTAAAATATTGTTATCTGATTAGATAATCTTCACTAAAATGTTTTAAGTCTAATGCTGCTATACATTTTAATGGGTTGAAGATTCCTTCTTTATTTTGTTCAGCTTGACATGAAATATTTATCTCCTCTTCTGTTGGCATATGAAGACAGAATGAAAGAAAAGGAAGAGTTGATTCAAGAGCATGAGGCAAGTTAACAGCTCTGTATTTTAAAATCTGTGCAATGCCTTTTGACTAGGAAAGTGTCTGTATAATACAATTCAGTCTAACATATCTTTGGAAATAATGGATTTTTGCAAATCAGTGCTGCCAAGTGTTCAAATACACAATAAGTTTAAAAAAATAAAAGATATGATTCTTACACATAAAAACTAAGTGGTCAAGGAAAATGTCAGGCTGTTTTCTTTCACTTTAGGAGAACTTTCACCTAATCTGCTGTTTAAGAGGGACTACTCTTAAATTACAAGAGTAGGTGCAAGGTTGACTCAGCCTTCCATCCTTGTGAGGTTGGTAAAATGAGGACCCAGATTGTTGAGGACAATGTGCTGACTCTGTAAACCACTAAGGGCTGTAAAGCACCGTGAAGAGGTCTATGTCTAAGTGCTATTGCTATATATATACATGACCCTATAATCCCTTGAGTCGGGGTGACTGAATGGAACCAAGCATTTACTGGCTGGATTCCCTTCCTGATGCCTACGCACAGCTCACAGCAGATATTTTCTCTTTCTGCCCAAAGAAAGAAATTTCTGCTAATACCTACTACTTCACAGCCTCCTGATTGTGAGGCAAGAGCTTCACTTCTAGGCCTCTCACCTACTCTTAAATTTTATACAAACGAACCTTATTTCCCATCCTCAGTCCCTTACCATTT
This sequence comes from Pseudonaja textilis, assembly GCF_049901715.1. NCBI lineage: Eukaryota > Metazoa > Chordata > Lepidosauria > Squamata > Elapidae > Pseudonaja > Pseudonaja textilis. Next base: position 13,205,214 of record NC_142000.1, read on the forward strand.
TTTAAAAAATTGACAATTTCGTCTCTGCTAAAGTCCACATTATATTTATAATATAAACTTTGATTGGAGTAGAGCAGTGTGATTATCTGTTGGGATATTTAAAAGACAATAATGACTCAATTTAATGAATCCCATAAGGATCATCTTCTTCATCATAAAATCAAATTGTATTTGTTGAATTTACCATGGTGAATATATGTTTTGTTTTGCTTTTCCTTCAGGAAAGCATGAAGATGTTCAAAGTACAAGTGGAAGAAGTAGTGAAGGAAAACGAGCAGTTACACCAAAAATTAACTAAAAATATTGGTACTTTTATTAGTACCAAAGAATGGTAAGGGTACTATGATTTGAACCTGTTAGATTGTTTCTTTATTGTAATTTGTTTATAAAAACCTACCCAATGACTTTTAGTTATATTAAATCCTGTAAAAATTCAACAATGTTTAAATAAGCAGAAATAATATGATCAGTATACATTGTATTATATTAAACTTATTTTTAAGCTTAAAATAACTATTGCTATTTGGTTATTATTAAGTGGTTATATTTCTTAGTGAAAATTTGTGAATATTTAGTGAATATTTGATAGCGGAAACAGCACATGCCAAGAATGCTGTCCTAAGAGAAATACCAGATTTTGCCTAGAAAAATGTAATTATTCACAATATAACATCTATACAGAGATTTCTCCCATAGGACACATATATTCTAAATGCATTTTGGTTTATTTTATTATTACTATATATTATTTTGAACTCTTTGGAGGAAGGTTTCAGTGCTATTTCAAATTTCAAATCAATGTTCTTTTACAGGCAGCATTTGCAAAGTCAAGCCAAGCTTGTCCTGGAAGAAAATAGAGTGTTAATGGAGCAGCTTAAAATACAAGAAACCAAAGTAAACGACACCATCAACCAACATGTTAAAGAAGGTGAAATAAATTTATCTCTGCACCCAACAAATGTGAATAGAGAGAGATATCAATTTTACCTCCAAAGGTAAAAGTTTTGTAAGCCTGTTTAGAATTACTGGTGTTGATAATCAGTGACTACTATCAATTCAGCCATGAAACCTTTTCAGTTTTGTTTTGGTTTGTAATACTTAGTAAAACTTTGCAGTAGTTGATTATTTAATTTTAATATGGTACACATTCAAGTTTCATCATGGTAAAATGAAACATGGCTATAAACCAGAATATGAAAATCTAAAATAAATAACATTGTGTCATACGTACGTTTGTATTCATTTCAAGTCAGTGTCATCAGCAATATAAAAGAGACAAAATAAAATTTAGAGTTAGAGTTATTTTTTTCACTGTAGTTGCTGGTCCTGCTAATATTTACAGATGTAATGGCATATTTGACAGCAGCTGAACAATTGCACTGATATTACAGAATTGTAAAAAAGGAAGATTTATAGCTAATAGTAGTACTGCAAATTAACATGTAAGAATCACTAGATTGAAATTGGAAAGTATCCATATGAACAAAAATTGTAATCTAATTTTCTCTTTTTCCCCCCCAAATGTTTTGAATTTTGGGCAATCCATAATTTTGGTTTAGTTTCCAAACTGACCAAACAGCTCATTACTCTGGAAACCGAAAAACAAAACCAAGAAGTGGAATTGAAAGATTGTCAGAAAAAGCTGGAAGAATTACGCTCTGCATACAAAGAATTAAAGGCCAGCGTTACTGATTACGTAAGAGCAGAGGAGCACATTGCCTTGGAAAATAAATTTAAAAAGTAAGCGTCTGATTATAAAAGTCCCATTCCTGCCAGTGTGTTTTATGTACTTTTTACAATACTTTGCCATTTTTATGTCTACATTTTTATGTCTACAGCTTTAGACTTTCTGAAGTGGGTTCTTACTGTATGCCAAATGTTTTAATGAAGTGCCTTGGTTATTGTAGCTGCAAGCTGTTAACATTTGCAGCGATTGCCATGTCGTCAGAAATATTTATTTCTTTCACTACTGAATCAACCATAATTGATCTGTTCGTTTCTACAAGTTATGAAGATGGATGCCTTGGTTTGCTGCCTGGTTTTCATTATTATTTCTCTAGCCAATTGCAGATAGAACAGGAAAAGAGAGAGATGGAGACCCAGGAACTGGTGAAAAAACTCGCCTCTGTTCAAGCGGAAACAAAGAGCCTGTTTCTTGAGAAAAATGACCTGGTGGCAGAAAACAAGGCTCTAGAAGCTGAGCTGGAAATGGCCCAGAAGACTAAAAGGTTTACTTATTTTTGTTCTTATGCTTTTGGCTCCCTTTTGCAGCCTCTCAGAAAGACAGTTTTTGGTCACTGGGTGTGCAGGTGGCCTGCTTCTTTTAAAATACTGAAAGCTTTTTAAGACTGCATATGATGCAATAATCAAAATAAAGCTAAGACTTGTTTTAAATTGGGTTCATCTTCGTGGTCATCATAGCTGAGAAAAATGTTTTAAAATGTTGTCCTCTTTCTCTTGTCATCTTTCTCATCTTTGTCACCTTGGTCCACTACTTTTTCTTCCCTTACACAGGTAGTCCTCGACTTACAAGTGATTGTTTACTGACCCGTTCCAAAGTTAGAGTGGCACTGAAAAAAAGTGACTTATGACCGTTTTTCACCCTTATGACCGCTGCAGCATCTCCATAGTCATAGGATCCAAATTCGGCTGCTTGGCAACTGACTCATATTCATGACGGGTTGCAGTGTGTCCTGAGGCCATGCGGTCACTTTTTGAGATCTTCTGACAGGAAAAGTCAATGGGGAGCCAGATTCACTCTCAGGTTGTGTTACTAACTTAACAACCGCGGTGATTGGCTTAACAACTGTGGCAAGAAAGGTCGTAAAATGGAGCAAAACTCACTTAAATGTCTCATTTAGCAACATAAATTTCGGGCTCAATTGTGATCATAAGTGGAGAACTACCTGTAGTAAGCCTGGTACTTTCCTTGCAGCCTTTTCCCAAAGCCTACTACTGGTACTTTTATTAGTACCAAAGAATGGTTAAAGGTGCTATTATTTTAACCGGTTAGATAGTTTCTTTATGGTAATTCATTAAAAAAAAACCTATACAATGACTTTTAGTTATATTAAATCCTGTAAAAATAAAAGTATGCTGTTTCAGTGGGCATTTGATGACTGATTCTTTTAATCGTTTGGTTGAGGTGCTAACCCAAATATAATTTTTTGCAACTCCTTTGTGAGTTGAATCCCAATATTGAATTAAAATAAAATTGAATTGCTCCCTAAGAGATTTTCTGCTTTCTGCCAAACCATGCAGGCGGTCACAGAAGAAGATCGGTCTTTTGAAGCAGCACTTGGAAGAAACAATGGAAAAGGAGATGGCTGCCCACCAATATCTAGTGAATATGATCAGCTTGGCAGAAAATATAACTCAAGAACGTGATCAGCTTTTAAACCTGGTAATCAGAGGAATCAGAGATATGTTTAATATAGAAGCAAAAGCATGGGTGACTCTAGGCCAGTCACTCTCACTCTCTCTCAGCCCAATTTACCTCACGGGGTTGTTGCAAGGAAAATAGGAAGAGAAAGAAGTGTGTTCACCGCCTTGAGTTATTTGTAAAAATAATAAAGGCAGGATATAAATAAAGAAATATATGTTATATTGTCTAAAAGGATCTCAAGAAGCTGGTTTTATGAAGGACCTCTGCATAATATCCTAGGAACCTTTTGTCAGCTACATAATACTGGGTAGAGGATTGTGATTTAAAGTAGGTTCTTATCCAGTCTCTGAACTTACCTGGGAACTTAAAATTTAGTAGAACAAACTTTCCCCTCTAAAGGGGAAAATCTTTTGAGAACTCACCAGTGGCTTTTCTGATTTCCCTAGGCCAGTTGTTTGGAGAAAGAGAAGCATGGCGTTCTCAACAAAATAATAGAAGGAAATGTACGTCTAGGAAAATTAGAAGAGAAAGTCAAGGTAAGCACATCTTAAATATTTGCTGGATATATATAATACGGTATCCATTCAGAGCGGAATCAGAAATGTAAGTTTTTACGAAAACATGGAAGTAGGATAGATTAGAACATGACACTCTGAACAAAACAGGCTATTTTGTGGCCAGATCATCCTTGGAACCTCTCAAACATTTTTTTTTTTTTTTACAATTCTGGAAATTGCCAAATCTTCCCTGGAACGATGTAGTCCAGAAGTGGGCTCAGCATGGCCTGGAATAGAATGAATTTTGCACATCTGTATCCATAACAAACACTCTTTATTTCCCAAGGCTGGAAATTGACAGTGCTGGGGTTTTAATTGTATTTAGATATACATCTATTCCCAGTTTATCAAGACATGGCTACTTACTAACGAATCATGTGAAACAATGCCAAACTTTACATTACTATTAGTAGAACAAGACGAATTTGAGTATTTGAGTTCTGAATGATGCTTCAGCTGCTTTGACAAAGAAGAAAGATGTGCCCTTTTTCCATTGCCCCTAACAATATAACGTTGCTTGATTGGATTTCAATCCATACAGTCATGTTTATCCATTCTTCTGCTAATGATTATGGTAGTTTTGAACACAGGCCAATGCAGGTTTTGCACTGTTGTTTTCCTATGATGGACCCTGCAGCCAAAAAAATTATTTCTGAAATCCATTTAGTGTCTTGAACATGAGAACCAGAAATCTGTTTAGTTCAGCATTGCCACAGAGCTCAGTCAGATGCTTTTAGGGAATCACAAGCAGAATACATGGAATGCATCATCCTGTGATCTTGTTGCTTTCCAGCAAACCTACCTATCGAATTATTTCAAATATCTCCTCCTGTGATTGCTAACTCGTTCCTCCCTTCGGGAAATATGACCTGCTTGACCAAAGCTTTCTTTTGGATTTTAATTTCATTTAAAAAGCGGTTATAAAAAGTACTCTTATACCAATCATTGTTGAGGAATCCTACTATTCTTAACCTTAAGATCTTTACATTTGCCACGAGGACACATTTCGAGCAAGAGTGTCACTTCCTTACATATAAAAAACAAACTCCACACTGGTTAATCAGTTAATCACATTTGCGAGTGCAATTTCCAGCTTACACATTTTTATATGACAGCAAAAACAGTTCCCCAGTAAATGTGTGCTTGCAAAGGCCTGTCATTGTAATTTTTCTGCAGCAGTTATTGTAATGATAAACTTCATAACCTTTTAACATCACATTACATAAAGCGTTGCCTTTTCAGTTTTAGAAGTCAGTTGTCTATATTCTCTTTCTTTTTCTTAGCCTTAAAATAAATATTTGATTAAAAGTGTCTCCATACCTGGCTTTGCCGTCAGGCTTGGTGCGGGGTCTCAAAGGGACCAATGAGATCTTGAAACACTGTTGCTGGTTGAATCTCTTGTGTGTGCTTTTTTTAAAACATCTGTTTAACAAGTTTATTGCTTTCTTGGCAATTCTCGGATGCTGAGAAGTAACTGTTGGGCTCAGGGGATATCTGTGCCTCCTTTCTTTCTTCATCTGCTTTCAGGTCCAATTGTCCTTGCGGTTTCTGCTCACTCAACTCAAACAAATACATTTTGACGATTTACTTTAACCCTCTTTCCCCCCATTCCTTCAAAACCGCTTTTTGCTAAAAGTGCCTTCAGTAAACATTCTGTTCATCCTAAATATTGTGGCAAAATAATTGCTTTATCCAAATCTTGACCTAGGCATTGACTGCTTCCTGTGGTTACTTCTCCGTTAAAGAAGTAAATAGCATTCAACATGATGTAGGTTTGACTCAAAATATTTGCGTCATGCCTTTAGTAACCCAAAGACAAGCGAGAGTCTTCTAATAGTAAGAAGCAAGAGGGAGAGATTTCTAGATTTCAGGGATGCTGTGGGTTAAGCAGGTTGCTCAAAGGAGGTTTTTGAAGCTTTGGGGATTGTATTACAGTGGTCAGTTTAGCCTTAGCAGCTGGAACCCAGTCGCAAGTTTGCAGAAGCCCAATTCTGTCGTATGTTTTTATTCATCCCAGTGTATGTAAAGCTAACAGGACGGGATCGGTTTCATCCAGGTCATATAAAGCTGGTGATTTACAAACCTTTGGTGAAATTATCTCTCAATCAATCAGATTTATGCCAGGCAGAAACCATTTTGGCAGATTAAAGGAGCAAAATGGTTGCTCCTAGAAGCATTTGTTTCATTGGTTAAATTCTTCCCCTCCCAGTTTTTTTCACTCTGGCAAAAAACCAAGGGGGCAGAGGCATTAGGTCGTTAATAGAATAACCAGTCGGTACTATGAGCCCTACCACCCCATTTAGTCCCCTGAAAGGATCAGAAACGAAAGCCTTGCCCAATATCACCCGTTACACTCCCCATAACCTCCTGAGAAGGGGTAGCTTCCAAGAAGGTTGCATGTCACTGCTGATGAAGTCCATTGAGTTCATCCAGGCAGCCAGGATTCCTCAGACAAAGCTGGAGAAATCCTGCCTTGAGCAGGAAGCTAGACTGGAAGATCTCTGAGTTCCCTTCCAGCCCTAGGAAACCCATGTTTTATTTAGGGGGATGTAGCTTTTGCGTGTTGAATTGGCTTCAGCAGTAATTTTGGCACCTAGAGGTTTCTGAAACATGTGCCAGCTGCTTGGAATAGCTATTATTTTCAGGTAAAGATGGGTGACACCAAATTACTCTAATCAAATTACAAACGGTCCCTGCTGACTTTTAGACAGGATTTTAAACAAGACAGTTATGTCATGAATTCTGGCATGATTTCCAGAAACAATTTTTCTTCTCCATTGTAAAGCAGCAGGGTTCAAAAATTAGTATGTTTTGCCAAAAATGTTGGGGCGTGCTCCTTTTTCAGTCGATAGAATTGTCTGTTGCAGAGTAAGACGGGGCATACAATAAAACAGAACTCTCTTATTTTTTTTAGAGAACCAGCTTCATAACCATATACAATTTATGGGTCCATAACCATATACATAAAACCTGTTTTAATTTAGCATCGATGTATAAGTGATATCTAAACTTTATCAAAGAAGTCTACCTTGCCAGAAATAGTCTAGTTTATTTTTCATATAGAGCACATATAGCTGTATTTTTTAAAATTAAACATTGGCTAAAGTGCTGTCCAATTTGATAGCGCGTGAAGAGTTCAAAAATTGCAGTCCTTGATGTCTCCTGCCTCCTTTGCAGAGCAAGAGATAAATTCACTTCTGCTTTCTTCAACAAAGCCCTGAATCAAACTAAACAGGGCTCTAGTTTAACAAAGCAATTTTTCTTCTTTTATTCCGCCCCCCGTTGACGTAACAGTCTGGGGAGTAAGGAAAATAACTCCAGGCTGCGTCTTCAGGGGAAAGCATTCTTCCCACTAGATTCTGGTCCAATTTGTGATTGAGTAAGAGGCAGCCTTCAAAATATATTAAAAGGCTGCATTCAGAGACCTCAGCTCAATTTCTCCTACTTTGTAGTAATTGCTTAGAGGCAATGTTGCATTTTCAAGATGCCAAACTTCTCCCACATAAAGATTTTATCTTTCTAGAAAGATCATCTTTATTCATCTCTGTAGTCAGAAGAATGGAATGTTGAAAACACCAGTTCATAGACAGATGTCCTTCTTCCTTTTACTTACAGTCACATTATATATATATAGTTGTGTGTGTGTATATATATATATATATATATATATATATATATATATATATATATAAATAAATAAATAAAAATCCATCGTGTAGAACAAGGGTCTTCAAACTTGGCAAGTTTAAGACCTGTGGACTTCAACTCCCAGAATTCCTGAGCTAACGTGACTGGAGGAGGAATTCTGGGAGCTGAAGTCCACAAGGCTTAAAGCTGTCACATTTGAAGACCCCTGGTGTAGACTTTGAGCTGTCTCAAAATATCCTTTTGCGTTTGGCATCAATTTCTAGAAGAACAGTCGCACATCCCCTGGCAGAGGCACTGACAAAAACCGTACACAAGACACACGGTCAGACTGGATGGCACGAGACTGACACAGACAATTCCCAGAGTGACTTTCTGAATCACTAATAAATAGATGCCAAGGGGCAAAGAACCGAAGTAAAAAAACCCAAGCAGCCACACTAGTATTCTGGGAACATGATTACAGAGCTTGGAGAAAACGTCTTGGTCCAGCTGGTTGGTGGAATTGACAGATTCTGAGTCCAGGCTGTGATCTGTGTAATAATCCGAGAGGCTGTTTTGACTGGGAGTCCAGCTGGCATCTCTCTGGACTTCCATGATGGTTATCACCAGGCAGTTGGAGGAGCCGCGCGAAGGACTTGACGAAGCCAAGTTCTTTGGGGTCAGGAGGACTTCCTTGCACTCTGAATTCCATGTCGACTTGTCTCTGGTCACCAGTCTGGACAAGATATTTAAGTCATCGGGGAGCCCTTCTACTTCTTCTTCCCGCAGCTCCGTTTCATGCCGGCAGAAAGGGCAGCTAATGCGAAGTGAGCCGCTTCCTACCTGAAGGATTTTAGTTAGGCATTTTGCGCACACTCGGTGGAGGCAGTCCAGGAGTTTGGGCTTGCGGCTCTGGAGGGTGAATTTCTGGTAACAGATTTTGCACTCCAGCTCCTCGTTCAGCACTTTTTCTTCCCCGTCAGTTTGAGGATAATTCATCTTCCTGTTTGGCACACTGTCAAAAGAGAACAGCCGTGAGTTTCCCTACTCTTTCTTTTTTTAAATCGGGCCTTTTTCGTAATGGTGTAGTATTTCTGTAGTTGCATTTATTTGTTTGCTGGAAGAGGAGATACATTAAAATTGATTAAATCCATTCTCATTAAATTTCTCATTATGAATGTGTTTAATTTCATATAATTTTACATAGGGTTTTTTTTTTACCTCTTGTGTCATAAAATCTCCTGGAAGTTGTGTTTCCAACAACTGATTTTGGGACATATTCAACCTTTTCTTGACTGTTTGAGCACCATTTACAACTTTTCCTCAGATTATCTTCTAGCGTCATTTTCTTCAAAGTACAACTGTAATTTATTAACTCAAAAGTTGATGAGAAACTAGTCTTGCTTCCTGTTGTTTCCGAAGCCAAAATATTTAGACACGTGGAAAGCTATCTTATTGCTGCCATGATATTATTGGTCCTTTCACAGTTGTATTATTTACTCTACTGTAATGGCAGTAAGTTTTCCAGGATTTCAGATAGGACTGTGAAAAACTTCTAGCTGGAAATGGCGATTGAAGACCAGCTTCAATTCTGGAAGTTGACGTACACACAGCTTAAATTTCTCAAGGTTGAGAAACACTAAACTAGAGTAATAATCTATGAAATTTTTAAAAAACAGTGCTTAAACCACTGTGGGACTTCCTCAGATGTATCCTTACGTGATGCTGAGAAGTTAGAGAAAGAGGCGAGCCCAATATGAGCTGATATAGGTGGCAAACATTTGACTTTCCATTTTATCTTGTATCCTGGAAACTTTCATTGGAACATTACGTTGTCTTCTATCCATCTTAACTGATTATTTGGGTGACATTGTATAGTATCTGCACCAGATTAAAGGTGAAGTCCTACATGCTTTTAAAATAATGTTTACAGAATAAGTTATTTTTATCCAAACAAGTATTTTTTTTTAAACTGGATTAATATCCAGTGAAAGAAATAAACAAAAGAAAGGAAGCTTCCTCATTTACTTTATTAACGGATAAAAAGTCCTCGTAGACACTACTAACATTCAGGAAGTCCATTTGAGCAGTGCAGCTATATGCATCAAGCTATTACTGGATCAGGTGTTTTACTACCCTATGAGCCTTCAGAATGGAATCAAGTGTGATCTAGACTCTGGTCTGACTAAAGTTTAATAGAATCTACGTTTTTATCCAGATTAGATTAAACAACAAAAGTAAAACAATGTGTATCATAACCAGCTACAAATAAATAAATAAACAAACAGAAAAGCTTCTAAGGATGCATCTCTGGACTGACTTAAAGTAGATGGGCTAGTATGATCTGATCACATTTTCAAACGCTTAACTGGCATCAGTTTCGAACATGGAAGATGTAACGGGTGAAACTATTCCATCTGATCCCCTCTTGGCTATCTTATCTTTTGCAGGGAGCTTTAGCCAAGGAATGCCTTGGAGTAAATGTACTATATGTGAGCCTGTCCCCATGAAACTCAAACACCCTCAAAGCCCTAAATGACAACTACACTCACATTCCTTGTAATAAGCAAGGTCTTCATACTCTGAGTGCTAGATTCCCGTGAAAGTTTCAAGCGCCGAGAGATGAAATGGGCAACACATCCAAATGCTATTGAAATCTGCTTCGGTATTTATGTATAGACTCCTATGTGAAATTTTACAGGCTGCCTAATTCAATGTTACTTCATTTTGTTTTATTCATGAAAATCACTGCAGAGAGCTGATTCTCCAACCATAGACTTGAAGCAGGAATATAGCCTTCACCCTCAGAGTTGTTGTTAACCCGGTCAATCTGCATTTGTTGGCAGGAAAATACTTGTTATAAGCAATAGACTTGATGACAGAGGTGCTTGTCTAATGAAGCCTTCTGATTAATTTTGATTATTCAGAGTCTAATGCCATGTTTGTACCAATATAGCTCCATCTGCCCATCAGCCTTTTTCAAAAGAAGGCATATGAAGTGCGAGAGAAAGGAAAAAGGAGTTAAATTCCAGGATCTAGAATGAAAACAAATACCTAGCCATCCTGGTCACGGAAGCATCAATTTGCAAAGCTGAGGTTGTTTCTTTTCCCATTCTGGTGCTTAGATTAAAGGGCAACCCATAACGTAGAGGCCCATCTCTTTTGTCGTTACCTGGACAGGGATCCTTAAAACTTGACTGTTGATCTTGTAGAGCAGCAGGTGTGTTTAAAGTCTAGCTGCTCATCCTGTCTAGTCAAACCAACATTGGGCTTTGAAGCCTATTGCCTTTCTAGGAGACAAAAACCTAGAACGAGACCACACAGTCCGCCAAGGCAGTGACATCTTTGCCGTCTTCGTTGGCAAGCTGCACGCTAGTTTAAAAAAACAAAAACAAAAAATGCTTGAAGAAAGATGACCCGATTGTCTCTCTTCAATCCCACCTACCTGATTTGTTCTCCGAACCGGGCGTCCCGTGACTCAGGACGAAGGAGCAGCCGCGAGAAGGACCCATCTCCCCTCGTAGCCGGTTAGGGTCCATCTATGCCCCTGCAGTAGCCTCAAAGCCGGGCTTTTGAGCTGAGTTGATTCTCTTCCAACTCTCACAGGTGTATAAAAAGACTGCGGCAGGCAAGCTGGGAGACATCAACCTCAAAGTGACCGAGCAAGAGAAGGACTTCGCAGGGAAGACGGCTCAGTACCAGCGAGAAATGAAACACCTCCAGCGGCTGCTGCAAGAGAAGCAGGAATCCCTCGATGAAGCTCTGCAGCAGAAGAGGTAAGTTAACACGCGAGCCTCCTTCCCCCGAAACGAATTGCATCCCATTGGTTAGAAAAGGGGAGGGAGGACAGGGTGGAGGGGGGGGGAGCGGACACAGAATGCAGAACTTGCTGAAAGAGCCCCACCTGGTGTGCTCTGCCTGCATTCGCTCTTCTTTGGGATTATGAAAATGCCAGTCTCCCTCCTTCCCCCTCCCTGCCTCCCCCCTCAGCCTAACGAAACCTTGAAGGAAGTAATTGATTGCAAGGGGTGACAACAACCAGCTTAACAAATCCTGCCGGCTGCTTGTCGCGTCTTCCCGAAGAGACGCAAGACAGGCAGGAGCGATTAAGTTTTTGAATTCGGTTTTCAATCCTCTCCAGAGTGAATCTGTGGTCCTACGTCGGCTGGTTTCACAGGGATCCCACCCCCCACCCCCACCCCACCAGCAAGGGACTGATCAGTCCCAGGTGGTCAGTTCTTCTTAGAAACCAACCTGGGAGGTTGGTTAAGGAGGCTTAGCAAAATGTTTCCTGAATGGGGAGGATTCTCACAGCGAAGACACAGGTAACAAGCCAAGAATTGGCCAACTCTTGGCTGAAGGAAGGTTTTCTGTGTTAGAGTAATTCGTAAAGTGTGATGCTTTTTTTTTAATTTCCCCCACTGTGGGTGGGAAGGAAGGTGTCAGAGAACGTTTTGATGACTATGGTTATTTTTAAGCAACACAGGAGATGGTTAATTGAGCAATATTCTTTGCAGATCATCTCCAACCATTGTTTGATAAAATAATGGAAGTCACAATTCAAGCCGTGTGCCATCTGTGTCTACAATAACCACTCGCCCATTACAGGGTAAATTGCATGATCAGACCCACTGCTGATTTCTTCACAAAGTGTGCACCCTGTGAAGGAAACCACCTGTGCCACAGTGCGCAATGTATCACCTCCTTGTTTGCTATGTGCCTTACAGTGGAGGGGGGAGGAGGTGCACAGGATGTGTTCGGTGCATCCATGCCCCCAATGTGCAGGAAACACAAACGCCAGCCTCTTACAAGATCATTTAAAAAGAATAAAAATAATCTTTTCCATCTTTCCTCCCTCTGATGCAGCCTGGTAAAATGGATTATAATGAATTAATCATTCTGTAAATGGTTAAACATCTAACTACGGTGACTATGTTTATTTATTATTTTTTAAAATGTGATATACAAGAAAAGATTGTAGGACAATGTGGTCGAAAGGCTTTACTGAAGCCAGATTCCTTCAGTGTTGGATTGAGTTCCACTTGCAGTTCTTCTGAAATCTGAAATTGCTTTAATGTTTTCTTTTATGTTACAGCCTGTCATGCAAAAAACAGATTTCTCGACTCTCGGGTCAGCTATCTGGCTTTTGATCTGTGAAAGCCTTCCACCCCCACTGCCCTTGTTCGAAGAATAGCAGAAAGAGGGAATTATTGATTGGTGGTGGGGTTGTTCTGAAGCATCTGTAGCTTGGCAACGAGAATCTGGAGTGCTGGGCTAATTTATAATGTTGTTGTTGATTTGTTCCCACCAGCTTACTTAAGGACAACATGTGTTGTCTGGGAAATTGTTCCCAACAGATAGAAATTTCAGCAACACATTAAAACTAATGTCAGGAAACAGACAGCCTTAACCCTCTGTTCTCCTCCTCCTCCCTCCTCCTCCTTCCTCCTCCTCCCGCTAGCTCTTAGCCAACCGAAAGATTTCACAGTCTTCTTATAACACTCTAATAAAACAATTTGAAATAAAATAAAAGAACTTACCAGGATTCCTCATTTGTTCCCTAATAACACAGGATCTAAAACAGAATTTGACAAAGTACTGTCACTGTTGGAATGTGCCTGGAGTACTTTGACATAAAATGTATTTAGTGTACCTGGAAACCTTCTTCGAATTTATTTGAAAGCAGTCAGGATCATTATAAAATTGATAGTATGCTGTCTGTATAATAGCATATTGATCATGTCCTGCACCATGGATATTGTACAGTGATTAGAAGGCAGTATTGCAGGCTACTTAGAGCTGCCCATTGTCAGGCGTTCGATCCTGACTGGCTCAAGATTGACTCAGCCTTCCATCCTTCCGAGGTGGGTAAAATGAGGACCAAGATTGTTGGGGACAAGAGGCTGACTCTGTAAATCACTTAGAGAGGGGATCCCCAACTCCCGGTCCATGGACTGGCACTGGGCTACGGCATGCCAGTAACTGGGCCACACAAACAAGCGAAGCCCCATCCGTGGGATGCAGGCAGTCTGTGAAACTATGCCCCCTCTGGTCTGCGGGAAAAAAGCTTCTGTCCATGGAACCCGTCCCTGGTGCCCAAAAAGTTGGGGGCCGCTGTTTTAGAAAGTGCTGTAAAGCACTACGAAGAGGTATATAAGTCTACGTGCTATTGCTGTTGCCATCTTGTTTTGACTGATCTTGAATGATTCTTCTCTCTCTGTGAGGAGAAGAGGCAAAGTTGAAGACAAAAGAAACCAGCTAAGGTGAAAGCCGTGCCATTTCTTCAAGGTTACGGAGAAATTTAGCCAGGCTTTGCTTTTTAAGTTTTCCATTCTTCAAGAAAAAAAAAAGAAATGTTGTCATTTATCTGTCTGTACAGCAAATCAATTTCTTGTTATTTGCTATCTTACAACCTCATTTGCTTTGAGGAATCTCAAGAACTGTAAAGTGAATGGGAATGAATGACAACTTCATATACGGTCATTTGTCTGTTAAGTCTTCCATCTTGAATGAAAAGTTCTAGTAGGCTCAAGGGAGCTAAGGCCTCCGGGAAGTAAGTCAATTTTAGCCAGTAGGTGGTCTTGACTGTCCCACTCACTTTGTAGATCTTGCCGCCAGGTGAAAGTCAGTTTTAGGGACACGATGGTAAAAAGATTGAATTGCCTTCAGAAGGGAAAAGTAATTGCACACGTAAACCTTAGTACCCTATAACAGACAAATAAGTCTCTTGTCCTAAAACAATTCAAGATTTTATATTTTTTATATTTTTTTCTCATAGGCTATGGGGAATTTGATATAGTTCCCATTTTAAAAAAAATCTTAAAATGTCTGAATTCTGACAAATAATTTAAACATTAGTGAGCAGAAGAGGTAGTTAGGAGCTACATATTGTTCTCTACTGCCCTATAAGAAGTTTTTTTTTTTCTTCTGTGATGGCTCATGTCTTTTTTTAAACTACAGATAGTCCTTGACAAGTAACCATTCATTTAGTCACTGTTTGAAGTTACAACGGCACTGAAAAAAGTGACTTATGACCGGCTTTAACAGTTGTGTGATCCAAATTTTCGTGCTTGGCAACTGGCATGTACTTATGACAGTTGCCCTGTCCCGGGGTCTTATGATCACCATTTGTAACCTTCCCAGCCAATTTCCAACAAGTAAAGTCAATAAGGGAAGCCAGATTTGTTTAATGACCACATGATTCACTTAACAACTGCCGTGATTCACTTAACAATGGTGGCAAACAAGGTTGTAAACTAGAGCAAAGCTCACTTAACAATTGTCCTGCTTATCAAGGGAAATTTGGGGCTTCAGCCAAGATTCTTTTATATTCCTAAATAAGAAAGGACGTGACTGCATCCCTGGATCTTGATAATCGTATTTATAAGAATTTTAACAGGAAAAAATCCCTGTCTTTGCATACGTGAACCCTTGAGATAATACAGCTCACCTTATCCCAAATTGGTGGTCTCCAGTTTTGTTGGGCCGCAGCTCCCATAATTCAGTACATTTGGGCATCACAAATTGGAGGTCGGGTCGCATCTCCGACAGATGTTAACGCCTAACAAAATGGGTCATTCAAAAGAAAAAATGAACTGCATAGAGAATCCTTAACCCTTGCTCATTCATTGATCCATGCTGTCATTAATAAGAGAAAGGAAAGTTAAAGTAATTCTTTGTGATGTTTCCCTGAACTAGCTGCAGATAAGAGAATGAAGATATGAGAACATTTTATTGAACATTAGCTTAGAGATCCTTAATCATTCTTGTTCAGAGTACAGGGTGTACCTTTACCATCAGGCAAGATATTAAAATTAATGCAATTGTTCTGACTATGCTGATTGATCGCTCACCTCCAGAGTGCCGCTTAAACATGGAGGGCGAGGAGCATGCAAACCCAGCGCATCCTTCTTCTTTTTCTTTCTTCTCAGAGAAATGGAAAGTGAACTTGAAATAATTTGGGAGTCAACCGCCAAAGAAAACCAGAGGATGAAGGAACTCTTGCATAAATCTCTGGAGAAGAACGTACAGAATTCGGTCAACGCTGCTTATGAATCGCCATTAACTGACCTTTCTCAGAAAGTCCTGCTGGGCAGATACAGTTTTAGCTACTGCGATGTGGAAGGGTCCTCATCCCCTCGAGCTCCGAAGGAAGAAGAAGACTAAATATTAAGGAAGTGGTCGTCCCTGCTTCCTCCAAGGCAAAGCAGGATTGGAAGAAGCAAATATAAAAGGGCAAAAGGGAACCTAGTCGGAAGCGAAGTATGATTTAGCCGTTGGGTTGAGAGAGATCTTCACGGACGTGATGAGCATTGTATGATAAGGGACCTTTCAAAGCCCCAAGAAGCAGCTTTCATGCAGAAAAGCATGTTTCTTGCCTTGACGGTTACAAAGAACATACAGTGGTACCTCGTTACTCATCATTAATTGGTACCGGGAAGCGCAATGAGTACCAAAAATAACAAGTACCAAACAAATTTTTTCCCATAAGGAATAAGGTACTGAGTCACAAGGCTGCCAACTCTGACAATTTCCAGCTTATGTGTTAAGTACCGAACAAATGATGAGCACCGGGGTGAAATTTTCGTGTTGAAATGCGTTGAATGCTAAATTCAATGGGTTTCAAAGTAGTTGAGTACCAAGGTACCACTGTACAGATTTAGTACTTCAAAAAGGGGGAGGTCTCTCAACAAAGCTTCTACTTGATAGGCAGGGCAGATCCTTCTTTCAGGACCAACTCTGCCTCTCTTAGGGTTTCCGGATGGCCCCTTTTACCTATTCTGAGAACGAACACCTTCCTAGAAGAAGCCCCATTAAATATAGTATTTAATGGAAGCCAGAGTTTGAATAGTGTTGCCAATACAACATTTAGATGCTTAAACCAAAGAAAAACTGAATTTGAATAGATTTTATATAATCCCTTGCACTCTCTATTAAGCAACTAGAGATGTGGGAGTGAAATGGCTGAACTTGATTTAGCTGAACTTTTATAAAGGTATGGACAAAAAGGATAAGAATATATATTATATAGTCTTTTACTGAAGAGCTGAGAAATTCTTGTTTTTAAAAGTTACATGTCATTTCAGTTGGAGACAAAATTTAGTTGATTTTTATATGTATAAAGGACTGTTTGAAAATAAAGAATTGAAAAGTATAAGCAATAAATAAAAGCAATATAAGGAAAGAACATATATGTACAGCAACATGACTAATTAGGAGAAAAGATGAATACTTTGAAATTTAAAATATGTAGAACTAAAATTATAACTTATGGTTCCTCATATATCATGGAGGCAGTAGCCTTATTTGATTGTTTGAATGTAGGTAGCTACATCATTAAATTTCCATCAGAATTGTTACATTTCAGGGAGTCTCTTACCGGAGGCAATTAATAAGAAAGCACAAAAAACTTGTCCATATCCATATTTTACAAATGTACAAGACTTGGGCAAAGCCAGATTTTTTTAAAAAAAATATGTATTGATAAAACTGTTAAAAGCAAGACCTCATTCCCTGTCTTTTCTAAATCATCCAACTCTCTAAGCTGGTAATTCCAGGTTTTCCTTCTTTCTATCCTTTTGTAACATATCAGTGTCTTTCAAGCTTATCAAATAATCGGCCATTATTTATCCAATCATGGGGGGAAAAAAATCTGAAAGGTTCCCTAAATGCTTCCATGCTCCAGCTGCATCCCTTGCTCTTTCCTTCTGAGGGATGGGCACAGGTTGCAGCGCCCTCCTTGTAACAGCAGCGGAAACCCGCCTGCACCAGGTTGCTGGGACCAGGTGGACACTTGACATTTCTTTTTCTCCCCCTTCCTTCTTTCCTAGAACTCGGCAGCCCTTCCTTTTTTTTTCTTTTCTTTTCTTTTCTTTTTTTTACATGGTCTGGGGTACCAAGCGGGATGGAACACCTCAGAGCGGAGAACGTTCTCCATCCACGCTTTAGCTGGTTCTTATAAAACATTTTCAAAAAGATGCTTTTACGTTCCCTCCTCGCTCAGGAATTACCGTGACTTGCTTTGGTTTGACAGTTCTGCAAACGGAAGCAAGTACTTTTATCCTAAGCTCCCCTTTGGCACAAGAGTCGCTTCTGAAGCTATTCCACGTGTGCTGGTTAGACAGTATATAGTTCGTTGGGAATGGGAGCTGTCCCCTTAAGGAAATGCATCATGGGAAACGTAGTTAATGCCTCATGGAGATGTAGTTCATGTACATACACACTATCAACCATCTCATTGGCATATGCAGCAAAAGAAACTCCTGGGACATTATTTTAACCAGTCGTATAACTTCACTGATAGAGCCATACAGGCACAGGAGAAGCAAGGCTAACTCTGTCTAACCAGCACACCGCGGCTTTTGAATTCAACGTTCAGAGTACTATCCAAGGTGCTGGCTGAGTTCTTACTTTGCAAAAGCCATAACTGGTTTCGACCAATTTCCCTTATTTCTTTGGTTTTTCTGGCTGAGCCACTCTTGTGAGCATCTTGGAATATGCTGAACTCTCTTCTTTAGAACTACATAGAGGGTGTCCATTGTCAGGGTCTGCGCCTAAACCCAGATTGTGTTTACCTGTGCATAAACTACAGCGTTGCACTCTTTTGCATTGTTTATCTTATTGCGCTATCATCTTACTTCTGTTCACACTGTTTTAATTCCTTCCTTTTTGTTGTTGTCAGCTGTCTAGAGTGTAGCCCCACGGGGAAATAGGTGGCAAATAGATTTAACCAATAAATAAATAATAAATTCCGTTTTGGTATGTCCCTTTAAGCACTGATTCTTTATTGGGCTGGGCAATTCTGAACAGTTACTTGCGACGCCCTGGAGCTCGGTCCGCACAAAGCATATTACTGTCTGAATGTTATCTTTCAAGCCATAAATAGGGTTCTCTCATGGCAATTCAAACATAAAAGGGAGATTTTGCACTCTTATCTGCTGTCTACTAAACTCCTCTGTCTCTCCCTTCCTCCCCCACTGTTTTTAATTTGTCCTAATGATTGGTTGGATAAATCTGTAATTTCATAAATGCTGACAGTTGCATACTATTTACAGCTTTGGATGGTTTCCAATTATGTATTTTTTATAATAATAAAATACTTATTTTAAAGGGCACAGAGTTCATATGCTATTTTTTTTTCTTGCTAGAGCAATTGTCTAAAGGGAACCCTGAATATTTAGGACATGAAAGAGCCCCTAGTCTGCAAGACGCCCGTCATTTGAAATTCAATATCATCCTAT
This sequence comes from Pseudonaja textilis, assembly GCF_049901715.1. NCBI lineage: Eukaryota > Metazoa > Chordata > Lepidosauria > Squamata > Elapidae > Pseudonaja > Pseudonaja textilis. Next base: position 13,224,023 of record NC_142000.1, read on the forward strand.
GAAATGCTGGCAAAGATGCAGAATAACAGCGGAATGGTTGATGCTGATTTATTCGTGGCTAATTGGACTTTTAAAGAGCAAATCTCCAAGAATCACGGATGCTGTCTGAGATTAAAGAGAAATTGTGGAGAATCACTGTCAGGGTGTTCCCCACAGCTCTGGATATAAAAGAGGAGATAAATACACAGAATTAATGATTAGAAGTGTTTTTTCCAACTGGGAGATCTCCTGCAGCTCATCAAAGGAAATGGCCTTCTCCCTCACCTTTTTTTAAAAAAATACTTGATCCTTTTTTTAAAAAAAAATCAATTTTCTATTAAGGCTGAATTGGCAGCAGACTTAATTGAATATATACACAGAGGCAATACTTCCCATGTTATTTTCACCCTCCAGAAAAAAGAGCATTATCTACAATATTTATGGCCTGCCAAAATTAATATTAGATGATTATTTCTGCATTTATAACACATTGCAAGGTACTAGCTCATGGAGTTCTCAATCCCAATGTATTTTGGCCTTCCCCTGCTGTTAACACCTTTTCTAATAATTGTCAATTTTATGGATTGCTTTTATTCTTTTTCTCAATATTTTAAGAGATGTTTAACTGAGAGCAGACTTGAATAGGCAACATTAGATCCGTCCACGAGGTTGTATACAATTTCTTCTAGCAACGTTCAAAATAATTGCTCGTATAAATTATCCAGTTTATCCAGAATTTAGAAACAATGGAGAAATGAAACAATGTTTATAAAGAGTAAGGGAGGGAATATTTTGGCTTAGTGACAAGGAGCTAGAGAAATTATCAACAGAATCCCTAGATATGGTGATTTTTAGCAAAGGTTTTTAAATTAGGAGGTAGTCATGTAATTCCAAGAATAAAAAATTGCAGGGAAATCTGGGACATTGGTATTAGTTTGTCCTTAGTTTAACCATTACAATTTTAGCTTTTTCGGTGGTTTTCATATGAGGCTCATATATAACGGAAGCACTTTTATATATTTTGGGACAGAGGAGATGTAAGTATTATAAATCAGAATGCTCCTTTTGAGGCCAGAGGATAATTTCTTCCATCCCCAACCTTCAAATCAAAAATAGCCTCTGGAGATTAATGTTTGATGTTATAAAAGGTGAAATGCGTTAAATGTTCCCAGTGCAAACATGCTGATATTTTAAAGTACGGTCACTTTTAAACTGAGGGTCTGCTTTGTAGCTTTCATCCTCTCTTATTTATTTATTTTATTTATTTATTAGATTTATCTGCCGTCCATCTTATCTGCGCCACTAAGACGCCAGTTTCTATTCTGGGTAGATCTTCGATGTTGAAAAGCCACAGGTTCAGACTGATAAAAGAGCGAAGGAATTCTGCTTATCTCCAGAGTGAATGCAGTATTCTTATTTTCCTTCCTTCTTTTCCTGGTTAATGATCTGCAGGACTCTTCTTGGGTCTTGCAAATGTTTCTTAAGAACCTCTGGGGAGGCGCTTGGCGAAGACAAACATGTCTTTGAAAGCAAATTAAGAGACAAGTTTGTTCAGAGCTTTTAAAAGTTCTGAATGTTTAGCAAGACAAGATTCTTTTCCAGATGCCATCCAAGACTCCATCCAAGATTACATAGCCCGGGCATTTTTCTCCAATTCCCCAGCCTGGCTTTTAACTTTCTTATCAGTATTATCTTACAAAAAAAGCCTGGTTAACAGGTTTGTAATTCCCAGGATCCTCTTTTCAAAGATTGGTGTTAGCCTGGCCATCTTCCAGGCCATCGGAAAAAAGGGATGATTTGTGAGCCCAGTTACATATTTCAGTTAATAGCTGAGCAATTTCATGGTTTTAGACCCAGAAGGACATTACAAGAGCTACTGTGACTTGTTAGTTTTCAGTTTGTCCATCCCTCCTTTCTACCCTCGGTTGGACATTGTTTTTTTAGATGCCCAATTAGGAAAAGGAAAAAAAAAAACAACTTTTGGGGATGCAAAGGAATTCTCTAGGAATTGTAATTAACCATTGGATCTCGCTAGAATTTCCCCCTCTCTCTTTACCCTCCTGGCAAGTTTTATGGCTCCTTTAAACCAGGGAGTAGAGAACATCTTTCTTATCTAGCCAGCCTTTGTGCCTTTGGCACGTCCAGCAATATAGCTGCATTATTTGCATGAGTGCCTTAGAATCTACATAGGGAGCTGGCATGCAGCATGTTTGATGATTTAGCTGGCTGGCTGGCAAATGGTCTAAATTTTGAACTATGGCTTAAGGCAGTGGTGGGATTCAATTTTTTTTTTTTAATTTCCGGTTCTAGGGTGTAGCTTGGTGGGTGTGGCGTGGCTTGGTGGGCATGGAAGGGGAAGGATACTGCAAAATCCCCATTCCCTCCCCACGCCACTAACCTGCTTTCCAGCTCCGTTCTCCTGTGCAGGGCCAACCAAAGAAGACCCAGCCGATCAGCTGGGACTCAATGGGAGCCAGAGAATAGATGGGGGCGGGGCCAGTCAGAGGTGGGATTTGCCAGTTCTGCGACCTACTCAAAATTTCCACTACCGGTTCTCCAGAACTGATCAGAATAGGCTGAATACCACCTCTGAAGTAATAAAAGGAACAGAAATATCTGCTTTATTTGACATGGGAGATAGTTTGAATCAAGAGGGAGGAACTGAAGAATGGTCCATGGTCCATGTAGAGACTGGTCAGAAACATGTTCAAAAATAAGGGCTCAAGGACAACACTGCTATCATGTCTCCCCTGGTCCTTCTCTTCATTAGACTAGACACACCCAGTTCCAGCAACCGTTCTTTATATGTTTTTGCCTCCAGTCCTCTAATCATCTTTGTTGGTCTTTTCTGCACTCTTTATCTAGAGTCTCAACATCTTTTTCAAGTCGCTTTCTAATTGCTCCACTATATTTAATTCTTTCCTAAATCAGCCTTCTGAGTTCCTGAACTGTCAATTTGAGCCTTAAAGGAATGTCAGACCTTTATCTGAAATTGATTTAGGTTTAATTGACCTGTTGTCAATGTTTCTCCAATAGGAAACCACCTAATCTTCTTTGCCATCTTGTGTTTTGTTCCTATGGCACCACCTCCATTTGCAGCATTTTATAAACCCCCAGAAAGAATGCAATCAGCTTTATCCGGAAGAAGCTTATCATCTAAGGATTTAGCCAAAGGAAACATTAAGGCTGTCATTTAAAAAGTGTGATGTGTTTGCAAGCTTACAACTGAAAGTTCAGGATGTCGAAACAGGAGGAGGAGGAGGAGGAGGAGGAGGAGGAGGAGGAGGATTATTCAACATTCAACATTCAAGCTATTCAACACCACAGACAATACTACTACCCTCCAAAAAGTCCTTGACTATGTATCAGAATGGTCAAACAAATGGCAACTTCAAATCTCAACACATAAATGCTCTGTCTTACTTATTGGCAAAAAAAAATCAGAAAATAAAATACAAGCTGAATAGTCAAGACCTTGTTGAGTATCCAAACTCTGTCAAGGACCTTGGAATACTCATCGCTAATGAACTAAGTGCTAGAGCCCACTGTAACTACATAGCCAAAAAGGCATTAAGAGTTGTCAATCTAATCCTACGTAGCTTCTTCTCTGGCAATATCACACTACTAACTAGAGCATACAAAACATTTGCTAGACCTATACTTGAATATAGCTCATCAGTCTGGAACCCATATCATGTATCTGATATTAATACAATTGAGAAAGTCCAGAAATATTTCACAAGAAGAGTTCTCCGCTCCTCTACTCGTTGCAGAATATCTTATGCCACCAGACTTGAAACTCTAGACCTAGAAAACCTAGAACTACGCCGCCTCTGGTCCGATCTAAGTATAGTACATAAAATCATACATTGCAATGTCCTACCTGTCAATGAATACTTCCGCTTCAACCATAACAACACAAGAGCAAACAATAGATACAAACTCAAGGTTAACAGCACCAAACTTGACTGCAGAAAATACAACTTCAGCAACAGAGCAGTCAATGTCTGGAATACTCTACCTGACTCTGTGGTTTCTTCCCCAAACCCCAAAAACTTTAACCTTAGACTGTCTGCTATTGACCTCACCCCCTTCCTAAGAGGCCTGTAGGGGGCATGCATAAACGCACCAATCGTGCCTACCGTCCATGTCCTATTGTTTTTATTTTTCTTATAAGTATCTATCTCATGTATTCAAAACTATGTTTATTTTTATACCTGTATCTTGTAAGCAACTGACAAATCAAATCAAATCAAATCAACCAATAAATAAATAAATAAAGGATTGGAGGATCCTTGATACTCTCTGAGCCTGGTTGTTTCTTGCAGACCTTTCATTACCCAACAATCAAGAAGTAAAAATGCCCCAATCAAGGAACTGCCAAACATGCTAAACAGTAAACAGCCCAACCGAAGAATCTCTAAAACTATCCCCACCGACACTGACAGGGCAAGAATATAAAATAAGATCCAACCTCATTCCCTACTAGCACTGATCGGGTTATCTAGTACGGCAATGAAAGGTCTGCAAGAAAACAGCCAAGCTCAGATAGCATGGATATCAAGTCCCAGAATTCTCTAGCTAGCCATGCTGGCTGGGGAATTCTGGAAGTTGTAGCCGATACACCTTAATGTTGGCCAAATTGAGAAACACTGACCCAAACCCAACAATTACATTAATCACAGAGGACTCTCTTGCTTAATTAATCTAGAGTGCATTTGGAATAGAATAGAATAGAATAGAATAGAATAGAATAGAATAGAATAGAATAGAATAGAATTCAGAACAGAGTAGAGTAGAGTAGAGTAGAGTAGAGTAGAGTAGAAAGGAGAGGAGAGGGGAGAGGAGAGGAGAGAATAGAATAGAATAGAATAGAATAGAATAGAATAGAATAGAATAGAATGTAGAGGAGAGGAGAGGAGAGGAGAGGAGAGAATAGAATAGAATAGAATAGAATAGAATAGAATAGAATAGAATAGAATAGAATAGAATAGAATAGAATAGAAGCTGGAAGGGACCTTGGACGTCTTCTAGTCCAGCCCCCTGCTCAAGTAGGAGAACTTCTATAATCTCAGACAATACTTTCTACTATTGACCCCTTTCCTAAAAGATCTGTAAGGGGCGTGCATAAACGCACCAACCTGCCTACCGTCCCAGTCCGATTGTTTCTTTTATTTTTCTTATATGTATCCATGTATTCATAACTATGTTTTTACTTGTGCGTATTATCTTGTAAGCAATTGACAAACCAAATAAAATAAAAAGTGGCTGTCCAGTCTCTTCTTAAAAACCTCTGGTGATGGAGCAACCCAACTTCTGGTGGCAAGCTGTTCCACTGGTTAATTGTCCTCACTGTTAGGAAGTTTCTCAATGCCAGACTGCTTCTCTCTCCTTGATTAGTTTCCATCCATTGTTTCTTGCCTTTGCCTTCTGGTGCTTTGGAGAATAATTGGACCCCCTCTTCTTTGTAGCAGCCTCTCAAGTACTGAAATACTGCTATCATGTCACCCTAAAATTAAAGACATTTTAAATAATTAAGCAACTAGCTTAGGGTGGTAGCTAGGTCAGACTTCTTTACCTCTCAAGAAGCAGGAAAAAAGACAGGAAAAAAACAGCAGGCAAAAAGAAAGTTGCTTGCCATTTGAAAAACAGGCTTGATGCTTGGAAGATGCCAAGCGAATCCATAACTCTTGATAAATGTTTCAAATTAAAGCACATCAACAGGATGTTTCCACTGATCAGCCACAAGGAAAAATCTACAAGGAATTTTGCTCATTTGCCTAAAGAAGTAAATTACATCTTTTTTGTTTTCTTTTGAAAAACCCAGTGACAAATGAGGACAAAACAGTAGCAATTAGCAAGGCTGGAGTCTCCAATGGGAGAGAACAGCGGGGTTTCGTTTTCTCCCATGCATAATTAAAAATCCTCTGTGCATTAAAAAGTAGAGATGTGACCTGAATTTGCATAATGACAGAATGCTTAATTACATAACCCCATCTCAAATCTGTCAGTGAACCAACAGATAATATTTGACAGTGCAAGTACACACCTAAGATGCCCTTCTACCTCCTTAGCCTTAACAAATTCAGGTTCTATTTACCTTAAAAGAAGAATAACTTGCCTTAGTCTGTTTTCTCCCCAATAATATATATTATTATGGCTGCTTCCCAGAATTCCCCAGCCAACATTAAAGTCCACAAGTCTCAAAGTTGCCAAGATTGAACCCCCATGACCCAGCAGATCTAAGGAGGCTGAACCTGCCCAGGGCTTCCTCAGCCTCTACCATGGCTCTGAAGCCACAACACCTGTTACCTGGGAAAGCAAATCCAGTGGAAACTTCTGTGAAGGTCTTTTCATATATTGGATATCCCGGGCCTTGAAATAATGATTTGTGATTCTCAAAAATAGGTCAACCTATTCTCCAAAACATCTAAGGCAGGGCTGATGTACTGAAAAAGTACAGAGAAGAGAAACCAGGATGATTAGGGGATTGGAGGGTAGAACATATGAAGAACGGTTGCAGGAACTGGGCCTGCTAGTCTAGTGAAGAGAAGGACCAGGGGAGACAGGATAACAGTGTTCCTATATTTGGGGGGCCTCCACAGAGAACAGGGGGTCAAGCTATTTTCTAAAGTGCCTGTAGGCCAAACAAGGAACAATGGATGGAAACTGATCAAGGAGAGATTCAACCTGGAGATAAGGAGAAACTTTTTGACAGTGGGAATAATCAACCCATGGAACAGAAGTTGCCTTTGGAAGTTGTGGGAGCTTCATCACTGGAAGCTTTCAAGAAGAGACTGGACTGCCTTCTGTCAAAAATGCTGTAGGGTCTGCTTGGGTAGGGGTTGGACTAGATGATCTACAAGGTCCCTTCCAACTCTGATTATCTGCTATTGTTAAGGGCAAGATACAACGGATGGAAACTAATAACCAAGGAGAGAAGCAACCTAGAACTAAGGAGGAATTTCCTGACAGTCAGAACAATTAACCAGTGGAACAACTTGCCTCCAGAAGTTGTAAATGCTCCAACACTGGAAGTTTTTAAGAAGAGATTGGATAACCATTTGTCTGAAATGGTGTAGGGTTTCCTGCTTGAGTGGGGGTTGGACTAGAAGACCTCCAAGGTCCCTTCCAACTTCTATTATTCTCTTCTGTTCTATTCCAAGATTGTGCTGACACACCATCACTTGCAGGCTGCACTGTGGTTTTTAACAGGAACACTCAGCAAGATACTTTTATGACTCAATGGCATCTAAGTGAAACTGAGTTGAAGGTGAACATTGGTTTACCTAAGCCGATAACAGCTTCTATTATCATTATGTTCAATAGAGTTATAAAGATACGGGCACACCTATCTTGGAATCCTAAACTGTTTTTTAATAGGCATCAAGTGCTTATAATCAAGTAATGGCTCTCACTGAATTTCTTGTGAGATAAAAGGCAAACGGAAGAAATAATAACCGAGAAAACAGATATAGAAATCAATCAGCAATTCATATTCTTGCAAGCCTTACCTCGTCGGAAAACAACCGACTGGAAATAACAACAATAACATGGTTAGGCTATTTTTTTAAATACCCAGCAAAAATGTCATTGGCCGAGAGTGAATTCAGGGCTCTAAAAAGTAAGACAAGTGAAGATATTCAGGATGTAACTCTGTATTGTTCTTGCTGTGAGCATTAGATAAAACAGGTACTGGCAACTTTGCAAGAGGATTTTCCCAAACCTGGAGAAAAAAAAAAAAATACTACCGGCATTTAATTGGAATTACAACCATGGAAAACCGGCTTTCCCTCTCCACCAAAAAGAAGCTGTGTGTGTTTGTTTGTTTTCTCTAATGAAGCCTGCATGACTTTGATGTTTTATATACAGTCATGGTAACCTGAAATTTACTGGTGCCTCCAGTCATACGCCGGCTGCACCATTTGACTCTTTCGTTCCATTTGCGCAACTCCTTCCCTTTCTTCTTCTTCTTCCCTGCCGGTTTGCTAATCCACCAAACACACGCACACAGTTCAGCATGAATTAATTGGGCCCTTAATGCTTCTTTACAAGCATGCTGGTTTAATTATTATCTTTTTTTATAACCACTGGGCTTAAGTAGCCACAGCAATTTCCCACTCTCTTCTTCTTTGTTCAGACGTGGGTATTCATGACGCTGAATTGCAAGGAAAAGCACTTGAGAAAGAAGGGAAAGGAAAGACGGACTGGAGGATTCTTTGGATGACATAGGCACAAAACCGACTACAGTAAGTGACAATCTTGGTTCCCTGCTGAAACAAAGGGGATTATTTATGAACTGGCCTTAACAGCCCCCAAATTGTGAATAGAAAGCTCAAAGTAATTTTTTAAAAATAACAAAATAGACTTATTACCTGTAAAAAGAAATTAGGATTGTCCTGGAACTTTGTGATTAAATTTCTACCTGTGCCACTCAAAGGGAAATCTTTAGAACAGGGGTTCCCAACCTGGGGTGCTCGTACCCGCTGGGGGTGTGAGATGATATTCCAGTGGGGGCGAGAAAAGTCCAGGTAAATAATAGGATATTGGCTATATGTTGGCATTTTTATTTTCTTTTGCAATGGATTAACTTAACTGAGCAAAATATAAATTTCAGGGGGTGCGAGGTTCGAGTGAAATTTCTTTAGGGGTACGGGGTGAAAAAAAGGTTGGGAACCACTGCTTTAGAACTTCAACTCTCTGAACCCTTGTTCAGGAATAACAACCATGCTTCTTCTAGCAGATACACAGAATATAGAAAGTCCTTCGTTTACGACCACATCTGAGCCCCAAAATTTATGTTGGTAAGGGAGACAGTTGTTTCGTGAATTGTTACGTAGCCCTATTTTATTTGCCTTTCTTGCCATGGTTGTTAAGTGGATATTGCAGTTACTAACGGGGTAGTTCAGTAAATCTGGCTTCGCCGCTGACTTTGCCTGTCAGAAGGTTGAAAACGGGGAAATAGCAACTGGGATGCTGCAACTGTCATGAGTCAGTTGCCAAGGGTTTGAATTTTGATCACGTGACCAAGGGCAACAGACGTAAAGGTGAAAAATGGACATGTCACATTCCTCAGTGCCGTTGTCATTTCGAACAGTCACTAAATGAACTGTTCAAAGTTGAAGTATCTGCATCTATGTGTAATCTTCTAGATGAGCTTTTTAAGATGTTGATCTATCTATTTAGAGTGCAAATAAGGCACTTCCGAGGATCAAGCTATAAATAAAAACAAACAGAAGTTTGTTTCTGGTAATCAGTACAAAATATAGTGAACAGCGAAAAAAACCACAGTAAAGCAACCCCCCCACACACCTTTTTTTGGCAAAGTATATATTCAAAAAAGCTCAAGTAAGTTAAATATTAAAACCCATAAATATTTGCATTAGATTATGGATGTGTGGGGTGGTGGTGATGAAACAATCCATTTGTCATGGAAAATGCATTGGGGAATGAGAAAACGATTATTGTCATACCTGAAGCAATAATGTCCAGAGCTCACCATTTTCTCAGTTTTTTTCTATATATATTTCTTATATATTTTTTCCCTAAAAAGTTTCATTTCCCTCATCCGAAGCCTTCCTATTTAACCCAGACTTAGAAATCACCTATTTTAAAATGCATATTCACCGGTAACTGAAGAAATTGTTGGAGTCTTGAAGCAAAAGTCTTTTAAGCTTTGAAAGTCCTGCCTAGACTACTTGGGTGTCCAATATTTGGTGACAATTGAAAATTGGCGCTAGGATTCCCTGCTGTTTTCATGCCCAATTTCCACAAAAGCACATGAACAAAAATTTTGGATTCAGGTCTAAAACGTCGCTTTGAACTATAAATGTTGAACCTCTCAATGGTTCATTAAAGCAGTTATGTGCATTTCCAGGAGAATGGAGAATAGAATAGAATAGAATAGAATAGAATAGAATAGAATAGAATAGAATAGAATAGAATATTAGCCAAGTATGATTGGACACACAAGGAATTTGTCTTGGTGTAAATACTCTCAGTATACATAAAGAAAAGATACATTCATTAAGAATCAGGAATCATAACATACAACACTTAATGATAGTCATAAGGTACAATCAGCAATCAAATCATACTAGGAAACTGTCACTATAAATCTTAAGGATACAAGCGACAAAGTTACAGTCCCACAATCACAAGTGAGAGGGGATGGGTGATAAGGAGTGATGAGAAGATTAACAGTAATAGTAGTGCAGGCTTAGTGAATAGTTGGACAGTGTTGAGGGAATTATTTGTTTAGCAGAGTGATGGTGTTCGGGGAAAAACTGTCCTTATGTCTAGTGTTCTGGTGTGCAGTGCTCTATAGCGTCATTTTGAGGGTAGGAGTTGGAACAGTTTATGTCCGGGATGTGAGGAGTCTGTAAATATTTTCACCGCCCTCTTTTTGACTCGTGCAGAATACAGGTCCTCAATTGAAAGCAGGTGGGTAGTAATTGTTTTTTCTGCAGTCCTAATTATCCTCTGAAGTCTGTGTCTGTCCTGTTGGGTTGCAGAACCAAACCAGACACAGGACAGACACAGACTTCAGAGCAACAAAGGATTCTAAGAGCAGATTTGGCTGCTTTAATGAATTGCCAAAGGTGCTCATTATTTTTCAAGTATGGTTGTTTCCATTGTGAATATTCAAGCATGATCCATTTATATTCTATAGCTTGAAATAGAATACTGGCCATTTAGGAACAAACTCTTTCATCTTCTCATCTTTGGAACATAAAAACATTTTTAAAAAGGACACATACCTTGAATTTATTTCTCAACAGGAGGAGTACACATTTACTTCCATTTGTGTAAAATAATTCTCTTTGCTGAGCCCCAGGCTTGATAAAAAGCCGAAGTGCTTCATAAAATGTCACATTCTTTCCTAAAATGTGGATTTTGACATTTGACATTTCAACGCTTATAACTTCTGGTCGCTGCTGAGTAGAACAGATTTAAAAAACAACAACACCGACTCGTTTTTTTTTTTTGTTAGAAAGTAAACCACACAGATTAAAACATAAAACCATCCATAAAATTTACAACATAAAAAAAAAAACTAAAATAATCAGGTGAATACTTTCTAGTAAATTATCCAATAAACAGCATTTAAAACCCACAATAAACTTTTTTATGGCCATTTTTCTTCTCATCCAATGAGATCCTTTCTGTGAGTCATGTCTTGTCCTCAAGAAGAAAACAGCAAGCTGCAATTCCAAAGTTCAGGCGCTGAACTTTCTGATGTGTTGAATTGTGGTCACACAGTTCACATTACTGAAGCACATTTCAGTAATAAATTGTGGTAAAAGCATTTCAGTTTTTGCCAGACAATATTTGGATGTAAACATTGAGAGACTGAGATTAACCAATATTTTGTTTGGGCTTTGTTTTATCATGATCTTCCATTTTTGCTCCTGTTTGTCAGCAGGTACAGTAATGCAGGAAGAAAAAGAAAAAAGAACAGGGCTCTGTTTTAATGGGTTTTAATACATAGTAATTCTCTGCTTACGACCTCAACTGAGCTCCAAATTTCTGTCGCTAAGTGAAATTTCTGTACAGAAACATTTCAGAGTGATGAAAGTGTTTTCTGCCCTCGGTCTGAAAGCGAGAGGATTTCATTCACAAACTTTCTGAATGATTATTTGAAAAGGATGACTTATCAAAAGCGCTTTCAGATCCTGGTGAATTTGGAGTTTTTAATTGCTGTATTCCATCCGTCCACAGATAATTACTTAGTTTTCATTATATAACCAGGCTATTTGTCTTCATTCGATTAAAATCAAAGGATTGAAGGGAGCAAACAAATTATAATGTAGCATCTACATTTAACGTTTAGTATTAATATAATTATTGTTAACTTTTGTGTTGTTTGCAGAGATTGCTAATATTGGCAGGTTTGTCAACACTCAGAAAGGTGATGGAGAAAGTAAGACACAGAAAACAAAATGGAAACCAGGCTCTTGATGATATATCTGTTACAAGCAAGAAACCTAAATCCACAAACTTACAGAAAGAGGCAAGATTTGTATAATATAATCTTTAAACAATTAAATATCCTTAGACGTGTGATTTTGTGGCTCGCCTTGCGAGAAGTTTACAGATCTAGTTGATTTTTTCCCTTTGGGGGCAACACTGTTAGGTACCATTTCCCCTTTATTGGTTTAGCAGATAATATTATCTTTCATAACAATGAGAGATTCCAGGTATAGCATTTTCCCACCTGAGGTTCAAATTGGACAAAACGAAAACAAAACCCAGGAGAGGCTCAACATATTTCCAGGAAATCTGGTACAGAAGGAAGAAGCAAGCAAAAAGCATCAATTACAGTGATCAGGAAGCCATGTGATCACAAGAGCTTTATTGAGCTGCGGTGTGATTTCTTGTTTCAGATATGATGTGAATCAAAGTGAACATCCAAGGGGAACAGTTTCATTTCTAAGGGGTCAAAAGAGCCAGCCAAGCACGGCCTCTCCCCTCTATGTGTTAACACATTAATTAGTAGAACAGGGATTGTAGAATAGGTTAACAAAGTTCACAAAAACTTTTTAAAATCTTCTGCTCCCTGGAATGTTGGGTTAATGTTTTGCATCGTAGCCCAAGCTGTTCATTTGCACTGTTGAAAGGGACAGGAGTCTGATTTAGGCGTGTGCTTTTTGCTGTCTGATTATTTGGTGGGTTTGGGTATCAGACAGGAGAATTAGATAAAGAATCGGACTTGAGGATCTGAAACAATACATCAATGGTTGGTGCTAGGAAAAATAGGAAAGAGCCGAACTACTTTACCAGCAGAAACACACTTGGTTGAAGGTAAATGAGCTACCCATATATTTGATCCTGGAAATATGGAATGAATTGGCTTTTCTTCTTGAACATTTAGAGAATCGTGATTGTGTCAGAAGGCTAAAAACCTTCCTGGAGAAGATATCTTCAGAATACCCGCTTGCTGTTTCTGATGGCTGAGAGAACCCATCCAGATATAGCAACACACAGCTAGAACAAAAGATATTTTTAAAAACTGTTTTGGAACTATTTAGTTCAAAGTATATCAAAAGTGCTATTCTATTAGGTCAAAGATACATCTAACAGTGGGATTTTCTTTCCAAACAATGAAATCCTTCCAGCCCCCTTGTAGTTACTGCAGCCATATTATCAATGAATGCCCAATGTATGGGATGCTTTAATTCAGGCTGGTGCACTGAGCAGGAAGTTGGATTGGCCTCTTACAACTGGCCAAGCTCCATCAGTCCTTCCTCCCCAAAACAAAGCTAGATGTAAAGTGGATGAAAAGAAAAAAGCCCTTCACTACAAAAATCACTCCTGAAACATGGCGGTAGGTAGAGAGTCATTGATCTTCAGAAACCTCGCGGATCCTCCACTAGTAGAACAGCTCAGGAGGTACCCAGCAGACTTGGAGGAAATGGCTGCGAAAGATATCTCCTCCAAAGTGGGACTTTACACTCTTACAGTTAGATTCATTACTAAGGAGTTACAACGGAGTTAGAGGATGGATTAGCATGGGTGCCGGCATCGATACAAAACCCTCCATATCTTACCATGCCTGATATCCAGTGATAGGCTTGAAGTCAGAATGAGCTTCCTAAATGAGAAGATGTGAGTTTTCTGAAATCAACGTGACTTTCCAGAATGCTACTTGAATTCCTTGAGGAAGGAAGAGTCAAAGCGGCGGTATGAGCAATAAGCATTGCTTGTTGTTGTCTCTTGTGTTGCATTGTAGACCAAAGTTGCAAGTGGGTCAGAGTCACAGAATAAAATAATGTATTATTTTAAATAATGTATTACTGTACTCGTTTCTTCCATCTGACCAATGGTAGCGGGTCCACTTCTGACGATGATACCATGTAAATATCATAAAAACAATCACCCGTTGTAAAATGTAAATACATTGTAAACAAACAAACCATCTCAAATTTGTTTGCTTCCCCTCCCCCCTCCCTCCTTAGGTGGGTCTGATCAGTGGAATCTGTGTCATTGTCGGAACTGTGATAGGTTCGGGAATTTTTATTTCTCCCAAGTCTGTCCTGGCTAATATTGGAGCAATCGGACCTTGCTTGGTTATCTGGGCAGCCTGCGGAGTGTTGGCCACTTTAGGTAAACCGTTGCTCGTGTTCTCCATTACTTTCTTTCTTTTTTTACAGAAAGCCAAGCCAAGCAACTTTTCCACACCCTTTCCTCCATTGCTCTGTGCTGATGGAATATAAATTTGGCATCCCCAAACTTCGGGGACTGCTGATGGGTTATGAAAAAGGTGGCTTATCACACGAACCTATTTGATTCCTCTTTTTGGTGTCTGTTTCTCCTCTGCAAGTCTTGCTCTGCTCAATCAAGAGAGCATTGCTTACTTCTGGTGGTAGGGTGTAGTGGTTGCAGTGGCAGGTTAGCCATGGGGAAATGTCTACTGACATTCTGCTCATCAGGTATCTGCAGGGTTAAAAAAAAACACTTGATTTTTAGTAAACTACACCTACAATACCTAGTAAACTATACCTTTCTCAACAAAGGGTGTTACGGGTCATTTTTATTTAGAAGCCCTAATTAAGGCAGGTATGACCATCAGCAGGGGTGAGGTTCTATCGGTTCAGCCTGGTTCGGGTGAACCGGTAACTCTGAAGATCAGATTAGCTGTTGGGCCTGCCCACCTGCCCCGGGTCTAGTCTGTGCTTTATTTCTGGGTTTCCCAGCTCAGCTGATCTCATGGCACAGCGGATTGCTGCACATCAGCCGTTTTACACATAGGGCTTGCAGCAGCACGTGAGTTGTAAACACTGCGCCTGCGCGCTCACCAAACCAGTTGTTACCCTGGTTGAATCCCACCCGACCATCCGTATTAATGCTGAAACTAATCCACTTTCAGGGGCACTCTGCTTTGCTGAGCTCGGCACAATGATCCCCAAATCAGGAGCGGAATATCCTTACCTGCTCGAAGCCTTTGGGCCCATTCCAGCCTTCTTGTTTTCCTGGTCTAGTCTCATGGTCATCAAGCCCAGCGCCTTCGCCATTATCTGCCTCAGTTTCGCAGAGTACGTGTCAGCTCCATTTTACCCAGGATGTGACCCTCCTGTGCTGGTCATTAAGTGCTTGGCTACAGTAACCATTGGTGAGTCTTTGGCCTTAAAGGAGGGAAGCCAAGTTAGAAATGGAAGCGGGAGTAGATCTGGAGGATTGGGGGGCTGCACCCCTGACCTGGATGACTGAGAATCTCCATAGACCTGGAAGACGACCTTTGCCAGTGTTATACAGCTGGAAAGAGATGGTGGCTCTCCAGGTGGCCTAATTGAGCCGGCTTGGTCTAGTGGTTAAGGCACCAGGCTAGAAAGCAGAGGGCCATGAGTTCAAATCCTGAATTTAGCTGTGAAGTCAGCTTCACTTTGGGCCAGAGTGATCTCTCAGCCCAACCTACTTCACAGGAACGTCACTGGGAGGGAAATAGAAAGAGGAAGGGGTATTGGATATATTCACCACCTTGGGTTATTTGTAAAAATAATAAAGGTGGGATACAAATGATAGATAGATAGATATAAATGTTTTGTAGATTGATTTCCCTCCACAGTGAAGAAAATCTATGAACAATGTGCCGAATGCAGTAATTTTACCCTTCTGTCCTATTTACAATTTTAGTGGACACTTCTGGAAAGATCTGAACATCATACTTCTTTTCCTTAAAGAATATTTTCTGGTTATCAAAATAAATATAGAAGAATGATGGAAAAACCTGGGAAGGTTTTAATGAAAGATGACATTGATGCCTCAACCTTCTATAAAAGGCCACAAACGAAACAGAGCGATTGTACCCCCCTGCATGCCTTCTATATTTTCAGACTAAGCTCAAAACTAAATGCGGGGAAAAACCAATGTTTTAACTATTTTATCACCCTTTCTTTGTCTTGCAGTGGCCATTACAGTCCTGAATTCACTGAGTGTGAAATGGACGAGCTATGTTCAGAACATTTTAACTGCTACTAAAATGATAATTGTCATAATTATCATTGTGAGTGGCATCGTTCTCTTGGCCAAAGGTATGTTCTGGTAGCTTATAAAGATACATAAACCCCCTTATATTGTCAGCAAATAGACAGAGTAGCTCTGCAAAATGCAGAATTCCAAGCTAGCCTGGCCATAGGGGATTTTTGGAGTAGAAATCCAGTAGATCTGGGGAATGCTAAATGGAAATGGTCCCCCAAATGATGCCGTCTTCTTTATGGAAAACCCCTCAAATACTGGAACACTGGAATATATATGTCACTCCAGTCCTTTTTTTCTGTAGACTGGGCATACCCAATTCCTACAGCCCTTTCTTCATATTGTGGGTGCTTCATCACTGGAGGGTTTTAAGAAGAGACGTGTTTCAAATTGTATAGGGCCTCTTGCTTTGAGCAGGGGGTTGGACTAGAAGACCTCCAAGGTCCTTTCCAACTCTATTGTGCTTGATTGATTGATTGAAAAAGGCTGATCTAGACCTTGGGTCCCACTGCAAAGACTGGGTTTATAAGCCAGTCTAGTCTCAGCTTGTGCCTGTAAGGAAGCCTGTCAATTATGATCATAAGTCATGATGGTCATAAAACAGATCACCCATGTGATCAACCTGATTTTACTACCTTTTTTGCGGCTGTCGTTAAGTCAACCCATTGTTCGTTATACAGTGTTTTCCCCCAAAACTGGAAGTAAAAAATTTTTTCGGCAAAATTGTTGTAAAACACACTCATTTGACTTCAGGACCCTGCAAAGGGCTCTAAATGCAGGAAGGTTGCTAAGTGCTCAAAATGCAGGTGACCGTGAGGCGGATTTGGGCTTTCAGAATTTTGGAACTGGGTCGTAAGTATCTTTTGGGGGGTCTGTTGTAATTTGGAACGTCACTAAGCAACCAGTCGCAAGTGGAGAACTTCCTGTATAATGTTTTTCTTGGAGAAATGCTCGTCTCATAAACTTCCTTGCAAATGAAGAAAAACACCTCATAACTGTTACTGAAACTTAAAATGGAAGAGTGTTTGTTGTGCTTGCATGTGTGTGTGTGTGTGTGTCTGTGTCTCTCTCTGTGTGTGTGTGTGTGTGAGAGAGAGAGAGAGAGAGAGAGAGAAGGAAAAAGAGAGAAAAAAAGAGTGAAAGAATGAGAGAGAGAAAAGAAAGAGAAAGACAGCGACTCTTTTCCTTCTACAGCATAAGTAATGGGAAACACACTTTAAAAATATTTATTGCATTGCTTTTAAATAATTTATATCTTATTGCTCAGTCTAAAGAATGCCTCCATGGCATCCTAGAGGTTGGTGATTTGTTGTTGGGAAATTTTTGTAGGGTGCTCTTCGGATCATCTGCTGCATAGAATATTCATATAGGATTTGTTTTGTTTTTCAGGAAACACAAAAAATTTTAACAATTCTTTTGACAGTTCCTCCATTTCCGTGGGAAGCATAAGCCTGGCATTTTACAGTGGACTCTGGGCCTATGATGGATGGTAACTTATTTACATTTTCCTGGTTTCCAATTAAATCGTTCCCACTGGTAGATTAATTCTGAAGCATGACACCTGAAAACAGCAGCAGCTGAACTGATTTTTTTGAGGTTTTGTAGAGATGAACAATCAAGGTGAAATTCCCTTCTCCTCTAGACAGACTTAAGCACAGGCAGCTACAGAATCTCAAGTTTCAGCTGGGAGTGGCTGCTATTTTAGATGGTTTCTGTAAAAGCTTTAGAACATGATGGCCATGGCAAAGAGAACCTTGAGCCACGGTGGCGCAGTGGTTAGAGTGCAGTACTGCAGGCTCCTTCTGCCGCCTGCCGGCTGCCTGCAATTTGGCAGTTCAAATCTCACCAGGCTCAAGGTTGACTCAGCTTTCCATCCTTCCGAGGTGGGTAAAATGACGACCCAGATTGTTGGGGGCAAGATGCTGACTCTGTAAACCCCTTAGAGAGGGCTGTAAAAATACTGTAAAGCAGTATATAAGTCTAAGTGCTAGTGCTATTGAAGGCGGGCATAGAGAACTGGTTCTCCTTGCATTGTTGCTAAACCCCAATTCCCATTGTTCCAAGACCAGCCATGTGAAATACTAGGAACTGCATTTCAGCTGAAGTGCCACGTAAGTTCTCAACTTATGATCAGAAAATTTGTCATGAAATAAAGCAGTTATTAAGTGGGGCATCACATGATCACAACTGATCTTTACAACCTTTTTTTGCCTCAGTTGTTAAGGGAGGCATCATTTGATTGCAACTTGTGACTTTCTGTGCCTGGGGAAGGCATCAGGAAACACGTTATTTCCTTCTGCAGTGCCATCAAAATTATATAGCGAATGTTATTTTCTATAAAACATAGAGATAATGTTGTGTCTTAAACATGTAGCAGGGAGGGTCTAGTTAATGGGGAAGATTTTATAACAACCTGCAGAACTGACGGCATCTTATTGGTTTCCCAGTAATTTTTCCATTGGAAAAATCTATTGCCAAAGGAAAGAATGACTAAACTTTGATAGCTTGTAAAGAGAATTGAATAAATTCACAATGGACAAACTACCATCAATAGAATAATCGGTTACACCGATATTGGAGGAAGGAATGCAGGTGGGAACTATATCTTGAACATGGGTTTCCTACTGGTTAACCAGCATGGATAGAAGTTTAGGTGGCATTTCCAGCTGGCTTGTCTGAGATACTTGAATAGGACATTCCACAGCATCACTGTGACTATCATCAATACTTCACTCTATAGCCTGCTGTGGTTTCTTAATTCCCAGCAGATTCTGTAGGGGTTTCCTTCTAAATTTGCATGATTTAGGATTGCAGTTGGACAGAGTAACTACTGGTATTTTTTTCTTCTTCCAGGAATCAACTTAATTATATCACAGAAGAGCTTAAAGACCCTTACAGGTAAGGTAGGAGAGAGCAAAAAATGGACATTTCCACCTGCTTTGAAATAATAGCGGTAGCAATAGCACTTAGTCTTATATACTGGTTCACAGTGCTCTTCAGCTGTCTCTAAGCAGTTAATAGAGTCAGCCTATTGCTCCCAACAATCAGGGTCTGACTTCAGAAGGATGGAAGGCAGAGTCAAATTTGAGCCGGTGAAATAAGTTGCATGCCATTTAGGGCAGCTGTAAACATCGAGGAAGTAAATACTTGCAAGGTGGGCCACATAGCTGGTGTGAACATTCTGTGTTCCAACCTCTTTTTCATGACAATAAATCTACATACTCTGAATCAAAGAGCCAGAGTGGCACAGTGGCTAGAATGCAGGTTAATTCTGCCGACTGCCAGTAGTTCGATCCTGACCGGCTCAAGGTTGACTGAGTCTTCCATCTTTCCAAGGTTGGTAAAATGAGATTGTTGAGGGCGATAAGCTGACTCTGTAAACTGCTTAGAGAGGGATGTAAAAGGACCATGAAGCGGTATATAGTGCTATTGTATTGTTATCTGCAAGACTGTGAGGATTGCCTCAAGGGACTTGATGTATCTTTTGAATCAGATAAACCCAACTTCCTACTTTGGAATTACTTTTAATGAAAAGTAATTAATAAATTTATGAAGAATTCAACCCATCAAAGATGAGAAAAACCTAGCATCAGCTTTGGAAGCCATATTAGCACCAGACGCTTTCACACTGCCACATTCTTGAGCCTGGGAAAAGGAGAGGGGGGAATTTCTTGGAGCATATGTGGTTAGACATAATAGCATTCTTTTTCTAAGTCAAGGTCATGTTGTTTCTGCACCTGCCTGAGGAGTGGTTGAGGGGACGTCTCAAGTTGGAACGGATGGTGATTGGGGCATATGATGGAATGACGGGTGCAGGGGGTGGATTTGTAATTTTTTAACTTACTGAAGAGAAACGCGGAACTTTCAGATTTGGGATTTTTCAGATGTGCCAGTTTACTATCCAAATAAAAAGAACTTTTGAGAAGATGCCTGTCTCGGAGTTATTGGTTGGAATGGAGGTTTTCTGGAACGCTGACACCTAGCAGGAAGACGGCATCTTTGGATTTTCTGGAGTGGCTAAATTGATAATCTTGGAGGGTATGAAAACGTGAAGTAGGAACTCCTTTTCCAAAATAGCAATATTTGAGCATCATCTAAAGACAAACCTTATCAAGATCCCTGAACAGTGCAGAGCGTTATCTATAAACCAAGCTCCTTTTCTTTATAAATAGTTTGTTCAGCTGCAAAGATGTGGAGGTATAAGTAACTACTAAGCTTTAATATACACATGAATTAACGCCATGTATTTTCACATTGTTTAGAAATCTGCCGTGGTCTATAATAATTGGAATCCCCCTGGTCACGGTGTGTTATATTTTGATCAATGTTTCTTATTTCACGGTCATGACAGCCACGGAACTGTTGCAGTCTCAAGCAGTTGCAGTGGTAAGTATCACAGGGAATTGCATGGACACAAATTTGTAGTCTTCATAGCTATCTGTTGTGTAGGTGTGATTCTTTTTGGTCAAGATACAACATGGCCACACTTTCAAACTGAGCTGTGTGGACTCTCCCAAAAAACAATCTTTCCGGTAGTCAAACTTGATCCAAGATATAATGTCTTGTATTTATATGTAATCAGGGATGCGGTGGCTCAGTGGCTGAGACACTGAGCTTGTTGATCAGAAAGGTTGTCAGTTTGGCGGTTCGAATCCCTAGCGCCGCGTAACGGAGTGAGCTCCTGTTACTTGTCCCAGTTTCTGCCAACCTAGCAGTTCAAAAGCATGTAAAAAGAAATGCAAGTAGAAAAATAGGAACCCCTTTGGTGGGAAGGGAACAGAGTTCTATGTGCCTTTGGTGTTTAGTCATGCCAGCCCCATGACCATGGAGATGTCTTTGGACAGCGCTGGCTCTTTGGTTTGGAACGGAGATGAGCACTGCCCCCTAGAGCCAGAAATGATGTATGTGCGAGAGGAACTTTTATTTTTTACTTTATCTATTTATATCCAAGGACTATGCATCAGATCATCTGGAGAACATCTCCAATAGATGATTATGAAGTGGCTATCTGGGGGCAATGTTTTAGTACAGGTGGTCCTTGACTTACAACAGTTCATTTAGTGACCGCTCAATGTTACAGCGTCACTGAAAAAGGTGACTTATACCCAGGGGTGGGATTCTACCAGTTCGCACCTATTCACTAGAACCGGTTGTTAACATTCTAAGCAGTTCGGAGAACCAGTTGTTAGAAGAAATTACTGGCCTAATCCTGTAAGGAAGGCAGGAAGGAAACATTCTGGTGTTGCTTACAGAAACTGCCTCTCCATTAACCCTTATTACATTCTTGGCAGGACTAGACTTCCTGCCTCAGGAACTTCTCTGGAGTTTTCCCCCCCCTCCTTTTCTGGTACTTTGCTTGTGTGGAGTGACCATTCAAAGTTACAATGGCACTGAAAAAAGTGACTTATGACCATTTTTCAGACTTATGACTGTTGCAGCATCGCCACAGTCATGAGACCCAGGCGAGGAGATGCGTGCCTCAATGTGAGTGAGTGGGGTGGTGGAATTAACAACTGTCTTCATTTAACAACAAAAAATTTGGGATCAGCTGCGGTCGTAAGTTGAGGACAATCTGTAAAGGAGACCCCTGTGCATTTCATTGAGAAAAAACAATCTTGTTCAGAAACTGGAAAAGGATTCCACAGATTTTTTTTCCAAACCCCTTGCATTTATAATATATTTTTTTTAACAGCCAGCCTTACGATCTTCACATTTTAAAGCATGTTTAAAGTCTTAAAAGTTTTAAATGTGTTTTTTCCCTCCCACTTCTGCAGACGTTTGGGGATCGAGTCCTTTACCCTGCTTCTTGGATTGTTCCTCTTTTCGTGGCCCTTTCAGCCCTGGGGGCGGCCAATGGGACTTGCTTCACGTCTGGCAGGTAAAACTCAGACCAGCCTAGCCAGATGTTTTAATAATCGAAATTGCTGTATCTTTCATGACCAATAAATACATGGTCCTTCTGCTTAGCTAGAAATTCATGCCTTTGCTTTAAAGGCACTAGATATGCCGTCAAAACAGACTGCAGAAGCTAATTCATTCTGTCATCAGGTGAAGCCTTGGAAAAGCTGTAATTCGTAAGGTAAAATCTATAGAGATTGAATTTGAAATATTCCTGGCTTTCCCCCCTGTCTGGATTTCATTCATCGGCGCTGCTTTTTAAAAAAATCCGCAGCCCCCATGCAAACACAAGAACTATTTTCTGTCAGGCTGATGCTGAAATCTCATCCGTGATGGAAAAGGGCGTCTTTTGGTGATTTTTCTGTAGCGAGTGAGGAGAGAATTTTGGGGTCAGACCGCAAAGCTAGAGACAAATTTCACGGTCGATTAGCAGTCTCGTTTCTCAATGGAGTGGTTCTGTGCTTCTTGGGTGTCGTCTTTAATTCATGCGATAGATTTTAAGACATGGCAACTGCTGTTGCAGCATTTTCTTAAAGAATTGTGCAAATTTAATGGTGCGAAAGAGGACTTGGCAACATCCATTCATACCTCACCAATGCTCCTGGTAAAAGGGTCCTGGTACGCTAGGATGACTAAAAAAAAAAAGTCTTTTATATTTTGTTCGGTTCCTAGGGGAAAATTTGAGGGGCAGAGGATATCAGCCCAAGAAGCTTAAATCTGACTTTTTCACTCTTGCTTATTGTAGCACAGGCTAGTTGGAGAATCAGTTTGGTGCGATGGTTAAGGCATCAGGCTAGAAACCAAAGGATCATGAGTTACAGTCCTACCCAAGGCACAAAGCAGGGCCTTGGGCCAGACACTTTCTTTCAGCCCTAAAAAGGAAGAAGTGGCGTTTTTGGTTTTCACAATCTTGCCAAGAAAACAGCAGAGACTTGTCCAGGTGATTGCCAGGAGTCAACACGGCCTCGAAGGAGCCAAATAAAATAAAATAAAAGATCTTAACGCATTGGAGATGCGAGATTCATTGTCAACTGCTTTGATCAAACCAAATGCCATTTTTCTGTTCCTGCCTCCAAATCTTAAATGTTGCATACCAAATGTTCTGAGAATCATGATGTGTTCTTGCTGCATTGACTTCTTTTTTTTGTTCTTTCCGAGCATGAATATAGATAGCTAGAAGAGAACATTTTGTTCAGCTTGGGCAGCTTTTCTTACCTTTCCGTGTCAAGCAACACTGCCCTGAAGCCCTTTTCTGTCTTTCTTTCTTTTTTTACAAAACTGTTGACATTGTAACAGATTGATCTTCGATGCAGTGGAATAGCCTTTGTGACCATTCAAAGTTACAATGGCAATGAAAAAAAGTGACTTACGAGCGTTTTTCACAGGATAGTTGCAACATCCCCATGGTCACCTGATCAAAATTCAGATTGCTTGGCCACCGGCTCATATTTATGACGGTATTGCAGTGTCCGGGGTGTGTGTGTGTGATCCCCTTTTGTGACCTTCTGACAAGCAAAGTCAATGGGGAAGCCAGATTCACTTAACAACCGGCTTACTAACTTAGCAAGTGCAGTGATTCGTTTAACAATCGTGGCAAGAAAAGTCGTAACTCACTTCCCGAATGTTTCCCTTAGCAGAATACATTTTGGGCTCAATTGTGGTCGTGACTCGAGGACTACCTGTATTCAGAGCTTGGTTGTTTTCTTGCAGGTATGTCATTACTAAACTAGAGAATATCACACTTTGATTTTTCTAGGCTTGCTTACGTCGCAGGACGTGAAGGGCACATGTTAAAGGTATTATCCTACATCAGCGTTAAACGTTTAACGCCGGCACCTTCGGTTATATTTTATGTAAGTATAATATCTCAGATAGCAAAATTAAAGTTTCCAGCTTCAAATAAAAAAAAAATCTATCAAATTTGGCTCTATAATTTAATTTGAATAGAACAATGAGTTTGGAGGTCTCCTATTGCAGGGGTCGCCAACCTTTTGGACCTCAGGGACCACCAAACTCATAATTTAAAATCCCATGGACCAGGGACCCTGGGAAAATCCCCCCAAAAGTCTGCAGAAAAGTTCCACAACCCCGTTTTCCTACCGATTGGTCATTCTTTATTTGGGATTGCAGGATACTGTCTCCAGCTGCGTTCTCGGGGGGGAGGGGGCGGGGAGAGACTTTTGGCTTCATGCAAGGAAAGCAGCAGAAGCTTTTCTTTCTCTCGCCCAAACTCCACCAGAAATGAGTCTTTGTGAGATTTGTCACAGCCTCTTGGAGCAGGAGGCCTTGCAGGGCAGAGTTTGGGGGAAGAGAATGAAAGACTTTTGCTGCTTTCCTTGCAGGCAGCCAAAAGCAAAAGAATGAAGCTGAAAGAAGCAGCCCGATGGCCAGGCAAGGCGCATGGGGCAAGTTCCCCCCTCTCTGCCCTTTCTTCCACCTCCCCTCACTACCTCGTGTTGTTCACAATGCGACCCAAGCCTTGTGTTCCCACGCAGCCTGGGTTGCTTTAGGGGTGATTCTGTGGACCACCAAAATTTTCTCGTGGACCCCGTGGTCCCCAGCCCACTGGTTGGCGACCACTCTTCTAAACCAACCTCCGACCACTGTCCTAGACCAACCCTATTCCACTTCAGACACATTTTCTTGAAGGATGCTTGAAATCTCACGCTATTCCTTATTTATATTCATTCTTATTCTTCTAGAGGTCTCTCTAGCGATCATGTATTAAGAAATAGCAAAGAGAACTGCACGTTGGAAAACAGTTTTAAGAGTCGATCTTTCATAACTAATCGTGTCTGTTACAGCTGATGCTTCCCTGAAAATAACAGACAGGTAGTCCTCAACTTAGAACAGTTCATTTAGTGACTGAAGTTACAACAGCACTGAAAAAAAGTGACTTACGGCCATTTTTCGCACTTATGACCGTTGCAGTCATGTGATTAACATTTGGATGCTTGACAACCGACTCACATTGTGATGGTTGCAGTGTCCTGGAGTCATATGATCCCCTTTTGCGACCTTCTGACATGATTCACTTAACAACAGTGCTTCTCATTGAAGAACTGCAGCAATTCACTTAACGAATGTGATGAGGAAGGTGGCAAAATGCGGCAAAACTCACTTAGCCAGTATCTCGCTTAGCATCATAAATTTCGATTGACCTCGATTGTGGTCATTAAGCTGTGAATGGAACACGTGGAATAAAGAACTGGCCACTGCAGTTGTGTCTCTTCTCCAAGTCCGTGAAGCCTGCATTTTCTCGGCAGCTCCTTCCTGTCACACATCTTCCTGTTTTCTTCCGTATTTTTCAGGGGATGGTAGCGTTTTTTTATGTCCTCCCAGGAGACATCGATACCCTCATTAACTACTTCAGCTTTGCAGTCTGGTTCTTCTATGGCTTAACTGTCTTGGGACTGATTGTGATGCGCTACACCAGAAAAGATCTGGAAAGGCCTATCAGAGTAAGTATCAGCCCAGAGAAGGGTTTCATTGGGCCACCATACCTCGCCTTCCCGTGCAAGCAAACTTTGCCAAATTACATCCAGTTCCCTAACGATATTTTTGCTTTCTCCTACAGATACCGCTGATCATCCCTTTTGTTGTGGTGCTAGTGGCCATCTTTCTGGTTCTGGCACCTATTATCAGTCAGCCTGAGCTTGCATATTTGTACTGTGTCCTATTTATTTTTAGCGGACTTATTTTTTACGTTCTTTTCGTCCATTATAAGTTTGGCTGGGCTCAAAAAATCTCAGGTAAGTGCATGGTTTTATGCGGATGGTTTCCACCTTAAATGGAAGAGGTTTTCCTTTTAAAAAAACAGAAAGAAAAGTTTAGCCCATTTTCCTGTTCCCAAGGAAGCAATAGAATGAATGCAGTCCTTAAAATATTCATTAAAAGAGGTGATAGGGGTGAATGGAATTGAGCAAAGCGAGCATCAATAAAGCAATGAAAGTTAATTCAGCTTTGGAACTACCCAAGAATGGAGGTTTTATAAATAACCTCACTGAACTTTATTGCAAATGGAAGCCGCTGGGGAATCATTAGCAAGTCTGCTAAGTTCTGAAATCCAAATAAAGGTGGATTTCGCTTTCAATTGCCAGCTCATTCTCCTTCCCTGAAACTTCATTTATGCACTGATGATGTTATCTAGTTTGGATAACAAAACATTTGTAAACAAAAAACAACCAAACTGAAAGAGGACCAAAGACTCATTTCAACCTCGGCCTTTATTGGTACCCAGCTGCGCCTTTTAAAGCATCATAGAAATCCTAGGTCAACCCTTTTATAATCTCTTTCCTAGAATAGGAAAAAAAAATGAATTCCAACTTCTTCCTTCAGAATGTTTTTGAAGACTTTCCTTTTTTTAAAACTGGTGGCACTTGTGGGTACCTGCTTACAAATGTTTGTCTTGTCAGAATGGAATTTGAAAAGTTGGAAATGTGAAGTGATAAAGTCCCATTTGTTCTTTTTGATGACAGCTTCCTAAGTATTCCTTCACATGTATCAAAGATCAAGAATTGTGCCCGAAACACCAGGCAAGGATGCCTCTTTAGGCCTCTGCTGGTTAGTTACGATGCTAAATCGGGACTTAATTTTCTTAAGTTAAAGGCTTTGCTGAATTGAAAAGCATGCCATGGAATTGAATTTCAGTGGAAAAAACGGTTTCTCTACTAATGGGGTGGTTTTATAGGGGTGGTGGTCAGTGATTCTGGAACCAGCAGACAGTGAAGTTGGGAAGAAAACTACATTGAGTTTTAGTTTAAGATGACTTCAGTTCAGCATTTACCCTCTGCTAACATCAGACAGCAATATACCGTTAATGTAGAATGCTGAGGGCACAAGGATTTGTGAAGAGATCTCTAAATGGATCTTGTTAGCTTGATCACAACCAGGCTCATGCAGTCAATCCTGATTGGAAACGTCTCCAGAAAAGAGAAAATATTAAAGTAATAGACTATCTTTAACTCTGATAACCTCTGTATTTCAGAGCCTATCACCCTGTATCTTCAGATGCTGCTGGAAGTCGTTCCATCGGAAGAAATTATTGAATGAAAAAAAAAAAAGATTCTATTTTTCCTTCTGAAACAGGGCAAAAACAGAATCCCCAAACTAGTTCCATTTTGCCCAAGCAAAATTTAGTGCTGGTGGTTTACGGAATATGCACGAGACAGCAAAGATCTTACAACATGTATGAGATGGTAAAGATCTTAACAAAGATATATTTTTTTTCATATTTACCCTGACTTATTGAGGAAGGGGGATATTTTTTGCATCTGTTATGGTTTAAAGATTTATAGCCAAGTGTGGGAAAATCAAGAATGGAAACAGGGAGTTTCCACTACTAAATTTCAAAACGAAAAGCATTTAACAACTGAGAATTACCTTCTGGGCAATCTCATAGGACAATGTGTCTGAGCTACCTGTTAACCAACACAACAGAAGAGGCCAACTCCTGCATCAAATAGGCTAGAGAGCCATATCCAAATGTCAAGGAGAAGCAAGAAGGATAGAGATGTTTACCTCTAAAACCAGAGGAAGTCAACAAGTCTATCCTTGGCCTCAAGAGAGCTTGAGACAGTGCAATGCTTTCTCTGTATTAAAAGCATTTTGCAAGATCAGTGGGTGGGATAATAGGGGTTTATTGGCCTGGCATGCGGTCTAATCCTCACAGCCTAGACAGGAATTGTCTACACTTTTCCTCCGGTGACATCCAAGCCTGTTATTTTCACTCCTGGGGAGCTTTAACTATGAGGTTGATGCAGAGTGTTACCTTCTGGACTTTTCAGTGTTGGATGTTTAAGAAACGAGGGCAACCGCATCGCACCCCAAAATCTAATTATCAAACTACAATTGAAAGATAACAAAGGAGTTTGTAGCATTTAAAAAAGACTGGTGAGATTTATTACTGCAATTTTGAAAACCTGTTAGGGTTAGGATGTCACTCCTCCAAACATGCACGAATGGTATCATTTTCTTTTTAGAAAATACCAAGTATGGGAGAATCCAGGGCCATATCATAGCTGGAACCACAGACTTTTTTACCGTTATTGAATATTAATTTTTGAAAATTACTCAGGGGCTTTTATAAAATCCAAGACTCTCTCTTTCAGAACTGCTCCCTAAAGGTTGCTGTTTCAATATTAGCCTCTGGGACTATTTTGACTCTATAGTAGTTTCAAGCCACAAATAATAAAAGATTTTACAAAACAGAGGCTAATCATTTTAAATTTTAATGAACACTTTTTTTTTTTCACAGAAAGACAACTAACGGTTAACAGGACCAATATTAATTCAGAGAAGGGCCAAATATTGGATTTATCTGAATGCAAAATTATAAACTTAGGTTGTTTGTAGACTTGTGCTTCCTTTGTTGTTTTGATAAACTTTGCACAGCTACAGAAGTAGAACAATTGGATTGTACAGTAACTATAGATTTTCAGAGAACTAGCTTGTATATTCTAACACAATTTCTCAACCTTTATAACTTTGCTGGCTGAGGAATTTTGGGAGTTGAAGTCCATACATCTTAAAATTGCTGGGGTTGAGAAGCACACTGTCAATAACCTTTTGCAAAACTTCCTATTCTGTGTAAGTTGCATCTATAATTACAGGTTTTCTGTATTCAGATTTTCTAATAAATGATATGATACGTGATACGCTTTTATTTTCTTCTGCTCAAGGAAGAAATATGTGGTGTTTTGGTTGACCCAGCTGATATATTGCAATGCCACAACAAAGCTAAACACTTGAAAGCAAAACCAGGTATCTGAACATTTTCCGAAACAAATATACAAAACATTGTGTATTTGAAACTATTGTGAAAAAAGAACCAAAAGTTATTCGTTTGTAATGTTATATTACTGCTTTACCTTTCACAAAGGTAAAGGAAAATTATCTCATCATAGCAACTAGACTGAATTAGCATTACCCATTTTACATTCCTTAAGAACCGAGTCACAATAAATGGTCAGCCTATCCTGTTAGCACCTTATAGCATTACAAAACACAAAACTCAAAATTTTATTGCATTTTTTTTAAAAAAGCAAAAAAAAAAAAAAACCAAACATGCTCCTTTGTGGAGTATTTTGGTATAACTGGAACTGAAAAGCAATTTTCAATACTGTACCTATCCTGGTCTAATTGTTAAATTTGATGTAATTATCAACTTGTTTATCAAATTAAATTTCACTCAAAGCTGTTAAGATTCGTTTGCAACGAGCATGCTTAGAATTCTGTCAATAAATAGCAAATGTGGCACCCCATAGAAGTCCCATTGTCAACATTTTTAATAAAATGCTGAGACTGTATCACTATGAAAAAGGCATCCGATGCACATGCGAGGGGTTTTGTACTATCTATTTTAGATCCTTTAACCTTGTAGGGGATCAAAGACTAAAGGCCAAGGTATAATTAACAAGAGGATAAATCACTCTCTGAATCACTGTCTTTTGAAGATTCTTCTTCCTCCTCCTCTTCTTCTTCGCACACCCCTATAGGAATCTGATACACTTTCTTAGGACTTGATGCTGATAGAGAAAATCACAGTGTTGTTATACAAATGTATGAACACAGACTTTTTAAGAATACATTTATAAGCCAGTTTCCAACTTCACCATGAAATACACAGTATAATCTGCAAACAGATCCCTGCATTAGTGCTATGCAAGCGTGAATTGGCCTGTGTCCTCGATTGAGTTCTATGGGCAAGATACAGAGGCTCATGGAAGAGACCTATCCGATCTAATTACAGGCCGTTCCCAACGTACCTTTTGTTAAGTGATCGATCAACTTACAACGGCACTGAAAAAAATCGAGTTATGGCAGCTTTTCATATTTAGGATCTTTACAGCACCCCCTAGTCATGTGATCAAAATTTGGATGCTTTGGCAACTGGCATGTACTTATGACAGCTGCAGTGTCCCGAGTCATATAACCCCCCATTTATAATCTTCCCAAGCTGGCTTCCGACAGGAATAGTCAATGAGGGAATCTAGATTCAAAAGGTTGCAAAACGGGATGTATTCACTTCACTGTCTTGCTTAGCAAACAGAAATTTGGGCTCAATGGTGGGCGTAAGTTGAGGACTACCTGCATCTCCATCTCCAGTGTGGTAAAATGAAATGTGGCTACCTGTCTTCCCCAGAAGAGTTTGCAAAAAATACAGAAGGGCTTCCCATCCCTTTTAGACGTGAAGATACTGCACATAAAACAATGAACTGCTTACCTATGCAGAATGGGCTTCTTTCCTCATTATCATCCAAGTAATCGAAGTCAAATGATACATGATGGTTCTGTTGGCAAATTTAAATGCCTCATTACACCATGCAAATGCTTTAGAAACAATCTCTCTCTCTCTTTTACTATTTACAACTCACTTTCTCTTTTAGCAAGCTGCACCAAGGTTCCTTCTTCACTTTTACAAGGAGTATGGTGGGCTCGTCACCCTTAAGGACACACGTTGACTCCTCTCTGAGGATGCTTCTCTGCAGCTCCATATCGGCCAAATAAAATTTGCCGTTTGCCGAAGCGCTGCACAAATGTTAAAATATGTGTTTGTCAGAAAGCGATAAAACCGGGCTTCGAAAAGATTTTGACCCTACAGATCGATCTACCTGAAAGCGATCCTCTGTTCAAAAATCCTGCAGTCGTAGTTACTAATATTTTGCAATTTTACCTTTACAACAACGGCGTCTTGCTTATCAAACCATTTTATGGTTGGATGGAAGCTGAAATGTTAAAACAGTGCGTTAAAGTGGAGTTTTCAAATATGAATGCTGCTCGTATGCGAAGTTAGATGAAATACTCATGAAGTAACTTAGCTTATGAGCAGAGCTTGTTACTCTTCCATGAAATAATCTCAATCAAATTGGTCTCTTCTGTCCCGCCCCACCCCAAAATCAGCAAAACAAAGGATCCAACTGAAAAGCCGAATATTTATTCATTGACTGAGATCTTGGCCCTGACCCGCAATCCAACAGTTGAACTGCTTTACCCTACCAGTTAGATATGTAATTGCATTTTGCACAGATAGATGTAACTGTTCAAGCTTTACATTATAAAACTAAAAATAAATATGCCCTGAAATATACAAGTAGGGAAAAAACATTTAAGGAAAAAATAATTACATATTGAAATTGGAAGAGTAAAATATTAAAAAAGAATTATTATTTTTTGAAATCCCATGTGTGGAAAAATAAACATTATTTGAATCCAAAGCCATGCAGCCACAAAACAATATGCATAATGCGTGAAGCAAAAAAAGAAAAAAGGAAATCAATTTTGGGGAATTTGCAGTTTGTGGTTGTGTTTATGTGTGTGTATGTGTGTGAGAGAGAGAGAGAAAGAGAAAGAGAGAAAAAGAGAGAAAAAAGAGAGAGAAAAAGAAAGAAAGAGAGAGAGAAAAAAAGAGAAAGAGAGAGAGAGAAGAGGAAAGGAGGGAAAGAGAATTTTTGCCTGCTTGCCTTTCATTCTTCCACAACTTTTCCTGGAAATAATTTTGCTATGATAAGTTTGCTACCTCTTCTAGTTCTTCAAAAGAGCACATGATTTACGTGTCAAATTAGACATTTTTCACCCACTGCTCAAACAACCCTAACTTTGGACTTTCTCTGAGAAGTTTTAAAACTCTGCAGTTGGGAGATCTGCCAGGAGCCTTCTAAAAGCAGCCCTTTGAACCCAGGATAGACAAGGAGAGCGCAAGAAAAACATTACCCTCCACCCTTCTTCATAGAACTAAGGCACGTTATATGAGTCCCATCAAATAAAGGTTGATACCATTTAGGCGAAATCTGCAGGATGTCTTCGTTGTTCTTATTTTGCACCGTTTCGTCTACATTAAGAAATAAAACAAGTTAAATTCGCATGGCATCTCTCTTTACCAGATTTCAATGGGTAAAACTGAACACAATGTACCAACTGCATTTAAATTAATTAGAAAAGTGGTTTCAAGGTAAAGATACCTCACAAAAGAAAAATAGTCCGTATCTCAGTATATTTCAAATGGCAACCATCAGCACTATTATTGCTGAAGCACACACACACACACACACACACATATATATACACACACAAAACACACAGAGAGAGAGAGAGAGAGAGAGAGAGAGAGAGAGAAGTTTGCATACATATTTTAATTAATCTTCCGCAGTCTTATCATTAGGAATCAGATTTTTTTTTCACAGAACATAAACTAATACAGTTAGAAGGGACCCTGTTATCTTTCCAGTTTCTCAGAACAAAATTCCTCCTGTGGGTATTTACCCTATTCCACCCGTTCATTTGCTACATCGTACTTACCACAGTGATTTTCTAAAGATACTTGAGAATAACCATCATGGATGATATCTTGGCTGTGCTGCGATTTCTGTACAAGGGGCAAGGGCTCTTTGCTTGAGGTCTCTGAGCTCAGAGTTGCAGGATTTGAGACATTCTGCTCAAGAGGTTCAGCCTCCTCATTTCTTTCATCCGTGGAGGGATTTAATCTGAAGTGGACAGAGAATTTCGTGGCCGAAATGTTGAATCAGCAGAGTTTTTCCAGCCAAGAGAAAACAGATTTAGCTTCAAACGGCATATGTTTTAAAATTCTCACATCCTTTTATTTATTTTTTTGCTAATGCCAAAGAAGCACCTGTCTTCTATTTTGCTGCTAGCGACAGGAGAAAAAACAACAACGCTACAACGTTGATGCTCTCAAATAGCCTTGGGTTTTGCTGATTAGACAGGTTTGTTGTTATAGAAATGGCCAGTATAAGAGTAGAAAGTTGAGTTTCATGTTACTACTTTATTCTACTGCACCAAAAGGAATTGGAAGTCAATGCTTTCCTTTTCCCCTTTCTCCTACACGTTTTTCCCTTTCCCCCTTTTATTTTCCCTATTTTAATTTTTCTTTGCATTTCGTATTTTGATGCATTAATAAAATATTCAAAGAGAGATACTCTCAAGTGGTCTGACTGCAAGAATTTGGTGGCAGGGAAGCCAGCGTGCTATGAAAGGAAGCACATACCACGACTCCTGTCAAAAATCTTTCCATCAGCTGCTGTAGGTTTTTCCAAAGACATTAAGGAGGGAGGCCAACCACTCAAAATGCACTGTAGTTTTTCTTTGGTAATTCATAAAAACATACCAGAATAAAAGGGAAATGCACAAACACTGAAATGTCTATCTGTTCCCGGGAGATCTATTATAGTCACCCAGCAAGACTAAAAAATTGAGAAGAATCTCCCAGAAAAATCTGAACCTACCTGGGCTTCAGTCTTAGGAGAAACCTTCAGTCAAAACAAGCATTAAGCCATTAGAATACAGGTAGTTCTCAACTTACAACATTTGTTTAGTGACCTTCGATGTTACAACAGCACTGAAAGAAGTGACTTATGACCAATTTTTACACTTATGGCCATTGCACCATCCGCATGGACACGTGATCCAAACTCAGGTGTTTGACACCTGTCGTGTATTTATGACTGTTGCACTGTCCTCTGGTCTTGTGATCTCACCGTTTGTAACCTTCCCAGCTGTCTTTTGACAAGCCAAGTCGATGGGGGAAGCCATATTGACTTAATGGTCATGTGATTCACTTAACAACACAGCGATTCGCTTAATTATGGCAAAATTCCGTAAATGGAGGCTCAACTCACTTAACCACTGCCTTGCTTAGCGCAAATACACAAATTCTTCGTTTTGCCATGGATTTAACATTATCAGCTGCTGTGCTTTTATCCAGTATTTCAGGGCAACGCATGCCAAGTTTCTTAAGAACACACTATTGATCATATATCGAGATATTTTGTCCAGCAAAAATACGTGCTCTCCTTTTCTGAAATTTAGGAAGGAAAAAGATCCTAACACATATCATTTTTTTTAATAGAAACATTTTTACCCTTTCTCCAGCTGATCAGCTGCGCTGTTTAACAATACCTCTTTTATTTTTTAAAAAAAGAATGTGCAAACATTGAAAGACTTTTTATCTAATAAGGACAAAAACGTTTCGCTAGAAAGCCATTCTCTAGCCAGTTGGAAAGAGTTGAGCTTTATTCTTGGTTCTTTGCCACCCCCTAGTGGGTAGCAAGGTTTAAATTTTTGTGGAAGTTTGTAGACACGAATGGAGCTTTCTGGCAGGAAAATGGAAATGTGGAGCTTCCAACCATGATCATCTGTGCCCTGAGATGGGAGGCAGGATGATTCGTAGGAGAAGGTCTCCTGAAAATACACAAGAGTCATTTTCTCTCCTGTTAGGAATAACAAGGTTACCTAATGTAGTTTGGGTAAAATAATATACATAAACTATGATAGTAAGTTTAAGTATGTGTCACTTTAAACTGCAAAGCACGTAATTTTGGGTGCGGTGTGAAACTGCCATAAGAGGGAGCAAGAGAACCTGACGATTCCTGACGATTGCTGGTTTGATGGATTGATGGTTTGTTAAACTGCGTGTTTCCCTACTACTGAGTTGCTGAATGTTGAAGGAAGAAAGGAGGTTTGACTTCATATCTCTACTGCGAGGAGATATATTACTGGACTGATATTTGTAAGTTTACTGATCTCTCTTTTTCGACACTGGAATTTGCAACTGAATAATCCCCGAGTGGACTGAATTAGTGAATGATATATGGACTGTTTGACTATGCTATAACTCTTACTGGAATAAACTATTTAACTAGCACAGTGTATCTGTTTTACTGAGTGTAAGCTACAAAAACGTTTATCTCACATATTTTGCCTGCCTGCCTGCCTGCCGTGCAGATTCTGCTAGGGTGTATCCCTAACATCTCCCTTGATTTGGGCCCACCACACATGTGCTCAAAAGAAGTGTTGCTCTCCTCTTTATGAAGTGATATGAAAAGTCTAAGAGCAACACAGGGGAGAAGGCACTGAGATTTCACAAACTACCTCAAAGCAGTGACTTTAATTAAACGATTCCCTATAACATGAGCAAATAATTAAAGTCTTTGAAACAGAAGAACAAAGAAAGGATGCTTTCAAGTCTAAAGCTATCATTTCTAAAGTTTTAAAGCTATCGGGGTTCTTGACCTATTAATCTCTTATAAAATAAAAATGTCTTTTGATGTGGTTCTTTACATAAGGACTGTGCTTGTTATTACGCCAGGCCAAAGTGTGTGTGTCACCAACAGTGGGTGGTAGGTAGGAAACCCATGGCTGTATTTGCAGAACTGGGGGAGTGCCATATCCTTACTCCTTGGTGTCTGGAGTAACCTAATGTCAACCATGCATTCAAGGGACTACTTATTTCCTGAAACAGAGACAGATCAACACATATCACAGCTATAAATATCCAGCTTAACCTCATGAATTTTATCCTTACCTCCCACAACCATATTATAGGGCGTGAAACTATATACCAATGTAGTTCTTTAACTAGTATGATCGCAACATGATTCTGAATAGCCACCATTCAGTTTTAGTGCATGCACCCAGTATCCATAAAATATATCTTACAATGCAGGCTTTTCTTTTTTCTCATGGGGTATTTCAGCCTCATTAAATAATTTCTCAAGTTCCTGTATATGCTCGGGATTGTCCACTCCCAATCCAGTAGATAGAATTTCAGAGCGAATATTATATTCGTTGATTGAAGTTTTCAGGTCTTGAAGTTTAGTGACTCGAATCTAGAATTTAAAATAACAAACAAACAAGGGACTTTTTTTTTTGCAGGCTTATTCTTTGAGGATCCAAATTATTGCTTGACTCTTGGTCCTACTTATGGCCACAATCTCATCCTTTTATTGTTTTATTCATTCTCTTAGAAGATGAGTATCTACAGAGACTGCATTTTAAATTTTGGACATTCCTAGACCGAGCCAGATCTTACTGTCCTTCTCTTGGTTCTAAGATTTAAGTTTCAATAATGTAAAAAAAAAAACCCAATACAAAAAGAAAGCAATTTTTTTGCTGAAAATTAGAATTACAAGCTACTGATCGTATCTATTACTCAGAAGAAACTACCTGTTCACTCTAATTTCAAAACCTGGGAAAACTTTCAAAATGGGTAGTTGACTTACAACCATTCATTAAGTGACTGTTTAAAGTTACAGCACAAGTGATAAAGATGACTTACAACCAATCCTTGCACTTATAATTACTGTAGCATTCCTCCCCGCCCCCATGGCCATGTGATCGAAATTAGGGTATGCTTGGCAACCAGCCCATATTTACAACATCCCAGAGTCACGTGATTGCCATTTATGACCTTCCCAGTTGTCTTCTGACAAGCCAAGTCGATGGGAGAAGCTGGAGTTGTTTAACCACCACGTGATTCACTCAACAACCACTGCAGTGGTTCACTTCCACGTGACGAAAAAAAAAAAAAAAGGCTGTAAGAATCAGGCGTGGCTTGCTTGAGAACTGCTTTGCTTAGCAATGGAAGTTCTGGCCTCAACTGTGGTCTTAAGTCAAGGGCTACATCTATTGCAGGTAGTCCTTGACTTACAGCAGTTCATTTAGCGACTGTTCAAAGTGACAATGGCACTGAAAAAAGTGACAATGGCAGTGATTCATTTAACAAATGCGGCAAGGAAAGTCGTAAAACGGGACAACATTCACATAACAAACGTTTCACTTAGCAACATAAATCTGGGGCTCAACTGTGGTCATAACTTGAGGACTACCTGCATTTTCAAAGAAAGGAAATAAGGAACGGTTGAATTCTGCATTACATACCACCGGATCTACCCAAATTGTATTTCCCAGGACAAGGGCTACTTTGGCTTCATGTGGTTTTCCTCTGATTTTGTCATTAATACATCTGGATACCTAACAAAAAAAACAAGAAACAAAGGCAATCTTCAGAAAACAGACAGTGTTCCTTTTCAATGACTAAATAGCATTCTTTTTAACAGAAGCTTACTGCAGTAGCGTAGTGTAGCCATAGGGCAAGCAATTATATGAACAGGTGCCTATTGAATATATTAATTAACTCTTAAGGAATTCAGTGTATCCCAGTCATTGTTTGGCACAATGAAAGAATTAAAACTAAAACCAAGAGGGGAGGGAGAGAGAGAACCAAATTGGCTGTTTCTTGTTTAAAATCAGGCACTAGGCACCATTTAGTGTGATAGTTCATCAAAACATCTGGAAAAGATTACATCTGGGATTAGTAAGAAAAAAAGTATTCACTGTTTGCAAAGATCAAAAACTAAATCAAACCAACTCCAAATTTTCTCAACTTACTTTTGGGTGCCATTCGGCTTCGTTATCAATGGGTTTAACCCTACAAACGATGAATTCCACAGCCTGAGGAGGCAACGCTTGAAATTGTTCCGGTAAACTAAGCAAGTGTTGATTTTGAACATAGCCAGTTCTGCCTTCATCTATGTACTTGATGTCAACGTTGTAAAACGCACCGGGCTCTTCTTTTTGTTCCACGTCTAGCACTTGGACCCTTTAAGAGAACGCAGGAGAAAGACATCAGGAATTTCCAACTATTAAAATATGTACAAATTGGCCTTGTATGTACGTGTACAACCTACCAGAGCGTATGATTCGGCGCAACAAAGAGAACTACGCATTCAGTTCATATTCCCTATGCTTACAACCTGCAATCATCTTTGGCCCCTTAAGATTCCGCTGCTCATGAATAAACAAATAATAAAAAAAAGATTCTGCTGCTCAAACTATCCTGTTTGGGGAGATAACTTTAAGGGTGAGTTTTCTATAGCCCACAAGGAGCCTGGCTATCCCTGCATAGGGCCCAGTTATGGTCCTATTCGTTGCCCTAGTAGTAATAAAGGCAGACCCCACCAAGAGTGAATCCATGGGCACGGTGCCATTCGGAGAAACAGCACGGTCTGCTTCTATTTCTGATTTAGACCATCACTGTACCAGTCATTACACAGATAATCCTCTGATTGTGTCCACTCATTTAGTGGCCGTTGTGGAAATTGTGATAGTGCTAAAAAATAAATAAATGGAGGTACATTTGGTTGTTGATGTTCCAGCCGTTGCTGCACCCCTAGAATTGGAATCTGGGCGCTCTGCTCGCAGTTGTGACATTGCAGGGAGCTGAAGTCGCGTGATCCCATTTGCAAATTGCTCTGGTGAGTTGCTCCTGCTTTCTCTGCAGCCTGTCTCCGTCCTCCTGCAACTGCATTGTTTCTGCCCTGCCCTCTCGCAGCCTGTGGCATCCCCCCCACTGCTGTGCACTCCTCATCCTGCACCCCTTAACACTCGTCACATTTTGAAGTTATGGGGGCAGCTGGGACTGCTCTTGCCATGTGGTGCGGTCCTTTGGCACTGTGCTTTATGACTGCCCTGCTTAGTGACGGCTAAATTAATTTATTTCTACAACGCTCCGAGTATCCTACCTGTGGAAAGAATTTTCTTCCCGCAGTCCATACATTGCCAGCTTCTCCACTTTGTCCACTGGGGTACAATTGCTAGATTCCTGATAATAGTCCTTCATCTCTGTTTCAAGAGCTGCGTAGAGATTACCCCATTTCCCTACCACACGGCCTAAGTAGTTTGTGGCATCCACAATGAAAAGAGGCAGTATCTGAAAATAGAAAACACACGTAAAAAGCACTGCATATTTCCCGGAAGTCAACAAAGGAAGATTTCTACCAGTAATTAGATTTACTGTAAATGTCCATTAAAAATGCATCTGTTTTAACTGTTTTCTCCCCATTCTCTTTCTTGTACGAGGCTTTTTTGGGAGGGGAGGGGTGGAAGCTAGCACACAAAGAATAGGAAACTGAAGCAATTCTGCAAGATCTTCTAAAATAATGGAAGGCATCGTGCAGTTGAGGTGACATCCAGTTGCAGAGAGAGGTATCTAGTAGGATCAAGATGAGACAGCAGGAAAGGTGTTTTCTGTGAGAAAGTTGGAACAAGCATCCCAATCTGAACCGATTTAGAAACCGAAGGTGTTTTGTAGACTCACTGTTATAATTCCACCTGTTTGCAGAGCTTCCTCAGCTACTTTTGAGGGCGCATCAATTTGAAGGTTAATGCGATGGCGATCTGGACAGCGGTTTTTATTTCTGTATGATCGTAAGGAGACAGGGTTAAAACAACAAAGGAATATTAGGGTAGCAATTCCAAAATATCGCACTGTTTGGAATCATGGAACAAAGCAAGCAGTGGCGGAAAAGGAATCGATACCATCACAGCTTGCATGGAGAACACGGGGGAAGAAACGTCCACAAAACAATAGTTTACAAACGTGTCACTGGAGCACCGCAGATTGCTATGGGGAATAAATCGAAGGTTCTGTGAATCCCAGGTGAGAGCCACAGAGGGTGTCCCTGCATTCCCGAACAGTTCACTAAAGGAATCAAGCAAAAGGCTGCATCACAGTGATACAACACAATGTTTTGCAACACATTAGCCTTGCCTAATGTGAAAGATCAGAAGTTGCTACGGCAAATCCATGATTTGATGCTGCTGTTCTCCATTCCTTAACAAGTTGCTTTGAAAAAAAGCCAGATTTTACACTTCCTTCCTCTGCTACTTGAATAGATCGGGTGTTTCACCTCATCAAAGGATAATATGTATTAGCAGCCAGAAAAATTCTCCCAAACTGCTGCCATTAGATTGCTGTCTGTATGTTTTGCTAAGTGATCCCCTCATAGCAGGAGAACAAGGTAAACAACTGCTGAAACTAATGACCTTGGCCCAAAGGTGCTTTTCGAAAGGCACCTTGAAAGAGGTTTTGGTTCTCATGCAGGAAGCTGAACTGACGAAAGAAGCTTCTTGGATGAGAAGCGAAATGTCTTTGAGGAAAACAAAGTCCAGTTGCCTTTCGAAAAAGCAGCTTTGGGACAACCATGACTTGGATGGACGAGAATCTCCATAAACATAAAATGGCCTTGGCATTTCCTTACTTGCATATTCCATAGGCCTTAATGGAAGAACAAAACGGCTGCCCGCTTCTCTTTTCCTCTTTGGCTTCCAACACTCCCCTGGTAAAGTTGTACAGGTCAGGGGGGATGAAAGCTTCTGCCCGTTCCAAATAATTCAACACTCCAACTACATGGCAGGCATTTTTCTCTGTCAACAGCAAGATGGATTTGGCTTTGCTCTGTTCTTTTCCCAGTGATGGACTCTTTGCACGGAGGGAAGGAAAATGTCAGAAGAACAGAAGAAGAGAAGTATTACATTGTGAGTTGGACAGAAAATTCCAGGCATAAATTCAAATTTTTTTTGAGGGGGGAGGAAGGAATTAATAAGTAGTTTTTGGTAGAGCGAGAGACTCAATGGCTACTGGAGTGTATTAGAGAGAAAAGAGACCCAGGGAGAGCTTTTCTATTTGAAATTGCAAAACTGTATTTCATGCTGACAATTTATTAGGATTTACTCAGACCTTTTCTACTGAATTTTGGAAGTTGGCAGACAGGCCATGTAAGCGGGCACCAAAGATTCTTGGAGTTGGTGGAAAGCTGAAATGAATGACACGGGTCGCGTCTGTAAATTTTGCAGCTACTGTGCAGTCATCGGTTAAAACTGGAAACAAAAAACAGAAGGTCCATAATGCAAAAGCCTCTTTTTACGTGCTGTCAAAAACTGGAAAGAAAATCCGTATTTCTAGATACATCTAGCTCACTTTATAATCAGCACAAATCAGAGGTGGTGTTCAGAAGGTTCTGACCAGTTCTGGAGAACCGGTAGTGGAAATTTTGAGTAGTTCGGAGAACCGGCAAACACCACCTCTGACTGGCCCCGCCCCCATCTATTTTCTGCCTCCCATTGAGTCCCAGCTGATTGGCTGGGTCTTCTTTGGTTGCCCTGCACAGGAGAACAGAGCTGGAAAGCAGGTTCGTGGGGCGGGGAGGGAATGAAGATTTTTCAGTATCCTTCCCCTGCCACACCCACCAAGCCACACCACGCCCAAAGAACTAGTAGTAAAAAATTTTGAATCGCACCACTGGCACAAACCCCCACAGGATTCTGTAAGCTTAGTTCTAACATAAAGACTCATCTGCTGATTCTTAAATTAATGTTCCTGCATATCGCTTTCAGACTACTAATTAGTTACTTGGGAGGAAGCTTACAAATAAGGCAAACCACATCCTTTATAGGCAGAAAACCACCTGGAGCAGGTAGACAAGATGGGTTAATAGAAGCATCGAGAATAAATACTGTTCTTACTAATTCCATCTCTTGTTCTTCATTATAGGATTAACTCCTACCCTAAGGATTAATGAGGCCATCATTATAGCTGATCACAAAAGAATTGATGCCGGTCTTAATCCAAAATTGAAAAATGCTTCATAAATTAGACTATAAAACCACAAGTAGAGAGCTAAAGAGTCAATTGGTTTTGGAGAAAGAGCCTAGAGAAGATACTTACCCAATACAACATGGGTTCCAGGGCTGATTGTTTTGTTCCACTGCTCTACAATATAATCAGCGTGAAATCCAATTCCCGGGTTCATTTTCAAGCAAAAGATTGAAATGCTCTCTACTGCCTGATCATAAAAATGAGGACGCAATCAAGTTATATAATATGCAATATAAGAGAATCTTTGTTAAAAGCTGGGTTGACAGAAAATAACTGAGTCATACAATGTGATTCATTTATTTGGATCAGAGTCCATCCATTATTACTTAGTTTTCTATTACAATGCCCTGAACAAACCAGGCCTCACATCCTTTCTTAGCTTTCTTTAAACGCAGGTTCTAACACAGGGGCATCCAAACCGTGGCAAGTTTTAGGGAAGGAGATACCTTGTATACCATGTCTCTTTCTTCCACACAACTTGTAAAAATCAGCGTCTTCTGAGCATCTGTAGGGGTAAAATCTAAGGTTTGAAGTAAAGTAGAGATCCGGTCACACTCAAGGCAGAGCTGCACAACCTGAAATTTACATGTTATTCAAATGTGTTAGAATGTAAATAGTTCCTCATTTTAAAAAAGCCTTTTGGCAAGCGATTTAGAGATGCAAACCTAACCCCATCAGGATTATTTTCTTAGGCAGAATCCACAAATGTTTTTTTTATACACAGTCAAGGACCAAAAGATAGAAATCCCCAATGGTCCAGCTGACACTCAATTTGATCCTTTGTTCTGAGTGAACAAAGTAGGTAGTCCTTGACTTGCAACTGCAATTGAGCTTAAATTTTCTACTGCCAAGTGAAACATTTCTCAAGTGAATGTTGCCCCATTTTACGACTTTTCTTGCCACGGCCGTTGAGTGAATCACTGCAGATCATGGTTGTTAAAAGAATTTGGCTTCCCCAAATTGTGGCAAAAGATGATCACATGACCCCCGTCCTAAATAGGAATCAGTTGCTGAGCCTCTGAATTTTGATCACATGATCTTGGGGATGCTGCAACGGTCATTAAGTGTGAAAAACAGTCGTAAGTCACTGTTTTCAGTGCCGCTGTAACTTTGAATAGTCACTAAATGAACTGCTGTAAGCCAAGGACTACCTGTACTGAATTCTAGAGATGCCATAACACATTTTTTTTTTGCACAGAGGAATCTTTTACCACCTGGATACTCTTATATGCCACGAGCTGAGCAGCACAGAAATCTGACAATTTTTATGATTTATTTTTTATGCTTTTACCTACTAAGAGCTACCTCATTTGGTGCCTTCGCCAAATCCAAACCTGCTATTATATAGACAAGAGATATATAAAAAAAACCTTTTACCTGTTGCACTTTCCCATATATGGCAGCTTCTCCCATGGAGGTGATTATAATATATGGATCATTCATGAATTCTTTTGTTAAAACTTCTATATTTTTGTCCCAGTGGTTTCCAACAGCAACAATCTGCTGTGGCACAAACTCCTTTTCTTCAACGCTCAAGTTAGATTTGTAGTATTGTAAAATAGTAAGTATCTGTAAAAAGGGATTAAAGTTTAGTTTAGTTTATACTTTGTCATTGCACCTCGTATAACAAAATTAGTTTTTCAGCCTTTTTTTCCACAATTTTCACCGTTTCATAATTATCTTCTGCCTTTACAATAGAGAATTGCTAATTCAGGAGATTATGAATGGAAATGATGGGACCAGAAAGCAACTTCTTACTAGCTGCTCTTTTGAAATGAACTGGGATTTTGGTATACGTACTGTTAGATATTTACTTGTTCTGTTTTTCTTTCCATTCCATTAAATCAAGTTCAAGCTCTCTGCATCCCAATGAAACGTTTTATTTATAGGGAACAATATAAAAGTACAGCTGATTTTTATTTTTTGGCAGAAGGGAAAAAATCTTTTCTTCCAATTAAGAGCTATAGTGACATAGTGGTTAGAGTGCAGTATTGCAGGCTACTTCTGCTGACTGCCAGCTGCCTGCAGTTTGGCAGTTTGAATCTCATCAGGCTCAAGGTTGACTCAGCCTTCCGTCCTTCCGAGGTAAGTAAAATAAGGACCCAGATTGTTGGGGGCAATTATGCTGACTCTGTAAAAACTTCTTAGACAGGGCTGTGAAGTGGTATATAAGTCTATTCCTTCATCAGAGGCCAAACAGTGCTTCCAA
Organism: Pseudonaja textilis; assembly: GCF_049901715.1. Classification (NCBI taxonomy): domain Eukaryota; kingdom Metazoa; phylum Chordata; class Lepidosauria; order Squamata; family Elapidae; genus Pseudonaja; species Pseudonaja textilis. Next base: position 13,267,315 of record NC_142000.1, read on the forward strand.
GCACAAACTCACCTGCTCCTTGGCATCAGAGAACAATACATCAACTTCATCAAACACCAGATGACACAACCTAAGGAAGAGTAAACTATGATGCTCAAGCAGCCGCAAAAAGATAGGTGGGGTTGTTACCACGATTTCACCTGTCAAATGAAAAGGAATGCATCACTGAAACGAGCTCATTGGGTTCGAAAGTGGAAATAAAACATTATTAACTTAACTGTTCAAATACACTGACACTAGCTGTACCTTTGAAGGGCACTCTAGCCTGGAGGAAAAGGGGAATTCTGAGGTAATTTGTTATGCTTTAGGGCTTAGAGTTATGTCTTTTACCTCATTACCTGAAACAAAGAAAGCTTTCATTTGTTTTGGCTATCGATACAGGTAATCCTCAGCTTATGACTACAATGGAGGCCAACATTTCTGTTTCTAAGCCAGACAGTTGTTGAGTGAGTTTTGCCTAATTTTACCTTTCCTTGTCCCAGTTAAGTGAATCACCGGTGGCTGTTAAGTTAATAACATGGTTGTTAAGTGAATCTGGCTTCCCCAACTTTGGTTGTCAGGTCGCAAAAGGAGGAACCACATGACCCTGAGATGCTCTAATCGCCATAAATATGAATCGATTGCTAAACTCTGATCATGACCTTGGGGATGCTGCAATGGTCGTAAGCGTGGAAAACGGTTGTAAGCCACTTTATTCAGTGACGCTGTAACCAAATGGTCACTCAATGAACTGCTGTAAGTCGAGGACTGCCTGTAGTTACAGTTAAAACGTTTTAAGAGGCAGCAGCATTATTCTAAAATTCTTTGCCACATGCTTAGGGTTCCCTTTACATTTTTGTTGTGCCTTTATCTGCTCATTTTTTTCCCGTGGGCAATACAATTAATCAAGTTTTGCTTACATCCTCTTGGAATTCTTACACTCTTGATTTCTTCCTTTTTCATTCCCAGGAAAAGCAACATTGGGTGGAGAGGCCTGGAGCAATGGCTGTACATTTTCAGGTGCTCAAATACCAGTTCTGCTCTCCTCTGGCCTGGGCATATGACTAATGCTACTGGCTACATATACAAAACAATATACAGAGATGAATCAGAAATATGTAGATCATACTTCTTAAAAAAGCCATTACAAACAATACAAACTTGTGCAGAGACCCAAACATTTTTAAGAACAGAATTACAGAGTTGGAAGGGACCTTGGAGGTCTTCTAGTCCCACCACCTGCTTAGGTAGGAAACCCTACACCACTTCAGACAAATGGTTATCCAACATCTTTTTAAAAACCTCCAGTGTTGGAGCGTTCACAACTTTTGGAGGCAAGTTATTCCACTGATTAATTGTTCTAAGTTGCTTCTCTCCTTGATTAGTTTCCACCCATTGCTTCTTGTCCTGCCTTCAGGTGCTTTGGAGAATAGCTTGACTCCCTCTTCTTTGGGGCAGCCCCTCAGATATTGGAACACTACTATCATGTCTCCCCTAGTCCTTCTTTTCATCAAATTAGACATACCCAGTTTCTGCAACTGTTCTTCATGTTTTAGTCTCCAATCCCCTAATAATCACTGTTGCTCTTCTCTGAACTCTTTCTACTCTCAACATCCTTTTTACATCTTGGCAACCAAAACTGAATGCAGTATTCCAAGTGTGGCCTTACCAAGTTGTTATAAATTGGTATTTTACGAGTTTGAGTACCACTGCATGTTTTATTATTGCTATCTTTAAATCACTGCCATCTTTCCAAAATCATTTTTCCTTCTATGCAAAGAATTTCATTAAAAAAACATGTTAAAAAATGCAACAGGAGAACTAGGAACAATAATAACCTCACTGTAGCCCATTTTAAGTACTTGCCAGTAGTTAAGGGAATTGTGAAGTATTAATTGAACATTCCACTTACACCTTGTCTAGGTGATAACGATATGTAGCAATTTCTTGACTGCAAAAATGTAATGATTGGCAGAAGATATGAAAGTGGGTCACTTTCAGAAGAGATAATAAGCGAATCATATCCACGTGCTATTGCAGGCCAGGAGTAAGACTGTACATGATTAGGTCCTTGGAATTGCTTTCTTAAAAGCTCCTTTCAGAAAAGGAACAAAGAATAGTTGGTAAGATATTGCTTGCAAGAAATAGAACAGAATACAACACTTAATTTAACCAAGTGTAATTAGGCATACAGGAAATTTTCTCCTGTGCAGAAGCTCTCAATGTACTTGCAAAGCAACAGAGTAATAACCATCGTAATGATTATATAGTAAGAGGGGGTAGTAGAGAAGACGAGAAGGATAATACTACAGTCATGCAACACTGGTAAACATACTTAGATGTTGAACAATACCGTGAAGATTAGGTATTCAGCAGTCACGGCACAAGGGAAAAAACTGTCCCTGTGTCTAATTGTTTTGGCCCCCCCTGAGGGGAGGAGTTGAAACAATTTATATCCAGAATTCGAGGGGTCTGTAGCAGGAGTGAAATTCAAAATTTTTCCCTACCGGCTCTGTGGGTGTGGCTTGGTGGGACCCAGTCTCTAAAAGGAAGAAGGTGGGTGGGTGTGGGTGGGGACAACTGATTCAAATTGTCCCCTACCACCTCTCCTGAGGTGGTGCAAGGTGACTGAATGTCACCACTGGACTGTATAGATATTTTCTCAGCCCTCTTTCTGGCTCGTGAAATGTACGGGTCCTCAATGGAAGGCAGCCTGGTAGAAATTTTTTTTTTTGCAGTCTGTACCTCTCCTGTTCGCTGCTGTACCAAACCAGAATGTTCTTGGAGTATAACTGACAGACTCAATACTTTCTCTGTAGAACTGTACCGTTCCTTGGGCAGGTTGAACTGCCTAAGTTGACACAGGAAGAACATTCTTTTCTGTTGTGCCTTTTTAGTTATACTTCTAAGTTAGGTGTCCATTTCAAATCATGGGAGATTACAGAACCCCAAAATTTGAAGGACTCAACTATTGAAGGAATCAAGATTAAACTGTCATTAAATAAAACTATACAATGCCCTTCCTCCCTTTTCTGATACGCCACCACCAAAATGCAAATAATTTAGCTAAACGAGCCTGGGACGGTTTTGGTAGTCCCAGAAGCATGGGCTATTAATTGTTGTTAACTTCTAATATCACTATGCTGAATGTTGCAAAAAAAAATTAAAATAACCATGAAGGATTATTCAAATGCTTTTGTTCAGAATGATGTATAGTCACTGCTATTTAAGGAATTTGATCAAGGCATCACCAATATGCTTTTCTGCAATATGGTAAATTATATCCTATTGAAGATTGTAAATACTACCTTTTTTAAAGCTGGAAACAGTGGTGCGGTTTCTAGAGATGAACAAGGTTCGATTTTATTACTCAGCACAACAGGAAGACACGTAGTGGTGATATTCAGCTTAAGCTCCTAAAAATAAACACCAACGAAAGGCTAAAAGGCCACATATAATCTTTTTGAGTGTTCAACTTGACACAAGTGTTTTCTACCTTGTTTATTTCTTTTTTTACAAAATAAACAAAAACACCCCAAAAATAAAGACAAATATACAGGTCCCAGGTTAATTGGATCCTGTAATATCCAAGAAACTTCTAAGACAGTGCAAATCTGAAGATTCAGTTTCTTATGCCTTCATTAAAACATGAAACGTTAAAACTTTTCTCCTTTCGGAAAAACGTTCACACAAATTAAAACATTAAAAGTTAACTTGTTTTTTGAATTACCTCAGTTTCTTGTTCAGTGGCAATTTTCAGAGGATCAGGGTTTAAAAACTGTAGAAGCCTGAAAACACACAAGTTGATTTTTTAAGTATCCATTAAAAGTTCATTCATTCAGCCTTTGTTTTTCTAAGCTTTACAAACAGTTGAGGGTCAAATATGAGGGAGGCTCAGCCAATCTCATTGTACACATGTTGTACTCTGACAATAAATGTAATAATAATATACAGCTTCTTGCTGTTTTGGGTTGTATTTGCTGGTTCATTCACTTAACAAATTTTGGCCCCAAGTCTCAGCAATCCAAATCCCAAATTAGAATGTTTCTTAATTTAAACTAATGATAGATGTTATAAAGAAAGACTTATTCAGCTGTTAAAAACACAACATCCTGGAAAAGAAAAGCAATGGTTAGATACTGCTTGCAAGAAATAGAACAAAATAGAACACTTAATTTAACCAAGTGTAATTAGGCATACAGGAAATTTTCTCCTGTGCAGAAGCTCTCCGGAACTCTACAATATAACTTTTTTTTTGTTTACCACATTTAATTCCTTATATTAAAGTTTTATTCCATCATGGTAGGAAATAAACTGCTGTTTAGCAACTATATATGGTGTCTGAAATAAACAGGACATGGATCACCCCATGGCTTGAGGATTAACCCCAATACTCCAGTTCAGTACATACTTTTCCAGTAGTTTAATAGCTAAAAATATAATTAACAAAGGTACTGATCAACTCACCAATAACAAGCATGTTTTTTTTTTTAAACTGGCAAGCTTTCCATTCTTTTCCTGGATAAAGTTCACCACTTCACTTTGATTTTGGAAAGGCTCAAGAAGCAATTAAATGCCTTTTAGTTGTTTTCTGAGCCTCTCCAAGTACTAATTCAGAGAAAAGGGCTGCCTTTTTCTAAGAGTAGTTGAGCACAAGACACTGCTTTTCTGAAATCCAGGCAGGGAGCTCATCTTTTTTGAAGCATATATCATCATGGTCAAGATTGGGCTGTTGCAGGAAAATTACGAATTACTGGTAATCACACTTTTCAGCTAAATATTAAGGCCAGCTCAAATCAGAGGCTCTGAGTTTATAACAAGAAGCCACCTTCGTTTTTGAAAGAGATGCAGTACCAGCAGTGTCCTTTCCTGGAACACGCAGAATCAAACCTATTTAAGGAAGAGGTGTAAATGCACCTGCCTGTTCTTTATACAAAGCATATTAATGGCTTGGACTTCATAAATATTGGTTGTCACAATGAGAAAAAGCTTACTTCACCCCAAGGTTGTTCTCGTAGAGATCATTCTCCCTTTCCTGTAATTTGGTACTCGTCTTAGGCAAGTTGCTAAAATGAAGCACAATGGTTTGAGAAAAATCTTAGTAATATCTGTAAACATAACTGCTGAGAGATTGCACACATGTATCAGGATTTTTTCTAAATTCTGGGATTCTTATTCTCCCTGAAAAACAGCATGGGGAGAAATGGGAATGTGTCCTCTGCTGACAGGTTTTTTTTGTGTGTGTGTGTGTGTGTGTGTGGATCCCAGCTAAGGATGAAAAATAAAAATAGGAACAGACCTGGGTATTTTACGGTTGCTGGGCCACATCTGACCATTTGGCTTCCTGGACCATGTGAGGGCAATTGGAAATTATAAACCAAATCCTGGAGCAGCCTCAGATGGCAGTAGCAGACAGTGTGTGAGGGGATATGGGCTCAGCCACCCACCACCATTTCGGTTGAAGCATGGCCTTCTGGGTGAGTGTACCCCCACAGCCCTCACCAGCAGACCAGGAACTCATGTGGCCCCTTGAGAATATTAATTGCCCATCTCAAAACTGGGAATAAGATACATAAGAAGTGAGCTATTAAGATGAATTTGATCAATATTCTGTTGTACAAAACATAGATAATATTAATATTTTAAAACATCCCTCAGTCTCTTATTAGAAGTCAATTTAAGTCAGCTTAAATTTAAATTTAAACATTAATTTTGCTTTATAATATCAACCAACAATTTTCTGGTTTTTTTTAAAAAAGAAAATAGTATCTTACCAGTAATGAAACAGAAATGAAATGCAAACATTTAAAATATACCTGACTGTTTGCATGTCTGATGGTACAGAAAAAGTTACTCCTTGCTTCAAAGGGGAAACAGGCACCACTGCATCCTAAGCAGGCAAATAAAGGAATCTCACATTTTTATTCAGGACTCTACAAAAAGGATCATGTCTACGTTTGTAACAGTGCATTTCACTACAGAATAAAAAGCAAGATACCTGGTATCATATTTCTTAAAAGCAGCTAAATACTAGATATGTGCTATCTTTTGCATAATCTGTAAATGTTTATTTTTACATTTTACATTTTTACACTTGACTTGATTTGTCAATTGCTTACAAGATACAGGTATAAGAATAAATATAGTTTTGAATACATGAGATAAGATACTTATAAGAAAAAGCAAAAAACAATAGGACAGGGATGGTAGGCACAATTGGTGCACTTATGCACGCCTCCTACAGGCCTCTTAGGAAGGGGGTGAGGTCAATAGTAGACAGTCTAAAGTTTTTGGGGTTTGGGGAAGAAACCAGAGAGTCAGGTAGAGTATTCCAAACATTGACCACTCTGTTGCTGAAGTCATATTTCCTGCAATCAAGTTTGGTGCGGTTAACCTTGAGTTTGTGTCTACTGTGTGCTCTTGTATTGTTATGATTGAAGCTGAAGTATTCATTGACAGGTAGGACATTGCAATGTATGATTTTATATACTATATTTAGATCGGACTGGAGGCAGCGTAATTCAAGGTTTTCTAGGTCTAGAGTTTCAAATCTGGTGGCATAAGGTGTTCTGCAACGAGTAGAGGAGTGGAGAATTCTTCTTGTGAAATATTTCTGGACTTTCTCAAGTGTGTTAATATCAGATACGTAATGTGGGTTCCAGACTGATGAGCTGTATTCGAGTATTGGTCTAGCAAATCTTTTGTATGCTCTAGTTAGTAGTGTGATATTTAGAATAAACCATTCGAAAATTGAATAGAGCTTTTCCCCAAGTTTTGGATGTTTTAACAGTTCAGCAATGCTTGACATGTGAAAACCAAGAAGGCAAAAAGAATGCATTTAGTACTTACAGGCTGTTTTGGTTTATGTAAGTTAATTTCTGGGAAATGTGTCAACTCTGCTATCTCAGAATTATCACAAATAGGAGCAGCACCTAAAAGAAACGTGCAAGTGACTTTTTACTAAAATGTTAAAATGCATCTTCTAAAGGCCATCTCTTGGAAATAAAATAATAAAAAACAAAATTAAAATAAAGTACAATTTTCATTAGTATAAAAACCCATCTTATATAGTGACTCTGGGTGGGCTACCACAGGTAAAAACAATACAAAATATAGAACACAGCGCACTCTAGAACTCCCAGTTTTGGTGTAGTGGTAAACATTGGTCGAATTCAGTGTGCAATGAACCAAAGTGTGCCCCTTCGTTTTTCCTCTTTTTTTGATTGGGAATAATTCATGGCAGATACTTTAGTGCCGGGGTGGTGGGGGGGAGGGAAAACAAGACTGACGCCTCCTGCAGCATGCTGCTGGGTGAAACAGGCCGCGGAGCAGCTGTGTGCCCCCTGTTTTGGCTGCCAGAGGCACCGCGGGTCGGTCCTTTGTTATTTCCAGGCCGGTCCCACAGGCCACATTTAAGCACCCGGCAGGGTGGATTCAGCCCTGGGCCTCGAGTTGGACATCCTTGCTCTAGGGTAGGTTATAGGACGACTCCAAGCAGCTGTCATTTATCTTTCTGTGTCTTGCCTTTTTTTTTTGTTTTCAACAACTCTGCAGCCAGGAAGAATCATCCACTTCCTCCCAGTTTTCTGCAGCTTCTTCAGCCCTGAAAAGCACAGTGCTTGTGCCTCCAACACCTCCAGGTCTCATTGCCCTGCCAATTTCACCCCTACTACTGCATTCTAATCACAGAACATTGGAATAGCCTGCTAGCCATTCCTGGCAGTTGGAGAATCCTGCTGTAGTGTGCAGGCAGAGTGTATTCCAGAAGACGCTTCATCTCAGCTGCTATCACCACTGACCTATTCCTTGAGGGACGGGTTCAGCCATAGCAATAGCACTTGGACTTATATAGCGCTTTACAGTGCTTTTACAGCCCTCTCTAAGCGGTTTACAGAGTCAGCCTCTTGCCCCGCAACAATCTGGGTCCTCATTTTACCCACCTTGGAAGGATGGAAGGCTGAGTCAACCTTGAGTGGTGAGATTCAAACTGCCAAATTGCAGGCAGCCGGCAGTCAGCAGAAGTAGCCTGCAGGACTGCATTCTAACCATTGCGCTACCGCAGCTCATATATCTCATACTTACCCATCTCAGAAACCTTAGATTCTCGTAGTAACATTGGCCACAGCAGCCTTACAGGATTCTTCTCCTCTGAACGAGATTTGCCACCTTCTGAATCTCGTTTCTGGTTTGTTTCTTCAAGTTCATAGCAAGCATAGTTCTTTGCAACAAGAGCATCGTTCACACACACCTGTGACAAAAGCAGTGTTTTGCATGTGAAGATTAAAGAGGCGGATAAATGAAAATACACGAGAGTTTTTATGGTTATATATTAGAAATGATTAATGTGACATAGTTAGGTAACGAGGCATTTCTGGCGTTTAAGGAATTTTGTCAAAATATCACATTAAGAGCGGCAGAAAACAGCACTGCAATATTTAATCTAAACTATATTAAATGAGCAGGGGGCTGGACTAGAAGACCTCCAAGGTCCATTCCATAGAAGCACTGCATAGAAGAGGATATTGTTTTCTACTCCCTGCACAGGATTAACATGGCCAGGAAGCCAACACTCAATTTAAAAGACTGTATGTAATTTGTAAACATTACCTTTTCACCTTTTATTGTGACATAAAGATAGACAGCAAAATTATCCTCTTCAACAGCACATATCTTGGCTTCCACTTGAGTGGCTTCTATGATTAAAATGAGGCTTATTAGATTACCATAGCAGTAAGTTTTTGTTTTAATATCAATTCTTTATACTGGATATTGACCAAAGTACAAGCAGTTCTCAACTTACAACTGACCTCTTGTTAACGACCATTTGTAGTTATGATGGCATTGAAACAAGTGTCTTATGACTGGTCCTTGAAGTTATGACGGACACGCCGTCCCCGGGTCACTGATTGTATTTTGGGTACTTGGCAACCTGCATGTACAGGCAGTTCTTGACTTATGACTAGAGTTGAGCCCAAAATTTCTGTTGTTAAGTGGGTTTTGCCCCATTTTACAACCTTTCTTGCCACAGTTGTTAAATGATTCACTGCAGTTGATAAGTTAGTAACCCAGTTGGTAAGTGAATCTGGCTTCCCCATTGACTTTGCTCGTCAATGTGATGACTGGGGGCGTGGCACAATAATAACAAAATCACCAAAGTAGATAAATTCCCTTTAATGCCTCCAACTTGGCCCCCAATGTTCAGTTATCCTCGTCTGGAGATCAAACTTTTCCAAAATCAGTCTATGAAAGGAAGAAATGCAATCCGAATCCAAAGTAAAGATAATTAGAAATAAAAAAACCAACACAAACCACGCTGAAGTACTTAACACGACAGGCCAGGATGATAAATCGCAGACTTCCAAAAGATAATGCAGCACCCACGGTTGGGAGGACGCCAAAACCCAGATAAGCCTCGACAAAGATAATACACACTTTGCTTCCAGCAACTTTGCCATACGCAGTTTGCCCTTTTAAACAGTCTTCCTAGCTGCAGCCCATGAAGGAGATCAGGACCTTTTTCTCTCCTGTAAGCCATGTTGCTCCCTTCTCCGTTCCTCCCTGCATGCCCTAGGATGAAGAGGGGATAGCCCTTCCCCCGTTTCTTCCACAGCCACCGGATCCACACTCCCACTCCCTGTCAGCTGCTCAATCTCCCCCTCAGAATCAGACTCCAACAAGGGCATGACAGTCAGAAGGATACAAAAGGAAATCACATGACCTTGGGACACAGCAACAGCCATCAATACGAGCCAGTTGCCAAGTGTCTGAATTTTGATCACATGATCATGGGGGGTGCTGCAAAGGTCATCACTGTAAAAAATGGTATTGTCACATTTTTCAGTGCCGTTGTAAATTTGAACAGTTTACTAAATGAACCGCTTTAAGTCAAGTACTACCTGTATTTACAATGGTTGTAGGTCATGGGGACCAAAGGGAAGGCGGGGAGGGGGGGGGGAGTTTATGAGATAAATTGTGTCCAAAATGTACACATGTGCTTTTTTTTTTTCAAGAGGCAACTGGACTTTCTGGTTTTTATTTGAAGATGTTTCACTTCCCCATCCAAGAAGTTTCTTCAGAGCTGAAGAAGCTTCTTGGATCAGAAGTAAAACATCTTCAAATAAAAACCAGAAGTCCAGTTGCCCCTTGAAAAAACAAACAAACCATCTTTGGGACATTTGCTTGTTTACAGTTAAAAAGAGGAATGTGCGTTGCTGCTAAGATGAATTCTATACAACTCTCAATTTAAATATAAGTCTCCTAAGTCCATTATTTTATGAAAATTTTATAAAATAGGCTTGTCAAAAAACTGAAATTATATAAGAGGTTATTCTAGTTTTTCTTTACCATTCAGGAGGTTTTGGAAGTACTGGATTGCTGCAATATCCCATTTGTTAGCAGGCCTAGAAAGAAACACAAGAAGCTTTTAATGTATTACACTGCAGCAAAATAAAAGAAAACATACAAAAATCCGGCAAATGGCATTTGTACAAGCAGGTATAAAACAATAAGTTGACTATAAAGTTATTTTTACTGATTTGTTTTCATCCCACCTTTATTACTTTTATAAACAAGTCAAGGCAGTAATATTTTTCCTTCTATTTTCCCCACAACTATCACTCTGTGGGGAGAATTTGGCTGAGAGAGAGGGACTGGCCCAAAATCACCTAACAGTTATGCAGAAAAGATCCTCTCTGAAGTTAGTGGAAGGTTTTCTTAGAATATTTAACCTCATCTTTCAGCAGCCATACTTACACTATCTCAGAATTGTCATTGTAATAGTTGACACGTAGTGTTACTGGTTTGACACAGTACAACCTAAACTTTGTAGCTCTATAAGGCAGCCTCACAAATGGTTTTATGACCACACAGATCCTGAAAGAAAATAGGTTTCACAACACACAATTACAAATTTCTACCAATAATTTTCATACCAGTAGATTTAGTGTTCAAACTTCAGATTATAATAACTTCTATTTACAGGAAAGTGCTGTTGCTTTACAGGCAAAACCAGTAAAATGAGCATAAATTTATATTCTTCAGAACCTTATGACAAATCTATTTCTGTTCTCAGTTTTTAAATTTACTAACCAGTCAACCCAAATTTTCTAAAAGAATCCTAGGCTTTGAATGAATCCAAAAATGTCCAGCTATGCCTATAGTCTTATACTAACGTATCAGTTGGATCAAACCAACACAGCAGGCCCATATGATTGGGCAGACAGGTAACATTATGACCAAAATGTTTCAATTCTTGGTCCAATCCTTTACTGAATGACTTTACAGATTATAAACACATACTTTTCAGTGTTCACAGGAATAGTTTTGGCATAGTCCACAAGGAAACATTCTGCAATGTAATAATCCGTGTATGATATGATTGAATTAACAACAGCTCTGCACCAAGATTTCAGTTCCTCACAGTAAACAGCACAAACCTAAGAAAGGCACATGAATGTTTAATGTTATACAATCTATGTTGTTTGTTTGATAACAGATAATTGGCAGAGTAAATACATGTGTGATAGAATACATATCAGACAAGAATCAGAGATTTCTATGTTTTTTTCAGGCATTCTTCAACAGGTATTTAAATTACTTATTTACATTTTCTTCTTCCTAGTATTTTTCCACAAATGCAGTGTCTGCAAGCATTGAACCATTGGTTGCAACAGAAATGGATCTACTGGCTTGTCGTAGGACCTTGATCATGGGTTCAGGGTACATGAGTGGCCCAGTCACTCAGCTGGCTTTCATGCCAAAATCAATTATTTAAATATTATCTAGCATATGGATTTTGCAAAAGATGTGCCTGTTTTCTATCCAAGATTAAAAGACAGTACGATGTATTTTCATCACTGTCATAAAAAGCAAATCTTGCGTCCTAATATTAACAAGTATAACCTTTTAATATTCTCTTTCACCACCAGAAAAGCTTTCTTAACCCTTACCTTACCACCTCACTAAGCCATTGCTATGATGATTCCAGAATTGTCTAATATTTATTATTATTATAAATGCACTGCATTTAAGTATTTTTAGAAGGTTTGCTATCTTTAAACATATAAACAAGAAATAGGAAGGAAGTTTTGTTTTTTCTCCCAGATATAGCCAAAAATATCAGATTAAAATCACCTGTCCTTCTTCTAGTACACAAGGCTTGGCATCCACACATTGATAATGTTTGTTATAGAATTGATTCATTTCAGTCTGAAGTGTTTCATATTCCATTTCATTGACTACAATTTTTCTGCCTCCTGTTATGTAGACCCAAAAGCAATCTGGATTTTCAATCTAAATAAGTATAATAAAACCCATATTAAAATACGTTCACATCGCCTCAAATGTATTTTAATATACAGAAAGTTAATCACAGTACCTTCAGTATTATGACTTCAATCATTTTTTTCCTCCGATGATTTTTTTCATTTAAGGAGAATTGCAAGCTTTATCTGCACCTCTAAAAATGCAACAGATCATCCATCAAACTCCATATGAAAATATTCCTGAAGTGATTTTGAAGCTGAAATGACCAGGACACAATTTTAGAAAAGCATACATAAAATTTCAATACGACTTGAAAAAATTAACAGAGAAGAGATACCAGAATAATTTCAACAGTTTTGCTGGTAGGGCCCCCTAAATCTAGTTGATACAAAATCAAACAGGACACCTGAAACTCTCAATATCCCAAATGGTGTAAACCAACGGCCTCCAATCTTTTGGAGACCAGTTCTGTGGAGGTAGGTTTTTCCATGGACTGGAGGGGGACATGGCTTCTTTATGTTGCCTGCATCTCATGGATGGGGCTTCACTTGTTTGTGCGGTCCGATTTCTTGCATGCTGCGGAACCTTGCTGGTTCATGGCGCAAGGGTTGGGGACCTCTGGTGTAAACCACTACACCACAGTGCGTTCATTCATAACTCATTCTAAGCCAACACACATATACACATACACACACACACACACACCTCTCATTAAAAGCACATTACTTAACATAATAAACCAAGCCATTTGGCTATTAACCATGATTTACAGTTTAGTTTGAAATTACAACGGCATTTGCAATTTATTTTGCAAGAGATGATTAACAAAATAGTAGTTTGAAATTGCAATCTAGTTGTGATTTATTCTGCAAGGCATACTAACAAAAGAATGGTTTAGCAGATACGAAAACTGCCAATAGTATTTGAGTGTCTATTGACAGAATTGCAACATAAAACTGTAAATCTGTCTTGTCAGCACAGCAAATGGATTTCTCAATTTGAGCCAGCTGTTTTCCTAGGTGAGCAACTTGCAGTCCAATTTCTTTTATGTCAGACCTACCTTTAATCACAGCTGCTAATAGCTAGCGGCATCCTTTTCTGCATTTTGAAGTGATAAAAGTTTTTTTTATAAAAAAACCCCATCAATCTTGTAGTATTTATCATTGAACATGCAGCTCCCCCAATTCTGTTTTTTAAAAAAGTGTTTACTTCACAATACTGTTCAACTGGCCCCTGCAAGTCTTCCCCCTCCAAATAGATATAGCTATTCCCAAATCCTTAAACTGCTTTCTTTTTCTTTCCAAGAAACTTAGTTTCCCCATTTCAATTACAGCTGTTCAGAACTGGGATGTGTGGGGTGAAGTGCTATCCAGAATTGGGACGGGTGAGCTCTCTGGAGAATCCAGAACAGAGGGCTAATCAGGGAAATAAATATTAAACACGGAATGAAATTACAATAAAGCAAAGGAAACCCGGGGGAATCCAGAGCAGGCAGCTAGTGGGAAATTGGGAAAACAAATGAATTGAAGGAGCCCATCCTAAAAAAAAGCACTTCCTTCTGAAGAGTGATGCCAATTGGACGCCTCCCACATTTAGACTATTAAATAAGCAAACGCCATGAAACATGTAGGATTTAGGTGTGTTTACGGTTTTTAAAAAATCATGGTTTTAATATGAAGAAGTCTGATTTTTAAGTCCTTCATCCAAGACGAGAACCTCACTGAGCTGAAAACCAACATACAAAACCTGTCATCATCATCATCATTATTTTATTATTATCCTCATCCTCGTTATTATTATATTATTATCCTCATTGTTTTATTATTTTATTATCATCCTCATTCTCGTTATTATATTATCATTATATTATTATCCTCATTATTGTATTATTATTATTATCCTCATTATTATTATCCTTGTTATTGTTATTATTATTATTATCATCCTCATTATTATTATTATTATTATTATTATTGCCCTCCCATCCACCACCATCACCACTACCACCTATGCAAGGACTACCTAGACGCTGGCTTTTAACCTAAGGGGGATTCCTCCCGTTTGGGAAGGACGGGGGCGACTTGCCGAGAGACAACGGCCAGAGCCTGAGGCCTCCACTCCCTCCGCCCGACCCTCCGCGTCTTCCTCAACAGCCAAGACCCCCCCCCTTTCCCCACCCAACTCCAAGCACGAGGCTCCCGCCAAAGGCGCCATTCGAACCCACCCGCGCATGCTCACTTGCGCCCTCCGCGACGACGCGGCCTGACGCATGCTCCGTCTTGCCTCAGGGGGCGGAACCGCGGCGATGACGCATGCGCAGCAGCCCCCCCTTCTGCCGTCGGGTTTTGGCCAGCGCGCGGCCCGTCTGCGCAGACCCGGAAGTTTTGTTTCTGTGTGTGTATCTTTTTATTTCTCAAAGGTGCCGTGGGTGGGGGTGGGGCGGGAGAAAGGGCTGGTTCCTGCCGTTGTAAATAAAATACACGGTAAAACTTATGTAAAGGAAAACATACATCTTATGCATAGGAAGATATATGTATAGGAATGATAAAATGCCCTTTTATGTATAGACATATAGAAACGGGGCAGGACAAGAAACAATGGTTGGAAACTGATCAAAGGAGAAGCTATCTGGAATTAAGGAGAAATTTCCTAACAGTAAGGACAATCAACCAATGGAACAGAAGTTGCCTTCAGATCCAACACTGAAGGTTTTTAAGAAGAGACTAGACAGTATGCATGTAATTATAGATAAGGAAACGTCCGTTTTAAGCATATGAAAAGAAGGAAGGATTGCATAGGAGGAAGATGTTCATACTGATTGACTAGGAAGGATTATAATAAGCTAACACATTCCATTCTATTGAAATTGATTGACTAAATCTTTAAAAATGTATAAAAAGGGAGACAGGAGCAACCCATTGCAGCCACAACCCAAAGCTACCTGAAAAACCATGGGAGATATATGTGTGTGTGTGTGTGTGTACATACATAACCACACACACAGGCCCCATTGATTGGCATGTTTAATGGATTTCTGTTTGTTACTGGATTTCCATGTTTTATTGGATTCACTGGGCACTAACTATGGGAAAAGAAGGCATCTGATCCTTTAGATCAAAGGTCTTCAAAACCCGGCAAGTTTAAGACTTGTGGACTTCAACTCCCAGAATTCCTGAGCTAACATGACTGGAGGAGGGATTCTGGGAGTTGAAGTCCACAAGTCTTAAAGCTGTTAAGTTGGAAGAGCCCTGCTTTATATATATGGCTAAGAAACATTTTCAATGTTTTATGGCCCTGGGTGTAATGACTTGTCTTGCACAATCTTGAGTTTTCACCCAGATATATTAAAAAGTAAAAATCCAGCTAGTTCTAAACCTATAGTATTTGAGGAGAAATGACCATTTGTGGGACATTTAGCAAGAATAAAAGAACCATTAAAAATACTGCTAAAAGTATTTATTTCATTTAGCAAGAATAAAAGAACCATTAAAATGATCATTTTTGGAAAACATGAATGAACAAAAGTATAGTCAAATGATTGATTGATAATGATATTAATGTATTTAATATATTGACTGAAAATACGAGATTATATACAATGTAATTATAATTGAAGACTATGAAATGGAAGCACAAAACAATTTGTAAACCAACCAGCACACTGTATGTACATATATGGAAGATGATTTGATGTTTTTATGTTTTGTTTGTTTATGTTTGTTTTAGAAACCAATAAAAATTATATATATATATATATATATATATATATATATATATATATATATATATATATATATATATATATATATATATATAAAAATAAGAACAGAAGTCCAGGCCTTTAATGGCACTTAAGTGCTTCCCAGAAGTAGTTCTGAATATATGCATTTACAGTCTGCAATGCACTTATTTTGAATATGATTTCCAGATAGAGAAAAATATATTGTTACATACATTCAAATTGTTCAGTTCTTTTCAATTTTGGCAAATGACCTATTGGTCAACAGCGGCACCTGCAGGAATGGTCACTGCCTTTAAAACAGCAGATGCACCTGGATGACCAAAGTTCTGTTCCTTTTAAGATGTGTTGCATGCACTAAAAGCATATTGAAAAGGGGTGGAGCTTCAATCATTTGGTCATACCCACTATTCTGAAATCAGCGTCAAGGCAAGCAATCGCTGCCATGACCCAAATCCATGTACTCTGGATGCCTACTTATCATTTATAATAACTGTAATAATAATTCAAATGTGTTAAAATATAATGTGATAGTCTTTTGTTTACAGTACTGAATGATAATGAAGTTGCAAATCACCTTAAATTTTTTTTAAGGATATATCAGTTTAGCTATAACATACAAGTAAACAAACAAGTAAATTAAATTCAGGTTCTTAGAAGATAGGTTTCTATTCCAGAATTGGCACATTTGCATGACAAGAATAATTACACTGATCAACACAACTTGAAACCTAAATAATTTACATTTATATTGAGGTATGTCCACAAAATGGCACAGTGCTATTATAGTGATTCATTGTTATTCCAACATCTCTCAAAATTTAGTAATTCCAGTATGAGAAATACAACTGACTGGTGCAATCCACATTATTTCACATTTTAGAGTCCAGTCTAACTGGATTTATATGTTTATATTTAGATTCAATATTCATGTGGATAGTTATATTATTACGGCTTCGTATTACTATCCGGTGATGGTTTCTTGCTTCTTTCATTAGTTCTTCAATGTTTTTATTTGTGGTCCACACAGGTTTCCTTTCGCCAGTAAAATCAGGGTCTTTTGGATATAAATCGTCACCTAAAATATAATTATTTCTCTCAGTTATATGCAGAGTTACAGGTATAAATATGAATTTTTGATACTAATATTACCTTCAGTCTAAATAGTGGTATGAAAAGTTGTGACAAAATATTGACTAGGAGACACTATTTTTAATAGAGGTTTGTGTCTCAACATACCAAGAGCAGAAGTATTAAAGTAGGGATGCACAGGAAAATACAAATGCAATCAAACTGTACTTTTTATTTACTGGGTTCATAAACATGTTAAGCAATGATCCAAGATTTACAAACCACGATTACTGCTTTCACAGTATACAGCACTTCTACAACCAAGTACGTAGCATTATAGTTGAGTATACTGTATGTTCCATATAACAAAAGACTAATGAATATCTGCTCATTAATCCTACTAAGTGTACTAGGTGAAATTTACATCAGGAAATTTTAATTTCATTATTTAGCTTTTGCCTTAAGCACTTTTTGGCATATGACCCCAGCGAGCCACTTATTCAGACAGGTAGATTCAGGTTGCAGCTTCTGTTTAGTGTTCAGTGCATCAATAAACCAGAGTCCTTCATTTTTACCTACCTGGCAACAATTGCATGTGGCCATCTGAAGCCGTCAACGTAACTGACATCCAGCGTTCACAACCTTCTAAAGCTCGTTCTGAGCTAAACCTCTCCAGATCATGAAGGGATGAAAAATGGCAGAGCCTATGTAACTCATAAAGCTGCGGTGGTGCTATCCAGACTTTTCCTGAGTTAAAAAGTTCAACAGCTTCTAAAGGGGTTGACCACTGAAAAAGAATGAAGCATTAAGATCAATCTCCAAGCCACGTAATTTCCCAATTAAAGGGATATTCTGTAGAAGGGATTCTGGTGTTTTCAGTGACTGTTTTATCCTGTTTGTTCGAGACTGAGTGTGAAGGGATGAACTCCCATTATGTGCTCCAGCTCCTAGCCTATGCTCCTCATGCAAATGCTAGTAGATAAATAGCTATTCATTTCAGTGGAACGTAGCAGCATTCTGTGCACCTTGGAGTATAGTCATACTGGCCACATGACCATGGAAGCATCTTGTATAACCACTGGTTGCTCTCTCCATCTTCCAGAAATGGAAATGAGCTTCAACCATAACAGTAAAAGAGCACACAATAGATACAAACTCAAGACAAACTGCACCAAACTTGATTGCAGGAAATACGACTTCAGCAACAGAGGGGTCAATGTCTGGAAAACTCTACTTGACTCTGTGGTTTCTTCCACAAACCCCCCAAATTTAACCTTAGACTGTCTACTATTGACCTCACCCCTTTCCTAAGAGGTCTGTAGGGGGCGTGCATAAGCGCACTAACGTGCCTATCATCCGTCCTATTGGTTTTTTTAAAGATGTATATATGTATATATGTATGTGTGTGTATATGTGTGAGTGTGTGTCTGTGTGTTTTCTTAAGTTTTCGCAGGTACTTATATGTATGTTATTTAGCTTTGTTTGGGTATTTTGCCACGTCATTATAGTTGTGCTTTTAAAGTTGTAGCAGAATCTCAAAGTCTGACTCACAGATGAACACAATACAGAAGCCTGATGATGGCAGATGATATGTGTGTGTGTGTGTGTGTGTGTGTGTGTGTGTATGTATGTTATATTTTCTTATATGTATCCATGTATTCATAACTATGTCTTTACTTATACCTATTATCTTGTAAGCAATTGACAAATAAAAAATAAATAAATGGAATCGGTCCCTGGTGCCCAAAAGGCTGGAAGGGGCGTCCCTGTCCCAAGCCCCCTTTTTCAGTGCCCTTGAAACTTCGAACAGTCACTAAACGGACCGTTGTAAGTCGGAGAGTCCCCTCTCTATGCCCAGTCTCTGCTCGCAGCCCGCCCAGAGCCCCGAGCTTTGCAAACCGTGCCAAGTGGCCTTTCCCGGGCCCTCTTCCTCCTCCTCCTCCTCACCCTGCAATCGGCCACCTCCCGCCGGTCGTGCGAGGCGGCGGGCGGCTCCTGCCCGAAGCAGCAACACAGGTAGAAGGCGGTGTCGTAACGGCGGCCGGCCGGGCCGCTTCGCCCCACGGGGGTCAGCCAGTTGCTCCACTCGTGCAGCGCCCGCAAGTGGGGCGCG
This sequence comes from Pseudonaja textilis, assembly GCF_049901715.1. Classification (NCBI taxonomy): domain Eukaryota; kingdom Metazoa; phylum Chordata; class Lepidosauria; order Squamata; family Elapidae; genus Pseudonaja; species Pseudonaja textilis. Next base: position 13,286,481 of record NC_142000.1, read on the forward strand.
CAGCCCAGGCGGCGGCAGAGCCGCAGGAAGCTGCCCGGGTCGTCTTGCACCTGCCGCCGCCACTCTTCCAGCTGGCCGGCCGGCAGAAGCCGCGCGGGAGCCGCCGGTCCCCGGTCCCTCCCGGCCGGCACCACCAGGAGCAGCCCGCTCTCCTCGAAGGTCTCCCGGATGGCGCAGATGCGGAAGGCCACGTCGGCCGGCAAGGCAGCTTCGCCCAGCTCGGGCCGGCGGGCGGTGAAGAGCGGAGGCCGGGCGGGAGGCTCGGCGCCCAGCCCGCAGCGCGGCCCCTCGGGCAGCAGCTCCCGCCAGGCGGGCGAGAAGTCGGCGGCCTCCGCCACGCCGCCCGGGAAGACTTGGGCGCGGGGCAGGAAGGCGCTCCGGGCGCTCCGTTGCAGCAGCAGCACCTGGTAGTCGGAGGGACGCGGAGGCCGCCCGCCGCCGCCGCCGCCGCCCGCCGCCAGGATCAGCGTGGCAGCCTCCCGCCAGGGCCTGGAGGTCATGCCAGGGCGGAGAAGGGCCCCGGCGGGGCTGAAGGGCGGCTGGCTTCCTTGCTCGGCGCGGGGACGGAGGCCGCGGCCGCCTCTCCTCTCCCCTCTCGGCTTGGCAAGGGCGCTTTTGCAAGTCTGCCCTGCGGGCTAGGTCGCTTTGCGGTGGGGAAGAAGCCGACTCGGCCTTTCCCGCCTCCTTGGGAGATTTCACCCAGGCTGGGAACGCGCCGCCTCCTGGGCTGGGAAGGGAGGTTGGCACGGGCGGTGTCGTTGGGCGAGCCAAGTTTGCAAACTGGATCCCTGGTCTTGGAGGGACTTGCTTAATGACCTCCACTACGGGTGGGTCCTAATTCCGGGCTCAGTTAGGGTCAGAAGGGGAGGGCTAGGTTTGCTTCCTGGTAGAGGCATTCGTTTCTTGGCACAGTGGGGTTAGCGGACCCCGCTTAGCGACCACCAAAAACCAAAGTTTGTAACATTTGATTGTGGTCCTGCTTAACGACTTCCATAAGGGATGACCAGTATTCTCGGTTTAATTTGGGTCATAAATGGAGGACAACCCTATCTTTGGTTAGTGCCTGAGGCATTCGTTTATTGGCTTGGCTTAACGGCCACTGCCCCCCCTCCAAAAAAGTTTGTAAAATTTGACTGTGGTCATGGAGTGACCTGGATTACCAGTATTCTGGATTCAATTCCAGTCATAAATGGAAGATTACCCTATTTTTGCTTAGTGCTTAAGGCATTCATTTATTGGCCGTGAGGTTCACTTAACAACCCCCCAAAAAAAAAAGTTTGTAAAATTTGACCTTGGTCATGGAGTGACCTGTTGATTTAACAACTTACACAACTGTTTACCATAATTCTGGGCTGAATTCCAGTCATAAATAGACAGCTACCCTATCCTGACTGGGGAATTTGGGAAGTCGAAGTCCACCCAACTTTAAAGTGGTCAAGATGAGAAATGCTTTTTTTGTGAGGGTGGGGGGGAACCAGGGCAAGACTGGGGGTGGGGGCAGGGATGATCTTTTGGGGATTGCGTGGAAGGGTCGAGCCAGGGCAGACTTACTGAGTTGCACCATTGGGCATGCTGTTGCAAGAGCTTTGCTAATAGACTAGCAAAGGTCAGAGATAAGGCCCCACCCCTGCAGACTTCAGCTGCCACCTCATTTATCCATCTGCTCCCATCTCCAGATTGGAAGCTGCAGTTACGCAGCGTGCAAGTCTGAAGTTAGCTGCATTTCTTCTGGGGGGGTTTGTTGCAGACTAGCCTGCATCATGCTATATAAATTGAGATTGCGGAGAGCCCTATAAGGGCTGTAAAAGAAAGAGTCAGAAACTGTCAAGCATTCCTCAAGGCCTGGCCACAAAGAGGGTACTAGGAGAGACTCACATTGACGTCTCCCTCAATAAAGACGCAGAGGGTTAAAGCTTAAAGAGGCTGAGTTTGTTTGTTCGAGACTGAGCGCGAAGGGGTGAGCTCCCATTACTTGTCCCAGCTCCTAGCACTTTGAAAGCATGCAAATGGAAGGTAGCAGCAACCTGTGCACCTTGGAGTATATAGACATGCTGGCCACATGACCCTAGAAGCATCTCGTATACCTTTATCTTTACCCTTATCATATTGGTCTTTCCCTCAATGAAGGGTAGAAGAGGTAAAGCACAAACAAACTTACCCGGTTTTGTTGTAGCTGGTCTTAATAAAGTTGATTTTTAGTCTTCCCGTGGAATTGATTCTCAGGGCTGGCCTACCTTACAGGGCTGACACGGGTGTTGTTAAATCGGGCAAACTTGGGGTTGCTTACTTTCAGATTATTGTAGGTAAGCTTGTCATGTAACCTGGCCTATTAACTTGCTGCTGATCTTATGCAACCCTTAAGTCACTGAAACAAGTGAAGTTAAGTGAGCCTAATTCCTCACAGAACCGCTAAATAAAAATGTGGATGCAGAAGAGGTAGTATGTTGCGATATGACACATCAGTAGGAAGTCACGTACACAGACAACCCAATACACATACAATACATATATAGGGTGACACTATAGGAACAGCTACGTGTAAAACCTGAGTCACTAGGGATTAGCCATATATGGCAATGTTTCCTGTTCCTGTACAAAATCCTGAGTCAGCTATAGCATAAGGATTAACCATATATGGCAGTGTTTCCTGTTCCTGTCTAACCTCATGTAACCTAAACCCACCCCCCTGCTTGCTGCACAATAAAAGAGAGGGGCAAAGTTTGCTCTGGGCTCTTTTTCCTCTCACCAAAAGAAACCTTTGTGTCTGTCATCTTTGCCATCAAGAGGAGCCCACCCAGACAGTCTGTCTGGGTGCAGGTCGTCAGCTGATTCATCCTGGTACTGGGACCCGCAACTCATCAACTGGTGACCCCGACGTGATTTCACAACGTGCTCCTTTTCTAGGGAGACGTCGCCCTGACTCCCACTACCCACTGGGCAACAGCAAGCGCATTCGTAAGTATGGGCTCCCCACTTTCCAAAGTTCTGTCCAAGCATGTGGATGAACTTCATTTTTTAGTCAGGAAGGCCAATGCTCTGCAAAGAACTAATGGCATGACAGTCTTTCCTCTTTCAAGGAAAGCTATAATCTCTTTTCTGCTCTATCTTCAAAAACATTGCCCAGCCTATTCCGAGGATGGCACTCTTAAACGCTCCACATGGGAGAAAATTGGGAAATGGATCCATCAACCTCCTCGGGCAGCGCCACATATTCTCTGTACCTGGAGAGCGCTCATGGCTGCGATTGATATTTTTTATCCTTCTCCTGATTCAACTTTGAATCAACAAGATTCCCTCCCTCCTTCTTCAAATCCCCCTGCTCTTTCAGCAGCTCCTTTGTCTAATTCCCCCTGCTCTTTCAGCAGAAACTTTACCCATCTCCTCTTTGTCTTCAAACACCCCCGCTCCCCTCCCTCCTCCCCTTCAACAAAAGCCTTACATTCCTCTCCTTCCTCCCCCTTAATCCCCCTCTCCTCTTCCAGCAGAAACTCCACCCACCTACTCTTTGTCTCCAAACGCCCCCCGCCCCCTCCCTCCTCCCCTTCAACAAAAGCCTTACATTCCTCGCATTCCTCTCCCCCTTCCCCCTCCCCTCCCTACAGCATTTCAGCCTCAAAATCTTCCTTTACAAAACCTGACTCCTTCCCCTCTAATACCCCTCCCCCCTTGCTTCGTAACACCTTTCAGGAAGCTTTAGCTAATGGGAAGATTAATGCAGAAGATCTTTCTTGCTTCCCCATGATCCTTCAAGCCCCAGTGGCAGGAGGCAATCCAGTTGCTCAGTATGCCCCCATGGAATGGAATCTTATGAAAGATCTTAAATCTGCCACCACCAACTATGGTCTAAAGTCACCCTATGTGCGTGCCATGCTGGAGAATATCTCTAACAACCATAATATTCTCTTTTCTGAATGGCAAACAATGGCTTCAATGCTTTTGACGTCCTCCCAGCTTGCAGCGTGGCACAACGATTACCGCTTGGCCGTCTCCATGGCTGCAGCAGCAGGGCTTCCCCAGGGTGTCACCTTGGATCACCTTTTGTGCCAAGGAGCTGTGATCACCCCACAAGATGAGATTCAAATGGCTACTGAGGGCTATCCTATCATGCGTAATGCTGCTCTTAATGCCTTTCGTAGGGTTCCTGACCCATCTCAACCCTCTTTGTCTTTTCATAAAATTCTTCAGGGTCCTTCTGAACCTTATACCTCTTTCATTGACCGTCTATCAGATGCACTCAACCGGCAGATAGAAAACCCCATGCGCAAGCTGAGCTTCTCTCAAAGCTTGCAGTGACTAATGCTAATGATGATTGCCAACAAATCCTGAAACCTCTTCAGTCCATTCCACATCAGACCCTTGCTGACTATATTAAAGCATGTCAGAACGTGGGAACTGAGGCGCATAAAGCCACTGCCCTTGCCTCAGCCATTACCTCCTCGTTTGCCATGACCACCCCCGTGCAGGGAATTGTTTCAACTGTGGCAAACCTGGTCATTTTAAGTCTCAGTGCCGTTCGCCAGGAGGTGGCAGTGCACCCAAGGGAAGGGGACCTCCTCCTTCCTCTGTCAAGCCAAAAACAGTTTGCCCTCGCTGTCGTAAAGGTTTCCATTGGGCTAGCCAATGTCGCTCTAATCCACATCCCTCTCCAAATGCCCCCTCGGGAAACTAATTTCGGGGCCAGCAACTAGCCCTGCCTCCAAGGTTGCATCTACTTCGTCCCAATCAGCTTTCCCTGTTCTGCTTGCAACTGCTATCATCTATGAGGATCCTGGATCTGTCTTTACCCTCCCTCTCACAGTTACACTTCCCGCCCACTCTCACCTCACACGCCCATCTTGCTCATCCCAAACTCCTCTTTGATCATGGAAGGGGTGATCGCCGCCCCCTTTCTTTATGACTCATCCGCTCTTAACTGCCTCTCTCTTACAGCAGTAGGTGATAGACCTTTCTCATTACCTGCTAACACTATCGTAGCCACTCTTATTATTCTCCCTCCTCCATCCCCACTTCCTCTTCCCCTCCCTCATGATTCTCATCATGTCTGTTTCTCTCCCTCTTACCCTTAAATCATCCATTCCTGTATGGGTAGATCAGTGGCCACTCCCCCAAGAGAAGCTGCTTGCTCTGACTGCTCTTGTCTCTGAACAATTAAGTGCTGGTCATATTGAACCTTCTACCAGCCCCTACAATACCCCAGTTTTTGTTATAAAAAGAAATCTGGGAAATTTCGTCTACTTCAAGATTTAAGGGCCGTGAACTTTATCATTCAACCAATGGGTGCCCTGCAATGTGGACTTCCCAATCCAAACCTTATCCCACAGCATTTTGACCTTCTAGTTATTGACCTTAAGGATTGCTTCTTTTCCATCCCTCTTCAACCCCAAGATAGGCTTCTATTTGCTTTCACTGTCCCAGAACTGAATAACTCCAGACCCACCAAAAGGTATCAGTGGAAAGTCCTTCCTCAAGGGATGCTAAACTCTCCCACTATGTGTCAGCACTATGTTGACATGGCTCTCCAACCATATCGCAACCTATATCCCTCCTTTCTTGTATACCATTACATGGATGACATCTTGGTCGCAGCTGAAGGCCCTAAAGGCACAGTTGCAAAAACCCTTCCCATCCTCACTAAACTCTTGACCACAGCAGGCCTCCACATAGCCCCTGAAAAATACAATCTCACTATCCCTTTCAATATCTTGGTCACAAACTCCTGTCTTCTGCTGCCACTCCTGCCTTACCTTCTCTGACTCTCCCTTCCTCTCCAACCCTTGTACAACTTCAACAATATCTTGGCACGCTCAATTGGGCACGGCCTTATCTTTCTGTCACTACTGCAACCCTTTCCCCTCTATTCCATGCCCTTACGGGCTTGAAACATCCTTCAGATGTGGTCCATCTTACAAGACAGCACTTGGAGGCACTAGCCCAAGTCAACAATACCTTAAAGCAAGTGTGGGTGGATCGCATCATCCCCAACTGTTTGCTATCTTTGGCTATCTTGCCCACACCTGCTCTCCTCACAGCTATTCTCTTCCAAACAGCCCCCAAAACAAAAAAACTATACATCATCGAATGGCTTCACCTCCCTCACACTCCTAGCCATCACAGTTTTAACTGATGGCTCTAAAACTCATGGTGCTTGTGTCTGGTATGAACTGGCACAAGCAACTGACAATTAAGATGCCTCAACCTTCCCCTCTATTAGCAGGGGAAAGTCATAGTTATTTTCATCAAAACAAAAAGGCTCTGGTTAAACAATTTGGCATTTCTCTGCAGTTTGCAAGCAAAAACTTTTCCTCAAGGGATTAATCCCAGGGGCATAGAGGCTTGTGAGACATGGCAAATGGATGTCACTCAATTCTCACCTTTTGCCCCTTGAAATACCTTCATGTGTCTATTGACACCTATTCAGGTTTCATCATGGCAACCCCTCAAAGGGGAGAAACGTCAAAGCATGTTATTAATCATTGTATTCGGACCTTCGTAGTGCTGGGATCGCCAAAAATTCTAAAAACAGATAATGGACCAGCCTATATCAGCTCTCAATTCTCTGAGTTCTGCTATCACTGGTCCATTATCCACAAGTTTGGGATTGCCTACAATAGCCAGGGCAAGCTATTGTTGAAAGGGCTCATCAAACCTTAAAATTGGCATTGCAACGATACATGGGGTCAAATGGCCTTAAGGGCCCCCTAGCCTCCCAGCATTACAAAATATTTTGAATGTTTGTCTGTATACGCTAACTTCCTCAATCTCACTGGCACCCCTCCCTGTCTGCTGCGTCTCGACACTTTACTAAACCACCTGTTCCCACTTCGAGACCACTAGTCTATTATAGACAGTTACCTGATCCTGCGTGGAAAGGACCTGCCGAATTGATCACCTGGGGTCGAGGCTACGCAGCGGTCCAGCTTCCTGACAAAACTTTTGGGTTCCTGCAAGGTGTGTCCGCCCATATCACCGCCCACAACCAGCGGAGCCATCATCCGAAAAAGATGACAGCACTCCTCTTCTTCCTGCTTGGCTGTTCGCTTCGCTGGACTGATGGGACATCCACCAGCCTTAACGCCCACAAACCACACAACATCACATGGGTCATCAAGGACGCTTATGGACAAATACTCAACTCTACAACTAATTACACCATGATTTCTTCCTATTTCCTCAAATTACATTTTGACTTTGCTGAAATGATTATGTATTATTGACAAAAATCATTTTGTATTCAGGTACAATTGTTTCCCAAAATTGATGTATATAACTCAGAAGATTTTGTTTCTTTACTAGAACCTAGACAATATAACCTTAGGGCAAAAGAGAAGTAGTAACTGCTTTGATGCTAACTGTACTGCTGGGATTGGGGGCTTCTGGGACGGCCACAGGTATAGCTGGCCTTGTTACTTCTGATCAGCATCTTCGCCAGTTAAGTGCCACCATAGATGAAGATCTTAGAAGGGTCGAAAAATCCATTCTTGCCTTGCAAACTTCTCTTACCTCTTTATCTGAGGTGGTCTTACAAAACCGCAGAGGCCTAGACCTCTTGTTTTTGAAACAAGGGGGACTATGTGCTGCTCTTAAAGAAGAGTGTTGTTTCTATGCTGATAGCTCAGGAGTTGTCCTAGATTCCATGAAAGAACTAGACACCAGATTAAAATTAAGAGAAAGGGAACGAACTTCACAACATACTTGGTATCAAGGACTATTTAACCTTTCCCCATGGTTAACAACATTGTTATCTGCTATAGCTGGTCCACTTATCCTTCTCTTGTTGGCATGTACCATTGGACCATGTGTGATAGGTAAATTCTTAGAAATCCTTAAAAGAAAATTTGGCCAAATTGATTTGGATTTATACTCAAAACAAAAACAAATTAATGCGCTAATAGAGAAAAAGGCCCTCTTGCAATTCTCCTCAGATTCCGATGACTCTGATAACGAGTTCACCAAAGATGCTGCCAAAGGGGAACCACGAATTCTCATGAACCTATGACAGGATGAGTCGGAGGACCTAGACTGGACATAACAGTGAGGATAGTGAGTAAATAGCCCTAAAAACAAGATAAAAACAGAGGAGATGTTGCGATATGACACATCAGTAGGAAGTCACGTACACAGACAACCCAATACACATACAATACATATATAGGGTGACACTATAGGAACAGCTACGTGTAAAACCTGAGTCACTAGGGATTAGCCATATATGGCAATGTTTCCTGTTCCTGTACAAAATCCTGAGTCAGCTATAGCATAAGGATTAACCATATATGGCAGTGTTTCCTGTTCCTGTCTAACCTCATGTAACCTAAACCCACCCCCTGCTTGCTGCACAATAAAAGAGAGGGGCAAAGTTTGCTCTGGGCTCTTTTTCCTCTCACCAAAAGAAACCTTTGTGTCTGTCATCTTTGCCATCAAGAGGAGCCCACCCAGACAGTCTGTCTGGGTGCAGGTCGTCAGCTGATTCATCCTGGTACTGGGACCCGCAACTCATCAGTAGTAGATGAATGTTTATCCTGGGCTAGCCGATATTAAAAAAGGAAACTGCAGTTCTGTGACGAGCCTGTTTTTCAAGGCCAGAAAACTTATTTAGTACGTACTGTTAGATATGGGAAAATGACCCTTTAATTTTTCAGCACAGAGACATTCTGGTAAATTCAAATACTGCAGATGAAAAAGGCAGATTGTTGTGTTGCCCATACATCTTGTAGCTATTTCATAAGCAAGAAATGTTTAAACGGAGCAATTATTATGAAACATGGATGTCATGGTTTAGTTCTGAAAAAATAATCTTCAATCACTCACACCATCATTAATTGTGCTTACATCCAAGGGAATCTACATGCCTCACAATTTTAATGTACAAAACACTTCGCAGTTTTTCAAAGGAGAATTTGAAAGTGTGTTATAGTCTTCTGCATCATAAATACTCAGAACATAGAACAGAGTTGGAAGGGACCTTGGAGGTCCTCTAGTCCAACCCACTGCTTGAGCAGGAGACCTAGACCATTTCAGATAAATGATTGTCCAGTCTCTTGTTCAAAGCCTTCAGTGATGGAGTACCCACAACTTCTGAATGCAAGTTGGTCCATTGATTGCTTTCACTTTTAGTAATTGTTTCCGGAGTTCTAGATTTATTCTTTCCTTGGTTACTTGACTACATCACTACACAGTGATGTTCACAAATATTTTACCTGAACAGCCAAGATTGTATTATTTGCTTTGCTTGAATACTTTCTATTACTCTTGACAATGAAAATTTTAATGTGCATCTCTTCTGCCTTAAGCAGTGAAGCAGAATCCAACTCCAATTGTAGTTACTGGAATACAAGACAAAAATGGAACGAAGTGTAAAATGGCATTCTTTTAATGCCAGTTTTCAATTGGACCCTAATTTGGGAGTGAATTTTGAATTCCTAATAAGTACAACAGGCCACTTGGGATACACTGCAGCCGAGTTTAGCAAAAAATTCATTTTTGTGCCAGCTTGGCACTGTGAGCTTAGAAATATAGTGAAGGAAAAGATTTAAGGGCCTATAAATTCAGCATTCTGGCCAAATAACTTTATGAAAACATGCGAAAGGTAAATATTGCTAAAGAAGTTCACATGCACACATGTATGTTTAGGAGTTTGTCTTTAAAAGCAATCTGTTCAAAAGGCTGGCAAGTTAACAGAAGAGATTTTATTTTAAATAAATAATAGCAATAGGTTTTATCCTGAGCATAAAAGAATACTCTTGAACCACGGAATGCCAGTTTATAATACTTTCACATTAATACTGAAACAATTGTTTTAACATGAACCCAGCATTCGTTGGAATGCAACAAATCAACACTATTTTTAAAAAATCAAACATTCAGAGTTCATAATTCCTCAAATTACCATTCCTGTCATAATTCTCAACTTCATCAAAATTGCAGAATTTGACTTTTTAAAATAAAGAATTCTATTACAAAGGGACTTTGCTTCCTTTCTTTTCAACGAAAACGTACACTTTTGTTACAATGAAAACACCTATGGCTTGTAAACACAAGACGGTTAACAATGTTTTTGTTTTTAAGAGAGCAAAACAACTTGGCTTTAAATAAACTTTAAAGAAATAAATAGTTTTAAATCATGTCACGTAATCGTGATGTGGGGTTAATGATTCTATAGAGTCTCCGAAGGCTTTTTAAGACCTAGCTAAAAGAAAACCTCAGTGGGTCAGACTTTTATCGGCAATAAAATTCTGTGCTAATGTTTCTGGTTCTGTATGACTTAAAAATGTGACTTCGAGATAGTTTCTTCCAGAATGAAACACCATTTGTGAATCTTAGAGCAGAGGCGAAGGTGAACAGGCTTCCTGCATTATTTTTATGGATGAACAAAAAGCATGTCATGTTTTTGATTATTCCATCGGTTCCTGAATATCAATCTGGTACGCATAAACCCCCCCTATAAGAAGATATTTCTTTCACAGTATTAATTAAAGGTGGCACCAATCTTGATCGCCTTTGCATCTGGTCAGCTTTGCACACGTGATAAAACTATCCCTAAACCATATCGCACAGTCAATGGTGCTGAGCAGATGTGATGAGAGCCGAGCAAAGAAGAGATTAATTAATCAGATGATGACAATCCTGTGTCAGGACTTGAGATGTAATTTAGAAATAGCTTAGAGAAAAAACAAGTAATGCAGAGACAGTTAATGGTTGTACAGACATGAGCAACACCTTTCTGAATTGGAAAATAAATCTTACTGGAATTAGAATTGTTTCCTAAACATAAATGCTTTCATAAAGATAACTTAGTTTTCAGGGAAATAAGTAGTTTGCAGTGATGTATTTATGACTTTAACCTGGATTTTGCAAAATAAACCCTGTAAAACAAGAGCGGAGAGGTGGCAATTTTATACATACCAATAGTTCTTGGCCTTGAGTTCTCACAGTGCAAAGAATACCGCCTTAATTCCCAATTAAAAAGGTGTCTTGGGAGCATTCCAGCTAGGCAGTTGTTTTCCTGCAGCTTCTTCCTTCCAGCCTATATAACAGTGTTGCATGCAGCCTATGTAAGAGCACTTTAAGTCTACATGTTCTCCCATAAAATATGAGATGTATTTAAGAGAACTATTCTAGCCCTTGTTAACATGCAAACTGTAGAGTTGTAATTGCAGGAATGTTCCAATCTCGGATGGCAAACCTCAGATAAAGAATGTTTCCAAGCAAATACAACTCAGGTAAACAAAGTCACTAAAGGAGGATTAGAGAGAGGAAGTAAACCTATGTTAGACTTTAACTAGAGATAATTACTGTGCTAAACAGTAACGAAACAGTAACAAAAGTTAACCAATGATGGAGGATAATTAAAAATGTGTATAAATGCAAGACTAGACTCCAATAAAGATCATCATGATTCAGTTGTTCATGATCAAACAACTCGACTGCCTCGTAATTACAACAGCAAACGTGGGTCCTTCCGATGAACAAGGGATGTTCTCTTCAAGTGAAGTGAACAATACAATAGCAGCCATTTGAATCGCGCTACAATAAAGAGATGGGTACTTTAGCACCAAAAGGAATACACAGTTTTGACATCCTTGTGGCTCCCACAGCCCCTGTTCCTAGGACTTTCTTAAAAGCAGATATTTACAATCAACGGTCAAAATATATTGATGCCTTAAGAGTACCTGGGAATGCAGTATTTTCTTGCTTACTGAACACAGAACTATTTATTTTTGAGGTAACATACTTAGAAGATTTGCTTGGTTGCAAATGCAGAATCTGGCTTTGACCGCACAGCGTCCATTAGTACTAGCCACTCAAAGTGCACATTTAATTATTTATGTCTTTCTTGCCTTGCAGCCCTGTTCTTTTGTATATTGATCCAGGTGCTAAAAGGCCAATGTATTAAATACAGGTAGTCCTCAACTTGCAACAGTTCATTTAATGACCGGCCAAAGTTACGGCCCTGAAAAAAATTGACTAATGACCATTTTTCAGTTACGACTGTTGCACAATCAGGTAATCAAAATTCTGATTCCTGGCAACTGGTTCATATTTATGACCGTTAACGTGTCCCAAAGTCACCGGATCCCCTTTTGTGACCTTCTGACAAGGGAAGTCACTGGGAAAACCAGACTTGCTTAACAACCGGGTTACCAACTTATGAACTCATGCAGTGATTCCCTTAACAGCGGTGGCGAGAAAGGTCGTAAAATGGGGCAAAACTCACTTAACCAATGTCTCACTTAAGAACAGAAGTTTTGAGCTCCATTGTAAGCTGAGGACGACCTGGTAACAGATCTTATTTCTAAAAAAGATTACCCATAGGGTTTCAGTTCCGTAATTGAACGTCCTTTCGGAAGTTAGAGCAACTCATTCCAATGAACCTCAGCTTTTAGAAATTCACCTATTGAATCTGGGGAGTTCTCTCGTAAAGCTTACAAGAATGCATCTGTCCAACTGCAAGGAACTCAATGGGATCAGTACACCGATCCTAAAGCCATGCACAACTAAAATATGATGGGTTTAACAGATTGCTGAACAGAAATTTATTTTCCTGTTTGTCTCTTAATAATTACACAACAACTTGCAGGTAGTCCATACCTGTAGAAGGGCTGTTGTTAACCTGCAAATTTAGCCTAGATATAATGGATTACTCTTCGTTGCCGGATTACATATAATTGGCATGACATCCAAACACAAGAGATTTTAGGTTAATCTTAAGGTTTGTGTTTTCACTGATTGGTACTGCTTCAATTTTCAAGCTGTAAATCTTTCAAATTAATTCCACCTATACAACTATAGAAACAAGTTTACTCAAGAGTCCCATAGTTTTCTCGTGTATTAATGAATAAGCATGCTGGCGAAGTTATTAAAACCTTACTTCTCTGTTTTAGAAAGAAGTTAAAAGAGTTTTCAATATCTGAAAACAAAGAGATGGGAGGTTTAAATTTATTTCCCTTTAGGATTAAGTCTCTAAACCCAGAGGAAAAAGTCCTGTCTAAATTTCTGAACTCGCTGAAGATCTTGTCATATTTTAGTTTAAACACAACACGAAACCCAGTGTCTGCAAAAAAAGTAAGCCGAAAGAAACCACATTGTCATCTGATGCATGTTTAGAATTTAAATCTCACTGATTTCCATGGGATTCAGCGCTACAGCAGTAGACTTCAAGAAGGGAAACAATGGTTTGCACTTATGTGTAAAGTTGTTCAAAGTTGGCTACTAAGAACCTGATAAGGGTTTTTCCCCCCCTTCCAGTCCGCTTCAAAACAAACCTGAAACAGTAGTGAGTTGAAAACAACTCCGTATCTTTCCCTAAATGCCGCTGAAAGTTTTCTTCTGCAAATCTGGATTTTTTAAAATACTGCACGTGGTTAACAGACGCAACTTTTCAGTTCAATCTTTAACAAAGACAAGTTTCTGTGCCTGGAGGCTGCACCACTTGGTTTAGGGGAAAAAGTTACTGCCCTCCTTCAGCTGCAGAGTTAATGCCCGTTTATATTTGCAACCCACATATACCCCCCCTCCCATCCTGACCTCCGGTTCACAGCCTCTTCCACATCGGGAATTATTATTACCCATTTTTGTAAACATGAAACACACCTCCCCTCTCCTCCCAGCTTAAATCACAAACCATATTTCCGTCCCAGTTCCTGAGAACGGGTCTTCTATAAATAGCAGTCAAATCCCTACCCTACCGTGGTAGTTTATAATACCCGCACATTATTAACCCTGAAAGGCCCAGCCAGCAGGCTTTTAAAAAAATAAAATACTCTCCCGTGTGTGAGTGTGTGTGTATGCAGGTTTTGGCGTGTTCGGGTCTTTTCCTGTGTAAGATTGAGAGTATCTTGGTGATGTTTCGACGAGGTCCCACTCGCCATCTTCAGGCTGGTGCTTTCGGCTTCGTGCTTGTGCGAGCAAAGCGTTATCGGAGCACAAGCACGAAGCCGAAAGCACCAGCCTGAAGATGGCGAGTGGGACCTTGTCAAAACGTTCGCCAAGATACTCTCAATCTTACACGGGGAAAAGACCTGAATACACCAAAACTTGCATACCTGTACCCGTGAAAATCTACGAAAACATGTGTGCATGTGTGTGTATGTATATATATGCATATATTTATGTGCATATATGATGAACACAATACAGAAGCCTGATGGCAGATGAGATTCTGCCGAAACGTTGCTGCAACTTTAAAAGCACAACTATAATGACTTCTAGTCATTATAAAAAGGTCTTCTAGTGTTCAAGTGGGAAAATACCCCAACAAAACTGAATACCATACATGTAAGTACCCGCGAAAACTTAAGAAACACATACACACATACACACACACAGAGAGAGAAAGATCTTGGATCGACAGTTCCGGAGCTTTTTTCTCTTTTAGAAAAAGCACCCATCTCAGTCCCCATCCCCGTCGTGGCTGCTGCAGATGCAGAAAAGGTAGCAACTTCCCCCGCCCCCCCCCCCCGGTTGCAAGGAACCGATCCCCCCTCTCTCCGTCCAGCCTTAGGAGAGCTTGGCCACACAGACCGCCAGGGCGATGGCCATCAGGAGGACGGCGGTGAAAATGATCCCGGCCAGGACCCTGCTAGGATCGCAAAGGCTTTTGTTCTCGACCCCCGAGACGCCGCCCAGGGAAGAGGCGCCCCCGCTGAGGTTGGAATTCAGCTCGGCGCCCGGGTCTTGCTTGGCCTCGACCGTCCAGCGGGGCACGTTGACCTTCATCTCCATCTCGTAGATCATCTCGCCCACCTGGCCGATCTCCTGCTCCAGGTCCGTCAGGTCCAGCACGTCGATGTTGGCTTCGGCTTCGTACTTCATGTTCTGGACGCTCATGGCCCGCGCCGCCACGCCGGAGGTGCTGCCGCTCAGCCCCGTCTGGATGAGCGGCTTCTTGGGCACGTGGAGCGGGAAGGCCTGGCCCAGCTCCAGGGCGCGCCGCATGTCGCTCTCCAAGATCTCCAAGCAGGCCGAGAAGATGACCCAGAGGCGCTCGAACTCGGGCCGCTCCTCCCGGCTCAGCGCCTTGTCCCGCAGGGCGGCCGTCAGCTTGGTCCGCGTCACGCCGGCCAGCTCCTGCGCCTTCCGCCGGCTCTTCTTCAGCTCCTCGCGCAGCTCCTGCGAGTCCGCCGCGCCGCCGACGGTCAGCACCAAGTGCCGGTAGCAAGCCGTGACTTTGCTGAGCGCGTCCAGCAGCGCCTTGCACTCCTCTTTGGCCATGGCCGGCCGGGCGTCGGGCTCAAGAGCGCTCCGAGCAACCTTGCCCGCCGGACGGGGCGCGCATGGCCGGAGTCCGGAGCAGCCCGCCTCGCTGCTGCTGCTGCTGCCGCCCTCCCCGTGGGGAGTCCGGGGGCGCCTCCGCCTCCTTACCGGCCCTGCGCGCACTCCGGGCAAAGCGAGGCGCCCTTCCTCGCCCTGCGCGCATCCCCGGGGAAAAACACCAGAGAGAGAGAGAGAGAGAGAGAAAGAGCCCGAATGCAGCTTCCCAGGCGCGGCGGCGACCGTCTCCTTTAAGCCCGCCTGGGAAGCTCCGGGCTGGGCGCGGTCCGGGCGCTTAGGGTTAAATAGCGCGCAGCTGGCGTCGGCGGGACCATCCCGGAGAGGGGAGTCTCCTTCTGCCGCTGCTGCTGCCGCCGCCGCCGCCGCCGCTGGGTCGGCTCGGTCCCCGCCCCGCCGCTGCCGCCTCCCAAGCTCCACCTTCGCCGCCTGCCCAGCCAAGCAGACGCGCCGGGGCGGTTGCGACAAAGCCGGGGCTCATTGGCTCGCCTGCTGGGTAGGATCCGCCTCGGGGCCCGGACTAGGAACGGGCGGCGCTTGTGGGGAAGGCGGGGGGAGAAGGCTGCGAAGAGGAGAGGTTGCGGGGGAGGAGGGGCGCAGGAGAGGGGATGCCGCCGTGGCTGCTGCTGCTGCCGCCACCGCCGTGGGGAAGGGGCGCAAGGGAGACCCTCGGGAGCTTCGCCGGAAAGTGAGCCTTGAGCGCCCGCTTGGGCCGGGGGCCGGGGGGGGGGGCGAGGGAGGCCCGGGTTGCAAGAGATCGGGGTGCCTCGTTGAGGAGTCGGGGGGGGGCGTCCCGGGAAGCCCCCCTCCCCTCCGGAGGATGGGTCTTGCACGGGGCGGCGGAGAGGGGAGGCGTCCCGGGGCTGCCAGCAAGCCAGCCTCCCTCCTTCCTTCCTTCCCTGCCTGCCTGCAGGCCTCCGTGGCCCTTCCCCGAAGCGTGCAATGGCTCGGAGCCCCTGGCCCCAGAAAGTGCCGCTTTCCCCGACGGGAGCGGAGTTTGCAAGTTAGCCAGGTTGCCTGCACGTCGGGAGCAGCGAAGGTCCGGAGGGGGCTGCCTTGCCTGCTGCAGTGCCCGGGGTGGGTGGCGGGGTATCCGGGGCCTGAGAAGCCCTCTAGGGCAGGCTTTCCCCGACGGCCGGAGGGTGGGGGGGCGGCGGAGGGTCTCCACCAGGGCGGGCGAGGAGGGAGCGAAACGTCGAAACCCTTGGCCTTCCCCTTTGCAAAGGAGACGCGGCCGCGGGGGAGGTTCCGGGCTGGTTCCTGCCGGGGAGGACTCTCCCGGGTTGGATGCGAGGGGTCGTTGCGCTGCGTGGTTTTTCCTCGCCCGGTGCATGCCTTTCTTTTTCCTGTGCATGCCTCGGTTTCCTCTTTAGACGGGGGGGAGGGAGAAGAGGAAGGCCCGCGCGTGGCCACTGTGTGGGGCAGCTTGTATTCGGGGCAGGAAACGAGGAAGTTTGCACGTGGAAGTAAACGGCGGTGTGTCTCGGACGCTGCGATGCAGCATCGGTATCCTGGCCTTTCCTCACTAATTGAACCTGCGGTTGTGTGTACTTAACTAACTCAAAAGTAAATGATACAGGAGTTCAGGCTGGCCGACCCAGGAAGTGACTTTAAATGACTATCTAGTGGGGTGTTTTTCAGGAGTGCACTGGGAATAATTTTTTTTAAAAGTTCCTTTAGCAACTCCCACATGGAGCAGCTAAAGACACTCGGATTAATTCGGTACAGTAATATAACATAATTCATAAGTGTTTTTTGACCAGGGCAAATTTTAACTTGGTGGACTTCAACTCCCAGAATCCTATGCTTGGTGGGGAATTCTGGGAGTTGAAGGCCATACAACTTAAAAGTTGCCCAGGCTGGAAAAACACTGATCTAAGAATGGGACCCCACTGGACTTTTCAAATTAGTTTTCGCTTCACTTAAAGGGCTGAATTCTAATAAAGACCCCAAATTGCTGGAACTCGACCCAATCATGTAGCGCATGATTTAATCCCCACTGATTGAGTATGGTGAGTGTTAGGCTGAGTGGTGCTTGGTTCTCTGAGTGACAATATTAATTACAATGTTTTTAGTTATTCCTCAGGATTCTGTTCAAATTGCAAGGAACCCAAGCATGAAAACCCCTTTTTACAAAAGGCCCAAAATGTTGCATTAACTTGACCCACCCAGTGTGTCATTTGCTTGCATGTTTCCTCTTTTCTGTTTATTGCGAAGTTTTGGCCTAGTTTCTGTTTCTTGCGCATTATCTCTGGGTAATGTTTAATTTTCCGATGCACCCAGTTTGATTTGATTAGGCAGATAGAAATAATGTCAAAACTGTGTCTTGTAAAGGACGCATTCCTGGGAAGGGAACTATGCAGACTCTAGATGTAGATATTCAGCAACTCAGACTTGTTCAAGTGGACATACAAACATCCCAGGATACTTCTTGATATCTAAATTGTATCAAGTCATGTGCTTGTGGTATATGCAAACAGCATGGCACTGTATTTTATCAGCTAACTTCCTTGGGCAGAGATGTTGACAGTTAAGTTTGAAGCTATGCCACAATAGTGCTAGCTGCACGATGAACACATTTATTTAAGTAGCCATTGCTTACAGCTTTATTTCTCAACCTTGACACAGCTGTCTGGAGAATTCTAGGAGTTGAAATTTACACATCTTCGAGCTACCAACGTTGAGAAACACAGATTTACAGTGGTGACTTTGCAAGTGCTATAGATAACTTTGGAACTGACATTACTACGGAGCAACTAGATTAGTGTTGGGAGTTGAAGTCCAGATATCTTAAAACTGCTAAAGTTAGCAAACACCTAACTAGATTTGATCTTGCATACAACACAGAAAAAATCCCAGTCAAGTGATTTTCCTTCTATGTACTAACCAGACTTAATTGCAGTTACAGCCTGAGTTTAAAAGCTGGCCTGTTATTACCAACTTTTAATGAATGCAGGAGTGTCCACTTTTTTATCTAAGGAAAGTAGTGTGCAAAATACTCTAAGTGCTCAAGGTCAAAATATTTATACAACTTATCTTAACTGGTGGAGAGTCATTGTTTCTTCCCTATCTTATCCAGCTACAATAAACAGATTATCTGTCATCTCATATTAATTGGCTCTAATCAGCAAAAGCTTAAATTTTTGCTCATGTGTGTCTTCTCCAAATTAAAGTCGTTCTGCTGCATGAGAGGGTCACATTGGTTGAAAGTTTCCCCAAAGAGAAGTTCCCTCAAAGAAAACTTTCTTGGGGGGGGGGCGGCATAGTTTTGTGGGTTTTTAAACAGAAAATTATTCCTCCCTTTGGATTCAGACCTTACGGGCTGAGCAAAGTTTTCATTGTGTTCTAGTTCTTATTACGGACTCCTTGGTGCTCTCTGATCTTGCTTGCAGATGCTTTATTACTCAGCTAGGTACCACGATGATGTTACCCTAGTTGGGTAATGAAACTTCTGAAAGCAAATGACTCCTTCATAATTTGGAATTAAAACAGTATTCTTTGCACGTGGAGAGCATCCAGGACAGAGGAGTTGATTGTAAACAAACCTGCTTGATGTTTTGTGACTCTTCTCATGAAGAATTGGAAGGTGCGGTGATGATAACCAGCATGCGACCAAAGAGATTTTGTAATATTGTGCTTCTTGTGCTTTAAAACTTCAAAGGGCTTGTGGTCATGTTTGCCAAGCCAGCCTCGTTCTGTGTAGAAAGCCCATAGAATAGAAGGTTAAACTATTTTTTCCATGTATTCCAAGGATGCAGCGCAATATTTCTAAGGCTAAGGAACCGTGATGTTACCGTGGCGAGTCTTATACTCCAACAAGGCAAAGAAACGATTGGGACAAGAGCAAAAATTGATATTGATGTAATTTATGTTTGCTGGCTATTAATGCTGTCTAACAGCCACTAAGTGCATAGTTTATTTTTATATATTTGTTACCTTTATATGCCGCCTATCTCACTCTGCAAAGTGACTCTGGGCAGCTTATTATAAAAACCATAGATATAAAACTGTTCCCCCTACAATCATTAACATTGCAATTCTATAGCCACTTTTTTGAGGGGCTTTGAAAGCCATGTATAAACTTCGGAGCATCGGGTTCTGCATCCTTGAGTTTAGTTCAATTTTGGTTTTCTCCAGGTGTTTTGGACCATAATTCCCATTGCCTCCAGGGAACAAAAATGGCCCATGTTGGCCGAGATGATTGAAGCTAGTCAAATAGATTTGAAGGGGTAATGGAATATGTAAATGATTTTGGGGTAAGAGTAGAAGAGATGTTGCCTTGGAAACAGAGAAGAGAGGCAGGAGCCCCTAGTGACTTAATGGTCAGAGGAAAAAAAACTTAGGAAAGTCCTGCCCTGCCCTGTTAAAAATGGTGATGAGAAGTTTGTGTCTTCAGACTGGCAAGATTTTGTTAAGCCTTGCAATAAAATAGAAGTAGTCCATCTAATTGTGCTTCCTGTTTATCTGGGAGGGCTGACATCAGGACACAAAGTTGGAGAACTTAGAACAGGGATCCCGAAACTTGGCAACTTTAAGACTTGTGGACTTCAACTTCCAGAATTCCTCAGCCAGCTATGCTGGGAGTTGAAGTCCACAAGTCTTAAAGTTGTCAAGTTTGGAGACCTCTGGCTTAGAATCAAAGTCTACCCCATGAAAGGAAGAGAGAAAGAATCCTGATCCACCAACATTTTCTTGTAATGGGAAAGCTTCTACAGGAAATTGTGTAGGTACCATGTTAGTGGAGCAATTGCCGCAATAATTTTCTCTGTGGCAATGCAAGAAATGCCACCAAACAGTAATGGTACAATCCTCAAAGAGAAGATCACTCTTGAAGTAGGAGGCAACACCTAGCAACTTGACTAATTAAAAAAATATTAAGAGTTGGATCTGGTTATAAGTTGGGAAACTACCAGAAAATCCTGAAGTTCGAGAATGGACTGAGAAATTGGAGGAAAAAACATGACTCGGAAGCAGGAGCTTCTGTATTACCAAAGAACCCTGCGTGAATGTATTGTCAGTTGAAATTGAGAAATTGGATTTGCTTCAAGGAAGTCATTATATTTACCTACTACCAATGACATGCTGTAGCATAACATATTTTGGATAAAAGAAAGCAGATGCTGCATAATACTAGAATAAATAACTTCTTTAAAAGATAGTAAATTCTCATTTTGGTAACAATTTTCCTTTGATTATGTTGCTTTGAATTTGATTGTTTTTGGGGTTGGGGGTTATGGATTAAGTTACAGAAAGTTGTTGGACTGGATATTTTGGTGGCACCTATGGCTATGTATGATGAAGATATCTTGAGGAACCCCTTCTACTTAACCATGCAGAAACGACGACCGGATCTCTGCAAGAAAGTTGCCGAATTCCATGGGATGGTAAGTAGATTAGGATGGCTCCCAAGATTCTCTTCTAAAAGGGCCAAGAGAGAGCCTGGGTTTCATCTAGGACAGGGGTCTCCAACCTTGGCCACTTTAAGCCTGGAGGACTTCAACTCCTTTGCTAGCTGGGGACTTCTGGGAGTTGAAGTCCTCCAGTGGCCCAGGTTGGAGACTCCTGATCTAGGACAATATTTCTCAACCTTAGCAGCTGTGTGAACTTCAACTCCCAGAATTCCCCTGGCCAGTAAGGGAAGTGATCTAGGGACAAGTTTATTTAAAATACTTCTGTACCATTTCCCACTGTAACGTCAAAAGGGTACTTTTGTGTCTGATCTCCATGGTGAAAGGACTGGGCAGGTGACACTCTGTGTAACTGAGGTATCACAGGGCTGTTAAACATAGCTTCTATGATTAGAATAATTTTGAGAAGCTTCTTTAGCAACTCTGCTATGGAGCAATTAAAAGACACTCGGATTAATTCAGTACAGTATAATCTAATCTATGTTCAACCTTGGCCACTTGAAGATCTGTGGACTTCAAGTCCCAGAATTCCCTAGCCAACTTACCATTCTGGGAATTGAAGCCCACATATCTGCAAGATACCAAGGTGGACAAACACAAATCTAATATATGCTGGTCTTTGACCGCAATAATGGTCGACTGATTGATAATCTAAAAATAATTGGTATATATTCCTTTGTTCTCTTGGAGAACGTGCACTCAGCCTTTTATTTTCTCTTTCAGTTTTTGCGGAAATTGGAGATAAACCAGTAGGTTACTAGGCCCTGCTTATTTTTCATAGTTAAATAACAGAGTTGGAAGGGACTTTGGAGGTCTTCTAGTCCAACCGTTTGCTCAAGCAGGAAACCCTATGCCATGGTTTAATTTCTAATGCTGTAGCAAAAATGTGATGGATTTGGGATCCAGCTGTATGTGCAGTAACATCCTCTTAACTTTTTCCCTAGATACTGGTACCTTGTAAAGGCAGTCTTTCAAGCAGCATCATTTCAGCTTGCCAGTTTGACTCTTACATTCTTAAAGCAGCAGACAACAATTTCCACACTTTGAATGGAAAGGTACGGACAACGGAAATAATGGGAGCCAGTTCAGACTTGGATGAATAGTGTTTCGGCTGTAAACAAATTCATTCGTGATGCTCTGAGAAATGCGACAAACTATAAAGATTCAATTAGAGAATTTAGTAATCTGTTTTAGGCTGCATTACCTAGACATGTTTGTCTGGAAGGATGGTAATTTCCACGGCTGGTGATTTTCAGGGCTAAGATATTTCAGCTGTAAAATTCTGAAAGTCTATGTGATAGTAAAAAAAGATTGTGTTTTTGGTATATTTTGCTATATTTAGTGGCTGCCTGAACAATTGCAGACCAGGTATGATAGCCATCGTGATATCAATCTTCTTAATCGTAATCTAATGAGATTTTAGCAGTTATTTCTCCTCATGAGAGTAAATGATCTGGTAGACTTTGTCTATTTTTAAATCTTGATTTAATTTTGGACATCTATAGATACTATTTTGGGAATATTGTTGGCGCCTCTGAGCCTGCAGGTCTTATGTTGCTTATGGTGGTGTTTTTACTTTTTGCTCTACTTAGTTATTGAATTTTTCTTTCTCTCTCTTTCCCTATATAGGAAGTCTTTATACAAGGAAACATGATCATCCTTGGGGGTGAATTTAACCAGCGTTGCTCCATACCTATTCTCTTTGAGGAAACGTTTTATAATGACAGGGAAGAGAGCTTTAACATCCTTTGCATAGCTCATCCTCTAGAAAAACATGAAAATAAAGGTAAAGGTTTTTCTCAGCATTGGCCATAGGTGCTTGAATGCCTCCTCTCTCTATATGAGTAAACTACTTTTTCAGCCTGAAAGAGAATCCTAAAAGTAATAATAATGAACCTGCAGGAATGAAGCTTAAATTCTCTACACGCTTGTGAGGAACAATTTATCTGCAGCTAGGTTCACCCACTGCATTCAATCATATTATGGTTTCATTGAGTTTTGGCTTGGCGTCTTGAATGAACCCGGCCATCTTGGTTTCTAAATTTTGTTTGGTGCTGTGGAAATCCAGCTAATTGTGGCTTAGTCAACCATGTTTAAGCAAACCATGACTTTGGGTAATGTGTCAACAAGTCACAGAACCAGCAGACTCCAGGAAGAAATTTGGCAGTAGAACCATCTTCGTTTATAAACCTTCCTTTAATGCCTGCCCCTATGAATTTCACTGTGTGAATTGTCCTCTGGTTCTTGGAGGGAGCAAAAGAGCTTTTCTGTCTGCTGACCAGTGCTTTCCCATTTCAGAACCATCCTCAACGACGTCCAACTCTTACTCCTTGAAAAACATGGAAGATGTGAAAGAATTCTTGGGAAGGCATGCAGAAAAATTTGATAAAGCCATTGCATCTTTCCACAGGACTTTCAAGGAGCATGACAGGAAAATCCTGCGGCACTATATAGTTAGTATTTCCACTTCCAATAGATTTAATACTTAACTGCATATGACAAAAGGATTAAAACCATTAAATTAACATTTTCCCGAATCTTTTCTATGTGGGGAAGGAGGTATGTGGAAATTCTGGCCATGGCATATTCGTGTCACCTAAAGTATGTTGCTTTCTTTGGAAATGAATCAGTCATGTGTTGGCTTGTGTAAGTGGAACGATCCTGCAAGACTTTTGTTTACAAAGCATTTGAGTCGGGGTATAGCTTTAAGTGTTACCACCATGTTTCATATTTATTAAATTGATCTATCTATCTCACTCTGAAAAATGACTCTGGGTAGCTTTTTGAGAGTGCCTCAGATGTATCACTGAATGCAGTTTGTCCTCGAGTTATGACTACAATTGAGCCCAGAATTATGTTGCTAAGTGGGAAATTTTGTTGAGTCATTTTTATGACTTTTTTGCCAGATTTGTTAGGTGAATCACTGCCGTTGTTAAATTAGTGGCACAGTTGTTAAGTGAATCTGGCTTCCCCTTGACTTTGCTAGTCAGAAGGTAACGGGTAACAGATGATCAGAGTTGGAAGGGACCTTATAGGTCATCTAGACCAACCCCTCACCCAAGCGGGAGACCCTACACCATTCTGACAAATGGCAGCCCAATCTCTTTTTGAAAGTCTCAAGTGATGGCGCTCCCACAACTTCCAAAGGCAAAAGCTGTTCCTTTGGTTGATTGTTCTCACTGTCAGAAAGTTTCTCTTTATTTCCACGTTGAATCTCTCCTTATCCATTATTCCTTGTCTGGCCTTCGGGGGCTTTGGAAAATAGCTTGACCCCCCCACTCCTCTCTGTGGCAGTCCCTCAAATATTGGAAGGCTACTATCCTGTCTCCCCCTGGTCCTTCTCTTCCCTAGACTGGCCATGCCCAGTTCCTGTAACCGTTCTTCATATGTCTTAGTCTCCAGTCCCCTAATCATCCTAGCTGCTGTTCTCTGTACTTTTTCTGGAGTCTCAACATCTCAAGAGGTCATCACATGACCCCGGGGGACACTGCAACCATCATAAATATGAACTAGTTGTCAAGCAACTGGTGACCATGGGGATGCTGCAACGGTCATAAGCGTGAAAAATGGTCATAAATCACATTTGTCCATGCTGTTGCAACTTCGAACAGCCGCTAAACAAACTTGTCACTTGACTACCTGTAATGCACACCAGTGGTTCTCAACCTGTGGTCCACAGATTCCTGATGTTCCGTGATGTTTTCATGAAGTCCATGAAGGCTTGAAGAAATGTTGTGATTTAAATCTTGAATTAAGTCTTGGTGGTCCGTAGCTGGTCTGTGGCCACAAAAGGGATCCATGGTGAAGAAATGATTGAGAACCACTGATGTGCATAGTTGCAATGTTCTTTTATACCTCTCCTATTACTCTGTGTAATTATCCCAATAAGACGTGGCTGTTATTTTTAAAGGCTTGATTATTTCTAGCTCCCACCCCAATTTTCTCCATGCACTTTGCTTTGATCTTCAGGATTCGGTGAACGCCCTCTACACCAAATGCATCCAGCAGCTGTTGAGAGATTCCCACCTTGTAAGTACAGACGTGTGCATGTAGACATGCGTGGCTGTGTCTTTCTTAGGCAAGCCTGTGTGTTCATTCTGCTTTCTTTTCTCCCGAATAATTCAGAGGATGCTTGCAAAGCAGGAGCTTCAGATGAACCTGATGAAACAAGCTGTGGATGTGAGTATCCTGGATGGTTGTTAGGATCTGGGTTCCCCCTCTTGAGTAGACCTACAGAATGCTTTCTTTGCTTTTCATTTCTGGGTACAGATGTATGTCCATCACTCTCTCTATGACGTCATCTTCAAATACGTGGGGACCATTGAAGCCAGTGAGGTAGGTTCCCAGACGTGCCTTGCCAAAGTTATGTTGGGAAACACGGGTGGTCCCCAATGCTGGGGATGTAAGAATCATTGCATCGTTAGGGAGGGTCCAGATGGCGTCGAATGGACATTCCTTGCAAAACTCCCGTGTGCGATTCTTAATTTGACAACTTCTGCACGAGAACTTGGTAAACTAGGGTGAAAAGTTCCTAGAATTAAAGGGGTCAACCTGATCTAAAGTATTGCCCTGGATCTCTTAGAAGCTTTCTCCAAGAAGTCCTAGAAGTTAGAAAGGACGGCATTCTTATTTATATAGTTCACATTTCCTAACCATCTCCCTTGGAGAGTAGCTCTGGCCAGTGTACAATTTAATTCTTGCAAGAAGGTGGTAACGCATCCATTGCCCAAAGATGCCCATCTACCAGCTTTTCAAGCCATGGAGGAATAGCTTTGTCATTTTTTTTTGTCATTACACAACAGATACGAACTAAATATAAGCCACTCCAAACTTGATTACAGGAAGTACGATTTCAGCAACAGAATGGTCAATGTTTGGAACTCACTACCTGTTGTCACCTGTTCAAACCCCCACCCCTTTACCCTCAAACTAACCTCTATTGACCTCACCCCATTCCTAAGAGGTCTGTAAGGGGTGTGCATCAGTGCACAACCATGCCTACCGTCCCTGTCCTATTGTCCCCAATTATTAGTTCCTTTTTCATGTATTTAAACTTACGTTTATTCTTATTTCTATTGTATTGTAAGCGTTTGACTAAATAAATAAATAAAATAAATTTTAAAAGATTTGCTTAGAAGGTAGCTTGCTTTCAAAGCAGTGGGGTGGAGCTGCTGTACCAGCCTTGGTGATATATTAGTACTGTTTCTGCTTGAGGCTTTGGATTATATTAGCTTCTTTTTTAAAAAAATCCCCAAAAAACAGAGGTTGACTAGTAGAGTCACGGGAGCTCCGGTTGCTCAGGGGTGCTAAGTTGGTAAATGAAGTTCTGTTAAAAGCCTCTTCTGCCAGGATTTACAGTGATGTCTTCCCTGCTTAGGATGCGGCTTTTAACAAAATCACCCGAAGTTTACAAGACCTGCAGCAGAAAGACCTGGGTATCAAGCCTGAGTTCAGGTGAGTTCTCCACTACTTTTTAAAGGGTTTTCATAGCACAGTTTTGTTTCATTTTCTTCCTGGGAAGAGCAAAGAAAGAATGGATAGATAAACTCGGGAAAACAGAGACAGCCAACTTCTTCTTGCTTCTTCAAAAAAAGAAGGGAAGGGTTCACGTCTTTTTATTAGAGGCTTTCACTGGATCTCATTATGTAACCCAAAGGATGCAATTTGCTAGTCCTGCTTAAAATAAGTCTTGGCCTAACCTTTCGCTCATGGCTGCCTTTGGGCTGTTAATTCACTTTGGATATATGAACCCTGAACCTGATGCGTACACCAGCATTTACTTTTAGTTTCCGGCAAGAAATATCCCATTGGGAACAAAAGGGTTTGCTTAGCAACTGCCAACTTCACTTAATGACCACTGCTAAAAGGTTATAAAAATCAGGCATGATGACATGACGACCCGCTTAAATGCAGGCTCGATTTCAGCCGTGAGTTAAGGATAATAACCTGGGTACCTTTTTGAGAAGTTATTTCTTTTTATTTTGCCCCTGTTGCGGTCTAAGCTGTTTTTTTCTTTCTGACGGTGCTGGTTTCAGTTTCAATATCCCACGGGCCAAGCGGGAACTGGGGCAGCTGAACAAGTGCACCTCTCCACAACAGAAGCTCCACTGCTTGCGCAAAGTGGTCCACATCATCATGCAGTCTCCAAGTCAAAGAGGTGCGTGACTGCGGGGAGGAAGTCTTGAAGTTTCAAGGAGGTGCTTCTCTGTGCTCTTGAAAGCACCCTCCTCCACGAGCTTTTGAATCAGGGTCCAGATTTTGCTTTGCATTACTTCGGAAAACCGAGGCCGCGACTTAACTTTCGCATGGAAATATCTTTTCCCTGTACGGAGAAATGCAGTGCGGAAATAAAAATTACAATTCGCTAGTAGTGCTTGAACCTCTGGAGTTTCTTTGAACGTTTCGCTTCTCGTCCAAGATGTTTCTTCGGCTCTGGATGGTGGGGAATGGGAGGATTTATACTCCTTGCAGACAGCTTGTCATTTGCATTCTTTTAAGGCCACCTGGATATTTATCTGTGTCGTCCTGATCCAGGTGAATGCGAATGACCAGCTGTATGCAAGGATATAAATCCTTCCATTTCCCCACTACGTAATAGGAGCTGAAGAAGCTTCTTGGATGAGAAGCAAAACATCTTCAAAGAAAAACCAGAAAGTCCAGTTGACTCCTGAAAAAAAAAACATCTTTGTGACAACCGTGACCTGGGTTACGGAGAATCTCCATAGACATTGAACCTCTGGACTTGGTGTTTTCAAATCCTCTTAATCCTTGACCCAAGGGTGACAGTTGGAATAATTGGGGAATTCTAGGAGTTGAAGTGCACTCATTTTCAAATTGCTAAGGCTGAGAAACAATGTTTTACAGGGTCATGCTAGCAACAGAACTTATATACCGCTTTACAGTGCTTTACAGCCCTCTCTAAGCAGTTTACAGAGTCAGCCTATTGACCCCAACAATCTGCATCCTCATTTTACCCACCTCGAAAAGATGGAAGGCTGAGTCCACCTTGAGCCGGTGAGACTCGAGCTGCCAAACTGCTGGCAGCCGGCAGTCAGCAGAATTAGCTGCAGTACTCCATTCTAACCACTGCGCCACTGTGGGTGGCTTCATGGGAGAACAGAGCTCTTAAGCCATTTCCAAACTGCTACGAATTACTGTATTCTTAGACTAGGCACTAATTTATAATTTTATTGAGGTTTGGCATTGTCGCTCTATAGGAAATCTCCTAACATGTTTCTAAGTGCCTAAATTGAGATACTTTTTTTTTCTAAATAGGGTGCCTTTCTTTTCTTCTCTCTTTCCCCCTCAGTTAACATGGAAACTATGTGTGCCGATGATCTTCTTTCTGTGTTGCTCTATCTCCTTGTGAAAACAGAAATTCCTAATTGGTACGTAACCTGCTTCCCCTCGTTTCAAAGAATTCTATAAAGAAGAATATTTGTAGCTCCAGGTTGAAATGAGGGGTCCTTGGTGCTCTCTGAGCTTGATTGTTTTATTGCAGATCTTTCATTACCCAAACTAAGTAACATCATCAGTGCTCTGATAAAACATCATTAGAGAATCCTCCTTGAACAGGACATTAAAGGCACACTGACTAAAATAATATTCTCACTGAACTCAGAGCTCAAGTATTGCAGAAGCTTCTACATGGGGATGTTCTTGAAAGCCACTCAGAAGCTTCAAATGACCCAGAATGAGGGGTCCTTGGTGGTCTCTGAGCTCGATTGTTTCCTTGTAGACATTTCATTGCCGAAACTAAGTAACATCATCAGTGCTAGATGATGATGATGATGATCAGTGGTGGGATTCAATTTTTTTTACTACCTGTTCTGTGGGTGTGGCTTGGTGGGAGTGGCAGGGGAAGGTCACTGCAAAATCTCCATTCCCTCCCCACCCCATAACCTGCTTTCCAGCTCCGTTCTCCTGTGCAGGGCAACCAAAGAAGACCCAGCCAATCAGCTGGGACTCGGGAGGCAGAGAATAGACGGGGGAGGGGCCAGTCAGAGGTGGTGTTTGCCGGTACTCACAACTGCTCAAAATTTCCACTACTGGTTCTTCCAGAACTGGTGAGAATCTGCTGAATACCACCTCTGATGATGATGTAGCACTGATGATATAATGTCATCCATTCCAAGGATAAAAACAGTAATATAATAGGAGCAGCAGCATCCAAAAATGCCAATATCTTTTGAAGACTAAACAGTATACTTTTTTTTTTTTGCTGGTTCAGAAAATCAGCAACTCCTGCAGCTTAAACATGTGTTTTTGGGTGCAGATTTTGAAATGTGCACAGGGTGTTATGAAAGAGACCTTGACCATTATTTGGCGCGATATGCAGATAGAAACGAAACATCTGCTGCTTAACTGCTGTCTTTCCATGGATTACATGGATTATGTGCATTAGAAATATACTCAGGTTCTTGGATGTCAGTTATAACTTAAAGCTGATTTTTAATTCTTTGTGCCTTTGACTGTCAAAACCAAGGATTAAAAGCTCACACATTTTCGTACGTGCGCACCACACAGTACCCAGTGGTGGTACTTCTTCAGAGTTTTGTACTAAATACATTGGGACGAGCTTTATAGCAAGGTGACACTAGGCAAAACTAAAGCTCAATAGCTAAATGTTATTGGACCATATTTTCTTGAATGGATTATATAATCAAAATATGCAGAAATGTGGTAAGTGCTTGAATCCTGGTTTGGTTTTTCATGGTTAGACAAATTCTATTACTCTACCATTTCATATCCTGGTGAATCTGGGCACAAATGTTTGAAGTACATCCCAAATGTTGATGATAGATAAAACTTCAGGCGCCATTTTGAATTCTTGCATTCTGAATGAGTTCACATACTCTATTAAGCCATAGTGTGGTTTACTTTTTTGTGTGTGTGACACAGTGTGTTCTGGGAAGCTTATGGTTGAGACCTGTGATATATAGGTTAAAGCATTGGATGAAACCATTGGGTTAACCCAACTATTTAGTAAAAATTGCTGAAAGGCGTATCAAATTTGAATAGCGTGATTTGGTTTTGGCCTTGTATGTTGTACAAACTCAGTTGTTATGGTTAGTAAATAGAGCTTAGCAAAATGTGCAAGTCCAGCCAGTAAGACTGATTTAAGAATATCATGGCTTTGTGCCATGGGTGAACCTATCTTAAGTTTTTCTTGGATCACCGTGATAATCAGGATGGACCTTATAAAACAGAAATAAGAACTGTCTGGTTCCTTGCAATGAGTAAGCTCAGAACTTATCCAAGTCGAAATATAATACTTGTTTATAACTGAAGACTCGAGCAGAATTAAAAACAAGTATCAGAAAACGTCTAGGTTTGTTTAATGAATAGAAATTGGATCCAGTTGCACAAATTGTTTCTTTTTTTTTTGCTTCCTGAAAATTACTTATGTAGTTTTTATTCCCTGTCTAGGATGGCAAACCTGAGCTACATCAAAAACTTCAGATTTTGCAGCTCAGCAAAGGATGAACTGGGATATTGCTTGACCTCAGTTGAGGCTGCAATAGAATATATCCGTCAAGGAAACCTGTCTGACAGGACACCGGTAAGTCCCTGTAATGCCGTCTATCCTATCCCAGCCTCAAAATCTCTCTTAACAGTGTTCCCTTTTTGTAGGTCTGCAGGATTCTAGCCATCATGTAACCGGAATCTGGAGAGCTAGCTCAGAAACACATTTCATTTGTCAAAGCCAGGTTATTATCCTGCGTAGGCCGCTCAAGCATTTTAGCAACTGGAGCCTTAGGCTGGTGAATTATAAAGGCTGATATATATATATAAAAAAATCCGTCTTTGATCTTGTGCTTACAAAAGAGCATGAAGGACAAACCCAAACTGAAAATTGCACGCTGCAGAAACATGGCTTGGCTTTTCCATGCATATTCACTTTTATGTGCAGGATTTTATTTGCTTAGCGCAAATCATGCCCCAAGACAGGAGCTGTTTTTTTAATTATTATTTTTTTGCACAGCATAGCAGTTCAGGTAGTCCTTGGCTTACGGCTACAATTGAGCCCCAAATTTGTTTGCTCAGTGAGACGCCTGTTCAGTGAGCTTTGCTACCTTTTACGACCTTTCTTGCCGCTGTTGTTAAGTGAGTCGCTGCAGCAGTTAAGTTGATAACACAGTTGTTAAGTGAATCTGGCTTCCCCATTGGCTTTGCTTGTCAGGAGATCACAAAAGGGGACCCTGCAATGGTCTTAAATATATGCCAGTTGCCGGGTGTTTGAATTTTGATCAGGTGACCATGGGGAATCTTACGACAATCCTAAGTGTGAAAAAACGATTATAAGTCACTTTTCAGGGCCGTTGTAAATTCAACAAGTGGTTGTAAGTCAAGGATTACCTGGTGGGGGGAAAGACAGAATGTTTTGATTGAATATATGGAATGAAATTTAATTTGATACGTTGCTGGGATGATAATCTGCCATGTATTTAATAAATGTGTCACCTTCTGTTACACTAAAAAGTAGCCTATGTCAGGGGTCCACAAACTTGGCAACTTTAAGACTTGTAGACTTCAACTGCATAGCTGGCTGGAGAATTCTGGGAGTTGAAGTCCGCAAGTCTTAAAGTTGCCAAGTTTGGAGACCTCTGGCCTATGTCAACAGTTCATGGAAGGCTTTTCAGAGATGGATTTAAAAGTACCATTGATTTAGGATTACAGTAGTTGGGAGAAGTCCTTTTTTAAGAGTTAAAAAACAGTCACTTTTAGTTTTCAGCTTTCTGGGCTTAGTCAAATCATTTAGAGCCTTGCCGATGAATTAAGTGTAATATATTTGAACAGCTGTACATTCTGGGCTGAGCGAGGGAGAGTTGAAGTGCTAAAATCCACAACCTTTGTGTGTCAAGACATACAGCTGAGTTACAGTGATTTTCTGCCAGCAATAAATGGTTTTGCTTGTAGAAGTTGTGGTCCCATGTCACTAAAACCATAGCAGATATTGCAGAGATATTTTAGAAAGCACTCATGCTTTTGAAAGGCACTCTGAAGATATTTTTTTAAAAAAGCTGATGGATAAGGTAAGCAATTCCAGGTATTTTCTGGAACAGAGGTAGCTGGCAGATTTTAACCATAGTGGTGGTTATTTTTTATCTTCAAAGCGTTGCTAGATATTTCATTACTATAGGTCATCCTGTCTTTTCTTTCAGTTTATGCCATATAATAAAAATCTAGCAGTTTTAGCTGCATTAAAGCTGAAAGTTGGATGCAGTGTTATAAAGGAACTCTTTCACAGTATTTAAGGCATAGTGAAGTTAATTTATTCCTTCAATTTCTATGCCTGCCTATCTCAATCAAGAACTCTGAGTGGCCATAATTTTCCCTTAATGGACCAGGGATTTAACTGACCTGTTACTATTCCTTTTTGAGACTGGAAATATTCTTACAGTCATAAAATCATTACCTCCTGCTCCTTTTTTTGTACTTGTTAGGGTGTTTGCAGAATAAAACATATGTCTTAAATCACGTGGAGGTTTAAGGCAAATTTTCAGTATTACTGAAATGTCCTCCTCAGATGGGTTCTGGAACTGCCTGCTGTTAGAACATGGCTTATATCTTGTTCCTGAAGCCAGTTAGTGTAGTGCCCTCCTAACTTAGAATGCCTGTTGAATCTAATCGCTCTGAATGTTAGATAATTTAGCATTCTGGACTCTAAGCTAGTGTTGAATTTTCCATGTCACGAAGCGAAAGGTCTTCAAGACTCTCTTCCATGGTCAAAAATACGTATGTTGGAAATTGTAGCTCGTCAATTTTTGAAGAGCCACAAGTTCCTCATTTCTGCTTTAGACAATACAGTTACTACAAAGTTGATGATGACAAGAGAAACTTCCAAAACCTTAGGTGCTCCTGATCTGAATCGAAGCTGGAGGAGGTGGACGTGATCCCTGAATGGAAGCTGCGGTTGTGAGCCATCTACAAAGAATGGAACTTAGGGGTTTAACGGCTTGGTTTTTGGATCACTTGATGCTGAAGGCCTGGGGATCTTTTCTGGCAAACTCCTTCACTCCTCTTCTGCACCCTAAATCACTTTTGCAACACTTTCACTTTGTTTCTTGGTGGGATATCTTTTCAAGCAAACTTGCGCTGCTTGTCATTCCCTTTCTAAAATGGCAGAGGTGGATCACAAATGTTGCTTGTTAGATCTCAGAGCCATGTTAAATAAAAAAAAGGGGGAGTGGAAAAGATGTGTGGAACAGAGTTGAATGGTTGCACTTATTAATAGTTTGCCTGCGGCTAGTTTGATGATCGTTCACAACTTGTTACTCTGTTAACTTCTGAAGAAGTTTAAGACAAAAATGTGTTGGGATGGTGAAGGGGTTTGCTGCCTTCTGTAAAATAAAATACATTGATAAATTTGAGAATGTGTGCAGTTCTTTAAAGTAAAACTAGTCAATAAAACATACCCAGTTTCCCAATACTTGTTTAATTTTTTTGAGGGGGTGGTATTTTTGCCTAAACGCAACTATCTAAACCTCAGTTTTTAAAACTTATTTTGGACGTTAGAACATAGAACCCCTGAAGGGCAAATCATGAATGGCTATGTTTCTTTGCAGAAGATCTGGATTTGTAGTGTGCCAATTCCATGAGTTTCATGCTTCATCCTCTTTGGCCTAACTTGCATTTAAATCCTCAATGCTGTGCTTACATGACAGATGTAGTCATGATAACTGAACTGTAGTTTATTCAATCTATCTGCTCAATGACAATAAATCAAACTAAACTAAACGTAGGAAGTAAGGAAAACGTTTGGTCAAATATATGCTGGGAGCTTGCGATGCTAGTTTCTACCCCTTTATTGTTTGAAAATAACTTAAATCTTGTGAGGAGTCAGATTACGCCACAATGATTTAGCAAAGTATTGTATATATCTCAATCTGAAAGTTGAACTAGATTGGGGTGGTATAAGAAAAGGAAATGAGTAATATTCTTTATCAACTAGAATTGATCTAAGCTGACTTGCTAATGTCGCTTTATTACAAACTGGTCTGCAATTGGTCTTGATTCAGGCTGCAATTTTTCCAGAGATTTGAAGTGGGGAAAAGACAGGCATATAATCCCCTGGGCTATAAAGTGTGAAGGCTGTCTTCTCCAGCCAAGTATACACCAAAGATGTTGGACTTCAGCTGTTCATGAGCTGTGCTGTCAGGATTTGTTAGTTAATGACACACCTAGAAGGACCAAGTTTCTCATCCTTGACTCCTATGTTTTGTTGAGCATATACCCAAGGATTTCTGGAATCATCATCTCCTTTTAATGACCCCATAATCCCTTGTGGAGTGAAGTCTGGGCAACTGAATGGAGCTGAGTGTTTACTGGCCAGATGCCCTTCTTGTTGCCACTGCGGAATTATATTCAGCAAATATATTCTCATCGTATCCAGAGAGAAAAATATCCACCTCTACCTAGGATCGCACTCACAGCTTCCTGAGTATGAGGCGAGAGCTCCACCTCTAAGGATTTCTAGAATAGCTAGCTGAAATACCCAGAGGTCACCAGGTGGCTTGTTCTAATCTGAAACATGGGTGAGAAATCTTCAGCAGATGAGATCATCATCTAGATCAACACTAGCACAATGTGATGAGCACAAAAGCATCTCATTTGCGTTTAGCACAAATCAAATCAAACCTTTCTTATAGACATAGGCCAGCTATTAGCTTAGTATAGAGGTGAATGGTGTCATTAGAGCACAGTTGATTACAAAATACATGCTGAGCCTTAAATGAATCACTGTGGCCAAGTTCAGACTTCATGGTAACTAGAAATGATGGTTTCCAAGCCAAGTAAGTTGACACATGATATACTAATCTAAAATGTAAACTTAGTTCTTTCTTCCATCTGGCATGAAAGGGACTTTCTACCACTGTTACAGCTCG